>NW_006785198.1:1840869-1905100 GCF_000442215.2 Lipotes vexillifer | reverse complement strand
TAGGGAAAGGTAGTTACTGATTGAGCTGAGAAAATTGTTTCTTGAAAAAATCCAGTTTCTGTAAAGAATTAAGAGTTCTTCAGTTTGAAATTAATGCTACCGGCCTCATAGGGAAAGGGACTTAGGAGAAGCAGCTGAATTAGCTGGTGATAATGTCAGGCCACTGAGTTAAACCTTAGAGTGCCCCATGAAATCCCTGAGATTTTAACTTTCCACCATCCTTTTGTAACTTTCCACCATCCTTTTGTGGTGATGTTTTTTGTGAGAGCAGGAGCAGGTTTTTTTAATTTTTAAAATTTTTTTGCGGTACGCGGGCCTCTCACTGCTGTGGCCTCTCTTGTTGCGGAGCACAGGCTCCGGACTCGCAGGGTCAGTGGCCATGGCTCATGGGCCTAGCTGCTCCGCGGCATGTGGGATCTTCCCGGACCGGGGCACGAACCCGTGTCCCCTGCATCAGCAGGCGGACTCTCAACCACTGAGCCACCAGGGAAGCCCAGAAGCAGTTTTTTTAAAATCACAATTATGATTGGTCACCCAGAAACATTTACAGTTTTAAAACTAGATCCTTAAAGACATTTTATTTCAAAGGGCTGCTTTTAGTTAGATTACCTAATGTGAATTTGTGGAATTAATAAAAAACAAAAATTAAAACCAAGAGTCAGTGTTAGATAGATTGATTTAATGTGTTGTCAGAAAGTCTCCCAGGCAGGCTATTATGGTCATTAAAGGGTTTCTGTAACCAAAGGGAGAAACAAAGTTTGGTATATAAACATCTATTTCCTAGCTAGCATGAAATTCTGTTTTTAAAGTTGCTTAGTTATCTTTGCATTCAAATAAATGTTTAAAATAAACTGATGTCTCAGGGAGAGGAATTGTAATTTATAGAAAGTAATTTTGAGTGTTATTTATACATTCTGCTTGGTAATCAGTGAAGCTGCAGGAGAATAATAAATTTTATTGTGGGAATTTGAATAGCTGTACTAGTTTCCTTGCCATGCTTTGCAACTGTGACTTGTTTTAGAATTTGTAATTCTGAGTAAGAAGTGAAGTAAAGACGATTTCATTTTCATTCTCATAAAAGGCTAACATTCTGCCATTCATTCACTCATCATTTACTGATTTATTCAGCAAATGTTTACTGAGCTCCAGCTAAGTGTCTAGCATGGTTCTAGGCAGAAGTGATACAATGATTGAGCAAGACAGAAGACTAATTGCTGCCCTCCCAATGTGCCCCTTTTAGTATAGGAAACAGAAAATGAAACAACCAAGTATAACAAAATGAGATAAGGGTATACACAGAAGGACATCTAACAGTCTTGGTAGTTGGGGGAGGTCGGGAGGAGTAATACTGGAAGGAAAGGCTGACCAAAGGCAATGAAATCTAGACTCAGACCTAAATGGAAAAGGCATGGAGCTTTACAGACAGAGAGAACAGTAAAAGGCTCAGAGGTGAGACAGCACAGTGCATTTGAGGGCCTGAAAGAAATGAAGTTGGTTGGAGCACACATTCTAGGGGAGGAGTGACTGGAGCTGGATCTGGAGAGAGAAACAGAGACTATATCATGCAAAGCCTTTACTTTCTTAGCTAAATAAATGGAGGTTAGGATCACCTGGCTTCTTGATCTTGGGGTCAGTGTGCAGGTGGAAAATGTCAGAGAAGTTATATATTTGTTGAAACTCAAGACCACCTGATAGTCTCATTGACTGAAGATTGATACATTCATTCATTTAAAAATCTTTATTTAACAGTAGTGTGTGTCAGAAACTTTGCTAGGCTAGGCAGTAATCAGTTTAACAATCTCTGTGGTACTGCAAGGAGAGACTATTTTAAGTGTATATTTCTTCCCTGCTACTGACTGGACTCTAGGCATTTTGATCACTTGAAGCCCTCAAGCATATTTATCTCCTTTGCATTTCATGAGTTGCCTGTATGCTTGGAATTTAACCAAAAGTTCTAGTATGTTTCACACTAGATTAGTTATACAAGTACCTATTGAGTTGAATTCATTGTGTATAAGTTTTTGACAACACTTTACTCCCTACTGCTAGGATAAGAACTGTTTTTCAGTTATTTTGGGAACAAAGTACAAAAATTTTACTATTACTGGATCTTAGCAGCTAGTAAAGAGCAAAATCTGTAAAGCTGTCATGACTTAGAGAATTTTTGGCTTGTAAACGCAGTGTGATGGAAATTGTTGAAATTCTTGATGTATATTACATGTATGTTTTTCAGATTAGTCTACTTTTTCCAATTGGTTTAAATGAAAATCGCCAATTCAGTAAAAAAAAAAAAAAAGTTTCTTATTCACAAATTGAACCTGTGTAGGAATAAGCATCAGTAACTTGAGGACATATATCATAAAACCTGAAAGTCTCATGGGTGCCCTAAACAAAAAGATGCCTGAAATTCCCCTGAAGTAACTTAAACCCTTCAGATAAAGAGAAAGTTGAATAGCGCTAAGAATTATTTAGGGAAGATGCCTGGGATGGATATTAGTTCTTTAAATATTCTCAGTATGGTCTTTAGATATCTATTTCCTGCTTGATCCCCTCTAGGCCTTCACCCTTCACGTGTCTGGTCATGTTTTGACTGTGGCTTATGTCAAACTGAAAATATGGCTAGCAGACCAGACACACAGAGTATTTCACATTTTGTTATATATCCTCAGTAATATTATGAACATTTATTGAATGTTTCTTACCATATTGTTAACTTCTTTCAGACCTGGTCTGATTTTGTTAAATGTCTGAGTATATGTACTTCTGTTACTTTATATTAATGACACATGGTCCAGACATACAAAAAAATGAACAAAAACAGGCATGGTTTGAATATTTGAAAAATATTCATATTTAATACACTAACTAGACTTTTTATTAGGGTACACTAAATGTATGAACAAATTAGCAAAGTAGACTATTTTAGGTTACTTAATTAAAAAAGAATTGGCCAGAACTGTAAGAGGACCTTTCCCCAGCTGTGGTTAAACGACATGCCCTTTATATATAGTGATTTATACAACATCTTGCTAAGAACGTAGCTTGATTTTTGTCCTCTAATGCCAGTATATTACTAGGATTCTGCCATACACACAAATTTGGGGGTTTTATATTTGGAATTTAAAATATAAAATTTATATTATGTCATCATATAATAGATGAGTCAGCTAAGACTCAGAAACTTGAAATAACCCACCCAAGGTCACAGAATGAGTTTGAAATAGAACCAGGATTAGCCTTTTGACTCCTAGTCTAGTGTTATTTTCTTATTAACCATGTTGTTTTCTCTGCAACAACTTAATAGTTTTAATTTTAACTTATTTAAGGACTCCAGCATGTCTAGCATGATATGCACAGCACAACAGCGGAGAAGCCCAAAGCACAGCTGCTATCCTTGAGAACTCTATCATCTGCTAATGTGGAAATGTGATATTTTTTTCTTAATTAAGTAAATGTATCATAAATGTAATATCATGGGGAGGGGGGGAGCAAAAGCAAAGAAATAAACAAGCCCAGCTCAACTAGACATTTCCCAGAAAGCTTGGATTCATTAGATATCCATTTTATTCAGTGATAGAGTTGGGCTCTTTATCAACCTGATTATGTCAGTTAAGCTTGATCTCTTCTCTGTGTTCCAACTTCAGAGATGAGAAAAAACAGTTAAAATGAAAAAGAAGACTTCCACTTACCCTACCACAGCAGAATTATTTAAAAAAAAATTATTCTTTCCCTCTTTGGACATCCAACTAAAAGTACCCTTATTTTACTTTACTTTTCCTAAGTGTTAAAATAATTAGGTTCATAGGGAAGAATTGAATCCTCAGTCATTGAGAGATCTATTATTCTGTTCCTGTTTAAAAATATTTATTGTGTCAATTTTATGTAAGAAATTGATAAAAGGTGAAGACCTGTTACTTGCTCAGATATTTACTTACTAATTAATCATAAAAGGTACAACAGGGCTTCCCTGGTGGCACAGTGGTTGGGAGTCCGCCTGCCGATGCAGGGGACACGGGTTTGTGCCCTGGTCCGGGAAGATCCCACATGCCGCGGAGCGGCTGGGCCCGTGAGCCATGGCCGCTGAGCCTGCGCGTCCGGAGCCTGTGCTCCGCAATGGGAGAGGCCACAGCGGTGGGAGGTCCGCGAACCGGAAAAACAAACAAACAAACAAAAAAACAAAGAAAAAAGGTACAATATATATGGGCTATAATACAGTTAAAATTAAAGCATCAAGAGTACAGAGGTGAGGAAAAGATCCAGTCCTCTTTAGGGATGATGGGAACATTCATGGAGCAGGTATTCAAATTAGGCTTTGATGATACTGAACATTGTGACAGGTGGAAACTGAGAGCTTTTCAGGCACTTACAAGGTCTGTGCATGGAGTAGAGAATAACATGATATGGCTGGAGCTTTGGGATGTCAGATGTAATTGGTCCATAGTGCTAAAAAAAGAAAGGAGGTTGAAGCTGAATGATAAGGGCCTTGAACACCTGGTGAGGAACTTGACTTTTCCTGCTCTTCCTTAGTTGTACGGTCAGGCCATTCAAGATGGCTGTTCTCTTGCTCTCTGTAAATCCCCTGCTCGACCAGGCCCTGCTTCACTCACATGACTATCCAATCTTCTTAATTATAGGACTTAATTAGTAACTACCCACGTGTCCCCAGCCGCTGGTTTCCCTGGTAACTGATGAGCCAACCTGATGTCAATTCTCCCTATAAATGGTAGCCTCCTTCTCCCTCTGGAAGGTTGCTGTTTTGTCCTGTTTGCTGTCTGCTAGGTACGGTGCTGCAGGTGTTGCTCCAGGACCTTTTGCTTCAGTCTTGTAAGATCCCCTATCTAACAAACCATTGATGTCTCCTCTGTCGCTGTTTTGGGGCTCTTTTTTCAGTTTAGAGGTTGGGCAACTCTGTGGCTTGCCGGCCTGTGGGGTACAGCCCGACAGTTGGCCAGAAGTTTGGGGCAGAATTAGAAAAAGATGAAAGAAAATCACTATTTCATATCATTGATCTCTCTCTTAGTCATCAAGTTAGTACATAGGTACGCTTACCTAAGGTGTGGCTCAACTGATTTGTCATAATCTCCTAAAATCACCTGGCTGAGGGATGATGTTTGATGTGTTCAGGTTTTCCTGCCTCACGTCAGGAATAGACTTGTTAACATATCTAGAAAGAACTTTATTTTCCATTTTTCTCCCCTGAGGTCATGGGAAAGTCTGAGTTGGCGGAATTGCCACGTGAATAGTGCTAGTTACTGTACTCTTCACTAGTTAGCTTTATTCTGGATGGAACAGTGCCTGTGGGTTATTTTTAAGCTCTGTGAGCCAGATTACTTTGGCCAGGTGAGAAGTGCATCCTTTCATGTTGCATTTTCTGTTAAAACAGCATAATTCTGATATACTGTCCTTCAGTGACCGGAATCTTGAGCTATTTTCTAGTCTTACCGATGTACGTCCTGCCAGTTGAAAATAGAAATTTGAAAGGAAAAGAGCCTCCTTTTACTCAAACTCTAGATCCCACTGGGATCCATCCTGGAGCACCCAAGGAAATTATTTTCATTTCACATTGTGGTCCTCAACGTTGCACATTGGAATCACCTGAGAAGTGTTTAAAAATCCCTGTAGGACAAATTAAAATCAATCTCTGAGAGTGGGGGTGGGGAGGGAAGAACCCAAGTATTAGTAGTTTTTAAAAATCACCAGGTGATTCCACTATGCAGCTCGGGTAAAAAGATGCACAACAAGTAGGCCTCACATCATCTCTTGAGCATCATCTCTTCCAGAACAGTGGTCCTCGGTGTGTGATTCCCCAGATCTGCATCATCAGCATTGCCTGAGAACTTGTTATAATTGCAAATTTTTGAGTCCCACCCCAGACCTACTGAGTCAGAAACGTTCAGGGTGGAGCCCAGAAATCTTTAACAAGCCCTCCAGGTGATTCTGATACCCACTCATGTTTGAAAACCATGATCTAGAGCAGTAGAAAAGGATTTTTTTTTTAAAGGGTCAAATAATCTTATTTGTGTCATGTCATAAAATTAGATATATGTGATTTAAGCAGAATATTAGGTTATTTTAAGTTCAATGCAACTATCAAAAGTAAATATTCTAAACTGTTTTTTCCTCAGAGTTTGGTACACACGCAGTCAATATTAGAATCACCTAGTTAAAAATGTGTACGTGGGCTTCCCTGGTGGCAGCAGTGGTTGAGAGTCCGCCTGCCGATGCAGGGGACACGGGTTCGTGCCCCGGTCCGGGAGGATCCCACGTGCCGCGGAGCGGCTGGGCCCGTGAGCCATGGCCGCTGAGCCTGCGCGTCCGGAGCCTGTGCTCCGCAACGGGAGAGGCCACGACAGCGAGAGGCCCGCGTACGGCAAAAAAATCGGCTGTAGTTAGAACCTAATTATCTAAAAAAAAAAAAAAAAAAAAAAATGTGTACGTGCTGAGGATCCACTTCAAATTTACGAATCACAGTCACTGTGGGAAGGCCTGGAATCTGGATTTTTCAAGGAAGCCTCAGGTGGTCCTTTGGCAAACTAACATTTGAGAACCATCTCATGGATGACACCATATATGGGAATCTTTTATGGGCTTCATTAAAATATATGGTCCAGCTATTTGCCCACATCAGTTGAAATTTCTATAATGATTCAGTTGATTAGTTTGTAGAGTTAATGATTGTTAAGTATTCTATCAAAGTCTTATAAAAGCTGTGCTCTGTTTTAAGTGTGACCATAGAATGTACATTTTTCACTTAAAAAATGCTTAATACTATTCTAATACAAATAATATGTCCATTATAGCAAAGAGAATAGTATAATTTTATATTGTGTATAAATATACAATTATAGTATAATTTTATATTGGCTTTATTACATTAACATGGTCCTTATTCTTGTTGATAAAGGTAAAAACATAGTGATAAATAGAAAATGTACCAATTTAGTGATAAATGTATCTAGTGATAAATAGAAAATGTACCAGTTACTACTGGCACACCGGGAACTTGATAAAAATGATTTTCAGAGGGCTCTGTAATCATTCCTTACAGAAATGTATTTTCAGAACTGTCATTTGAGGAGTCTGAGTTAGACTAAACAGAATCAGAGTCTATATTGGCAAGAAAAACTAGGTAATAGAATAGTTTTCAGTATGCTCGTCATTACTTTTAGAAACTATCTCTGATTTTCAGTTGGGAGGTAAAGCCAATTATGAAGACTAATCAATAAAATCTATCAAAAGTTTGGTTAAACTAAAAAATCACGAAGTATTCTTACCTTGCTAATCAATGTGAATGAATATTTTGATTTGTAGTGGTTGAGTACTGTGTTCACAATGACTGCTAATCACAATGGTCAATGTTGACATCTACACGTCGTTAGTATTTTCAGAACCAAGGAGTCGTGAATCTAGTGCGAGTGATTTGAATATGATCTGCAAATAGATTTTATATAAAAACATTTAAGCAAATAACTGGTTCCATCAATTTGTAATCACTGTAGTTAAGTGACTATAAGTTGTATTTTGTGCCAATCTGTAATACTTTGTGTAAAATTACATGTATGGTGGTTTGACATAATATATACTACTAATAATAATTTCACCTGTACTAGTTCACATTTATTGAGTTTTTCCTGTGTGCCAGGTACTGTTTGGGGTACTTTACATGAAGCTTTTTAGTTAATATTCCAAAACCTTTATGAGATAGACTTAATAGATGGAGACACTAGGGCACAGAGTAATAAAAAGGGTGCCCAAGACACAGTAAGTGGTAAAGCTGGAACTTGAATTGAGAGCCCTTGCTTTTAACCAATATGAGTATTAAAATACTGTGTTAATTAAAATAATAGCTTAATTCTTAATCTTGCACTAGAGTTCATTTTGAATTTTCTAATTTATAGGTCATAAATGTCCAACTAAGTTTTTCCCAATTGTTTTTCTTTTTTTAGGAAACTGCTTCTTCATTTGATTGTACTATGTGTGTCAGGGGTTGCTGTTCATGCACAAGATCAAGGTAAGAATGTTACCTTGTTACTTATTTACTTATATAAAAAGTCAGCTTCCAGACAGCAAAAGTGCATGACTTTTCAAGTTGTCATGACCTTAAATTCAACATTAAACAATAAAAAATTCTACCCAGTACAATGAGAAAGTAAGGGTGAAGAAACCAATTTTGGGGGAAATATGACCTTTAAGGAATTACTCATGTCTTCTGTCTGTGAAATTGCTTACCTTTTTAAGCACACTCTCTGTAAAAGAGAAGTTTTGTACAGTAAAAAGGCTTTGCTTGTGACTTCATTTTAAGTGGGAGTTCCTGGGGGTGGCAAACTGTGACTGAATTACCTTTGCACTTCTTGAAACAACACAGGCATATACTAAATGTTCCGTCTAGATTTACATCATTAAGAAACAAAATAAAATGTGAATACCGGTGGGCTTGGGATTTCATTTAATTCAAGTGGAAAGGTTTAGAAAGTAGTTGAAGGTTTTGTTTTGTTTTTGCTTGCTATCTAGTTGCTCTGGTGGTATGGTGATAGTTTTGGGAATCTATATATACCCTAATTTATTCATTTATTAAACAACATTTAAATAATATTTTCTGTTTGCCACCATAATATCCTAATTGCCAGTGATTGAAATGTGAATAAGATAATGCCTCTGGCCCCAAAGTGAAAAAACAAGTGCCTTTGTCAAAGTTAAAAAAACAAAAAACAAAGTCAAAGAGAAAAACCCTGAAACTGTGCTGGATCTACAGAAAATATCACCGTGGTCCTGATTTTTTTTTTCCTCCTCTGCTTTGTATCAGGGCTGCCAAATTATTCATTTGACAGAACCAACTTTTCAGTTCAATGACCAATTCAAGGTGTCACTTGTCAATTAATCAAATAATAGTAGAAAAAGACAAGTAAACAAAATACATGTAGGTAGAGAGAGGGCACAAAGGAGGGGGTGGTACTCTATTTATTGACCAAATTGACCAATGGACATAACGTTAAGTGTTCTATCGAATACCACATATATGAATTAAAAGGTATCATGGAAGGCATTTTCTAACTGTCTTTTATGGGAAGATCATTAAATCAGGTCACATGTAACTTCATAAATGTTATTTTTGACCAAGTCATTTCTGTTACTTTAGTTTGCTTTAAGTAGCCCAGAAGAGGAGAGAAACTCTCTTTTAATTTCTTGCTATCATTACTGTTGGTTTCTGAGAACTTATGTTACCAGTCACTGTGCTAGTAGAATATACATTTTCTTCATCACTAACTCATTGAAGGGTTTTTATAATTATGCCCATGAATTGCTGAAACCAAGATTAAGAAGAATAAATAACTACCCCAAGGGTTGCAGGCTAATAAATGGAAGAACCAAGATTTGAACTCAGGTATTTAGACTATAAAGTCTACAAATTCTTTAAAATTAAGCCTCTTGGACAAGAGAGAAGATAAAGAGGATAACTGCCATTATTAAATATCTATTTTGTGTCTTGTCATTTGCTGGAATTTTACATATGTGATTCTAATCCTCATAATGAACCTGTAGGGTAGGTATCATAGATGAAGAAACTGAGGGCCAAGGAAGGGGCTTGCCCAGGCTTATATAGCTAAAAGCTGAATTTGGGCCTGTCAAGTCTGACCCCCCAAAAACAACAACATCAAAAAAACCCTACTTCTTTCCATTACACATACCCTTGCTTTACAGTTGTCATCTGTTAGTGTTATGAGTTTAATAATTTACAAAATGTGTCATTATCCAAATATTAAAAACCTAGACAAAGAAAGATATAATGAAAACTGAATATTTATGAATAGATTTTTTTTTTTAAAAAAAGTCAGAAACAATGAAAGGAGTAAATGAAAGAAATAATACTTCTTTCAACCTTAAGATTTCATTTACAGAATACAAAATGTGCTTTTTAATTTCAGGGTGAACATCTTTTCAGACTTCATAAAATTTTATTTTGAGTTCTTAACAAAAAAAATATTTTAAAAACCTCTTTGACTTTATAAAACTTAGTACTTTTGAGCACAAAAATGAAATGAAAGTAGTGGTATGTTATTAGAAACTTAGAAGTACTGTTTTCCTAAAGTAGTTTGTTGTTGTTGAATTGGCATGATTCAATAATATATCTAATCAGGAGGTTATAAAAACATTTTCAGAGAAATTGTGATTTGATAGTGATTACAAATATCATTTGCAACCTTAATACTGCTGAACATGTATACTTGACCTAGAGATGATCCCAAATTAGACTTCTCAGAAATAAATATTTATTGGTGCTTATGATAGTTTCCAAAACTTAAAAAAAAGTAATACAAGTGTATAGTTTAAAAAGTCAAGTTGTGCTACAAAATATATGACAAAATAATATCCCTTGACCTTACCTAGTCTTGCAATCCTTTACCCAAACTTTCTTTTGGTTTTACTCTCCATAGTTCTTAATAATATGCTTATATATTGTATTGACTTCCTATTTTTGATGAAGAGGCTTTAACATTTTTACACCGCTCTATGCCTCCTCTTCACCCTCTTCTTTTCTTCTATCCTCTCTGTATAGTTTTCCTCCTTTTTTTTTGTTCTTTGTTTTCTATGGCACTATGACTAATTCTTCTCAGATACTCCAAAAGAATTTTAAAACTTCTTTGAAAAATATTTTTTAAAAAATACATAAAATACTCTAACCATTTGAGTTTTTTTTCTTGGAGATATTTCTTCTGGAAGCTAAGATTCTGTTCTGCCATGGATTGGTAGCTGTCTAAGCTTCTTGTAAAGTTGATGCCTCTCATCTGTGTTAGATCCAGTATCTTGGAACTCATATTTTCCTTTTGCATTGTCCATTTCCTAATTTGAGTGGAGCATGTCATCCAATAGCATCCTGAGAATGTGTACTTAGGTGTTATACTTCTTGCAGCATTGCATTTCTGAGAATGTGTATTTCACCCATATGCTTGAGGGTAGTTTGGGTGGGTATAGAATTTTAGGCTGTAAATAGTTGTCTCTCAGAATTTTAAAGACTTCCATCTATTGTCTTCTGGCTTGCACTTAAAAAATCTGATGTTATACTAATTCTTGATTCTTTATTTGTGACCTTTTAATTTTCCACTTTAAACCTTAAGATCAGCTGTTTATCCTTGACATTTTGAAATTTTGCAATAACATGTTTTTTCAGGTTATTCTGATGGGTAGTCATTAGGCCTTTTCAATGGGGAAATATCTTTCATTTTTCTGGGAATTTTCCCGTGTTAGTTTTTTCTCTCTGACATATTTATTTCTTCTTTCTGTAAGTTCTATTGGTCAGATATTGGATCTGGATTGAACTCCGTATTTTCTTATTTTTAGCTCCGATTTCCCATCTTTGTTTTCTTTACATTTTATATCAGATTTTCATGAGTCACTATTCCCAAATATTTAAATTATTTACTTGTGCTGCATTTAAATTTTTAAGAGATTTCTCACTCAGATTGCGTCTTAAAAAAATAACATTTTGTTCTTGTTTCTTTGATATAATATCTACTCAGCTTTCCAAAGATAAAAATAATTTATTTGAACTTTTATTCTGCTCCCTGTATTGTCTTTGTTTGTCCACAAATTTTGGTTTGCTTTGGTCTATTATGTTGGAAAAATTCTTCATAAGTCTATATTACCTGTGTTATCATTTAAAAGCAAGGCAATAAAAATATGCTTGGAAACTCTTTTTGCATGGGTGGGCTTGTTAACTGGTATATTCTACATAGAGCGTCATAAATGAGCATTGCTGACCATCTCGTTGTTGGACCGCAAATGTCTAAGGCCGTCCAGTTTCTTTAGAGAAGAATCCTTCAATTTCTTACTTGTAGAATATAATCCTGGTTGCCACTGTTATTGGAGTTAAATGATATAAAGAGGTTCTTGGGAGTGGGGGAGTTGTTGTCTCACCACTTAGTATGTAGATTTTTACTGAATTCCCTTGTTCTCATTATGGCGCTTCTTTTCCCTCTTCTGCTAGGATTGATTCAGTGTTTCTACATAAGAAAGCTCTAATCTTCAGTTTTGCTCTCAAAGCTTCTTATACAGATTTTCAGACCCTCCCCTCTCTCCCATATGATGCCTCATGCTTCTCTCCTGAATTCAGTGATTTGGAGCCTTCAGTTGTTGAGCCTTTTCAGGACTTTGAAGTGTGAACTGGCCTGCCCATCATTAGCACTTCCTTCTTAAAGCCCTTAGTGTTCGTCAGCTCTGCTAATTCCTGCATGTGTTTTTCATCTTTCAAAAATTCGTTGATATCTCTTATCTGTTGTTTCTTCTACCCTTTCACTTTGCCTAGGTAGTTTTAAACCACATTTCCTTATTCTCATTTTAGGAAGACTTTAAGACTATGCAGAGAAACATCTGTTATTTGCCATGTTTTCAGTTCTTCCTTTAACTTTTAGCACAGCTAAGAAAGCCATTAAAATATCCTGTTCATAAATATAAATCTTTGTTTTATAACCGAGGTTAGGTATAACCAAATGAATAGATGATTCTATTTCAAGAAAAAATTATTTAAGACTGAGTTTTCCAAGGATTTGACACAAAGTTCCCTTTTCTTATATGATACAGTCTCCTTATAACTCTATTGGTGGGCTGGCTGCCAGTGAGGTAGGCGTAGTTTGCAACACCTCTGTGTGATACCTTACACCATATGAGATGTAAGCTAATTGTCAACATACACAGCACTCCTCAGGTTCATGATCCCTACGTGTGCAAACCACAGCTGTAGAAATCTCTCTGTAAAATGCGTGTCTCCAAGAAGAGTATTTTCTGTGGAAATTAACCCAAAAATGTGTTGTAAGAAGCAGCTCATTCTAGTTGCAGTAACTCCAAGCATTTTCTGCCAAAACCCCTTATGGACACTTAACCAAAAATTTTACACATATGTTAAAGCTTCATTTCTCATTTTATAAATAAGTTGCTTTTATTTCTTTATTCAAAATAGATGTACTTAAGAATATGGTTTTTTTTTTTTCTTTTTGCGGTACGCGGGCCTCTCACTGCTGTGGCCTCTCCTGTTGCGGAGCACAGGCTCTGGACGCACAGGCTCAGCGGCCATGGCTCACGGGCCCAGCCGCTCCGCGGCACGTGGGATCTTCCCAGACCGGGGCACAAACCCGTGTCCCCTGCATCGACAGGCAGACTCAACCACTGCGCCACCAGGGAAGCCCAAGAATAAAGTCAAAATTTCCTCTTCTAACATACCCAGTGACAGTGGTGCACAGGTGTTCTGGAGTCAGAATCCTGGGTTTATGCCCAGGTTCCAGTGCCTACCAGTTTTGTGACCTTGAGCAAGTTCCTTACATACTTTGAGCCTCAATATCAGAAACTTAAAAGTGAGGATAATAATAATTCTTACTACATAGGTTGTTGTGGGTAAAATGAGAACACATGTAAAGTGCTTAGTACATGGCTATTACATACATGATGAGCATACGATAAAAGTTTAGTAGAAAAAAAACTCTGGATCCTTTGCTTTTTCTATATACTGATGATATTGAAAAAATAAAATATTTGGTTTTAAACAACTTTCTTTAGTTCCTTAACTCAGTGAGCTGGAATTCAAGAAGCCTATATTTGAGTCTTAATTCTGGCACAGATGATTTGGCTGAGGCTATATAGAACAATGGAAAGTGGATATTGGGCACTTACCTAGTTATTTAGTCAATTTGGGTAAATTGGCAAGGAAAAGAAAAGTATATTGAGGCCTGTATGATCTTCCTCATGTACAACTCTGATTTTATTTTAAACAATCATTTTTTCATTCCTACAAACTAGAAAGAATATAGCTTTGGTGACTTAACTGACCCAGATACATGAAAATTTTAAACAGTGAGAATTTGTTAAAATTAAGTGCTTTTTGTATTAATTTAGTTAATAATGCACCAATACTATAATTTATTACACTCCTAAATGATATTACTCTATTTTTTAACTAAAAATTGATAACTTAAAAATCTTTTAAGCTGCTAATTTCTAAGAAATGTAAGAATCCTTACATTTTGAAAGGTAACCATAATACTACCCTTGTTCCTCCAGTTTGTGATAGAATATTGTTGCATGTTGACAGGTAAAATGGTTCTTTGGCTCTCTGTACTTGTAAAAACAAGTGTAACCATTGGCTCTCCCATGTCTGTTTCTTTAGGCATATACTCTACTCCACCACAGAGTCAATTATATAGCCACTGGAGTGAGTCAAATGCTTGGGTATGAGTCATAGTTTCAGCACCTACGGAGACGCAATTTCTCCTTTTTGTCTCCCTTTCTCCCCCCACTTCCTGTCTGTCTCTCTTTTCACCTCCCTCTCGTCTTCCCTCTACCTGTCTCTCTTTTCTCCTAGCTAGTGATAATATCATACTGCTTATTATATAGGTTTCAAATGAAAGGCAAGTCAGGTTGGTGTCTGTGCCTATATCTATCTGAGCATTAGCCTTGCAGGCTTAGAATTTTTTTTTTTTTCTGGTAGATAGCTTTTGCTTTTATTTGAATGATATTATACTTATCATATTGCTTTTCACCTAACAATATAATTTGGAGATCAGTGTAAGATAGGTTTTTGAGGGTGAGCAACTGAAATTCATTCTGGTTTATTAAAAAGCAGAAAGGTTTTTCTTAAAAGCTATTCTGTGGTTCACAGAATTGCCAGGAAGTCTAGAGAATCAGGTCACTAAGAACAGAAACCAGGGAAATTATGGACCAAGACCAGAAGTAGAGCTACTCCCCAGGAGGAGTATGGGCCACTGTGGCCACCACTGGATGGTGGACACATTCTCCTCTGTCTGTTTCTTTGTATCACTTGTTTCAAATCCAAAGCCCAAAATGGAGATGCCTGTCCATATCGCCAGCTGCTAAGGTGTGGCAAAAGTGTGTAAATGGCCTTTTCATGGTCTGTAAAGAAATGTGACAGCCAGTCTCTGTGTCCTAGAAGTTCCTTTTCCTGCTTCCATCGTGTCTGTTAGAGGTGGTCCTCACATGCTTGGTGATCCCTGGCTCGCTGTTAATATTGAAGAGTGGGGCACCAAAAGGATGACTGAAAGCTCTGTGTGTGAGTGGGGCTGGTTGGCTAATTGGTTTCATTGAGGGATCTCTGTACTTCACCTTTTCTAGGTCTTTCCTCTTGGGAAGTGTTGTTTTTTGGCGGAAGAATCCACCAGGTTTCTACGTGGGGAGGCATGAGTCTGGTTTCCAGAGCTCTGGGACTTGGCTGGGAGGTTTCTGCAGAACAAAGTTTAATAATGGTCATCCTTGCCTCTGGCTGTACTGGAACTATTTGTTTCCATTTTAAGATGTTTCTAGAAGACTGATTTTTATTAGCATACTGAGCAAGGATCTATTTGTTATTAGTATGTAACAAAACAACAACAAACCAAAACTTGAACTGAAGGCTTAAAGAGGAGGTAACACTTGAACTGAGTCTTGTAAGATGCGTAAACTTGGCATGGAGGGACATACTTACCAGGACTCTGAAAGAATGAGTTTTTGTAAGCTTTGATATGGCAAGAAATTCAAGGAAAAGTTAAGTATCAAGAATAGGAAATACCATGGAGTGAGAAGATAAATCATTGAGAAGAAATGTGTAAACCAGTGTAAATTAGGGGGCAGTCCTAAAGACCACACTTACTTCTGATACCAACTGCAAGTTTCAGGGTCCCCAAGACCAATTTCAGGCTCAATAATGCTCTAGAAGGACTCACAGAACTCATGAAATCTGTTATACTCTGTTATGGTAGATTACAGCAAAAGGATACAGATTAAAATCAGTCGAGAGAAGAGACTCAGGGAGACGAGTCTAGGAAAGTCCTTATGTGGAGTGTCCAGTTATCCTTTCCCAGTGGAATCATGGTCAGTGCCAACCTTCCCAGCAATAATATGTGATAATATGCACAGGATATTGCCAAGCAGTGAAGTTTATTAGGAAGGTATGGAATGTGAGACTAGAAATATAGGCAGGAGGTTATATCATTAAGGGCCTGAGGGCAGAAATAAGATGATTGAGTTTAGTACTAAAAGCTGTAAGAAATACTGATGTGTTGTTGTAGGAAGGAGTGTCATGAACTAATGTTCATTTTCTTCTGTGCTTTAGGAAGCTTTCTCTAGCAGCAGTGTGGATGATGGATGGGACAGGGATGTCTCACAGGAGACAGAGAAATCTATTAGGAGGCTAATATTAAAATCTGACTACAGAGAGCCGAACTAAGGCTTGTGTTGGACTTGGTGACTGAATAGATATGGAGAATGGGCGGGAAGGGAAGTATCAAAGATAATTACCAGGTTTCTGGGTTAGATGACTGGATCGATTAATTCATTCAAGCAATACTGTGGACCTACTTTTTTTTTTAGTCATTGTCCTAGTTGTTGGAATATTACTGTAAAACAAGATGAAGGTCTACTCTGAAGGACTTACATTTCAACTAGAGAGCCAAGTAATAAAGTTTATATATACATACATTTTTTCCCCTAAATTTTCAGTGTTAGGAAGAAATTATAAAGCTCAGTAAGACATTAGAGTTAGAGAGTTATTGGGGCAAGGAGGATAACTGTTTTATAGTTTAGGTAATGTGGCCAGGGAGAGCCTCTCTGAGGAGGTCACATTTGAGCCTAGATCAGAATGAACTAAGGGTTTAGAGCATTCTAAGCCAAGAGAAAAATAAGCGCAAATGCTGTGAGTTAAAAATGAGTTTAGTGGTTTTAAGGAATAAGAAAAGACCAGTTTGGATGGAGCAGAGGTGGGATGAAATGAAGGGAGAGATGAGATAGGTAAGAAGGGAGCTGGTGACACAGGTTTTATGTACCCCGTAAAACTCTGGATTGCACTTTTAGTGTGATGGGAAGCCATTGAAGAATTTTGTTCAGGAGAATGCCACGATATAATTTACGCTATAAAAATATTACTCAGACTCCTGGTGTGGTAGTGGGGATCTTCACTGAGAAACGCACTAAAGGAAGAGGAATGAATCTGGGGGGAAATGTATTGAGTTAGAAGTGCTCGTGGGATAACTAACCTCTACTGGATAAATTCAGTGGGCAATTGGTTATTCAAGCCCAGAAGAGAGGTTTGTGAGTCAGCATATGTGGTTACTGAAACCATGGTTTGGATGAAGTCATTAGGCTTGATGTTTATAGTTAAAAGAGCAAGGCGTTGTCTTGGCAACACCATGATGTATTCTGTTTAAGAAGCAAATAGGTGGAGATACAGTCAGTTCTGCCATCAGGCTACACATGCATTCCGAGAAGTTGCCATGCTAATAGACTGGCTCTAGAGAACTGCCTACATTCAAATTCTGCCTCTGAACTTCCTAGTTGGGTGACCTTGGGAAAATCATTTAAATTCTCTGTGACTTGTTTTTATAACTGTCAGATGGATTAACAATAGCACATACTTCATTATGTTATGAGAATTATGTGGCTTAATACAGTAAAATTCTTAGCATAGTTCTTGGTACATAGAAACAGTTTAATAAATGCTATTATTCTTTAAACAGTGTAAGCCATCTAATAAAGTGCCTGTTGATAAAGAGTATTCTTTAAATACTAACTAATTTCCTAAGTGACACAAACTACATTGATTTCCTGGTTAGAGCCACTCATGAAACAAGTAACTTACTGTAGACAACTAAGATTTTTCTTGCTATATTCATCAGTACCAAATATCTAAATTTAAATTTGCAATTTGGTGGTATCCAGGGCTAGGCTTAAATTAATGTAAAAAGTCTGTATTCTGATAGAAGACATTTTCTTTTTTCTCCTGTTCTCCCCACCCCTCTTGTCTGGGCCTTTTTATCCTTAACAGTTCTCTACAGGCATACCTCATTTTATTGCACTTGACTTTATTGCATTTCTCAGATATTGCATATTTTACAAATTGAAGGTTTGTGGCAACCCTGTTTCAGTCAAGTCTATTGGTGCCATTTTTCCAACAGCATTTGCTCACTTCATGTCTGTGTCACATTTTGGTAATTCTCACAATATTTAAAACTTTTTCATTCTATGTATTATGGCCTGTGATCAGTGTTTTTATTGTGTGTGTGTGTGATACACGGGCCTCTTACTGTTGTGGCCTTTCCCGTTGCGGAGCACAGGCTCCGGACGCGCAGGCTCAGCGGCCATGGCTCACGGGCCTAGCCGCTCCGTGGCATGTGGGATCTTCCCAGACCAGGGCACGAACCCGTGTCCCCTGCATCGGCAGGCAGACTCTCAACCACTGTGCCACCAGGGAAGCATGCGATCAGTGTTTTTGATACTGTTCTGCAAAATGATTACAACTCACTGAAGGCTCAGATGATGGTTAGCATTTTTTAGCAATAAAGAAGTTTTTAATTAAAGTATGTACATTGTTTTTTAGACATAATGCTATTGCAGACTTAATAGACTACAGTATAGTATAAACATAAATTATTACGTACTGGGAAACTAAGCAATTTGTGTAACTCACTTTATTCTGATACTGACTTTACTGTGGTGGTCTGGAACAGAACCTGCAATATCTCTGAGGTACGCCTGTGTTCTCTTCAGTCAACATCTACTCAAAGGATTTGCTAAACATATTCACAGTGAGATGTGAAAGGGTAAAACTAGAGTAACAATTAGATTTCACATCAGATACCAACTCTGGTGGCTACCTAGAGAATATTTTCCACTGTGAGATTTCTGTTGGGAGAAATAACCCTGCCATGATTGATTAGGCTTGCCAAGGGAAACGAGGTGGTATGGAGAATACAGTGGCTGTGAGACAGTGTGGCAGGTAGACTTTGAAGGTGGTAGACTTTGAAGTCAGTCTGATTGTGCTGAAATCCATTTCTACTGTTCATCAGCTGTATGACCAAGTTACTTAATCTCTCTGGACCTCAGATTCTTCATCTGTGAAATGACTTTCAGTATAAACTTGAAACCATGAGATACTTTCTTTCCATTTCTGTTTCTGGATATCATACTAATAATACAAGGTGAATGAAATAATAAATGAACCTGAAAACTGCATTTTCACCAAAACTAGGGGACTGGTATAATCTGCAGACTCCCAAAATCTGCTGAGAAAAGCAGATGCCCTATGGAGTAAAATCAGTAGTAAGATTTCAGAAAGCACCAGCAAAAGCCAACTTCCTCAAGGTGAGAAGCACACCCTGAAGTACTTAACCTTTAGCCTTTGTACAAAACAAGTGTCACAGGATCTGGGGAGGGCCGAAGCTGCCCAGAAGGAAGTATAAGAAAGAATCACAGATAATAGCTAAATGGCTCAGTGGGGACAGAGCTCAGAAAATGTAAAAATCTGCTTCCTAAGGTGAAGGATTCATTCTGAAGTATATGCCATTGGAAGGGAATACAGGGGAAAGAGAGAGGAGTTGTGAGTGGGGCTGGCTGTGGAAGTCCTCCTGGACTGGGTTTGGTTCAGAGAAGAAGGTGGGGCTGTATCAAGGAACCATTTGAGAAGGAAACTCTGGTAATGCTGAAATGGAACCTTTGGGTTTTGAGATTTGGCAGGCATGGCCCTCCATCTTCTCTCCTAGCATCCTTCTGTAAATTGCTGGGCTATGAAACCATAAGTAACTAACATAGAAAGACACAACAAGGTAGAATGTATGGAAAAACAGCAAAAACGAGAATGCATACATTAAAAACAAATCACCTCTGAAGGAAGATCATAAAGCAGAAATATAAGAACTCAGGAAAAGGAAGAGATGGTAAGATATTAAAAGGAAATGAACTGTGAGCTTGTAAAACTCAAAAGAAGTGGTAGGGAAAAAAACCCTTTTACAAATCGAAATGAAATTGGAACATGAAGAGATAAGACATAGGAAACACAAAGATACGAGAAAATCAAACAAATGGAACTGAAGATAAGGAACATTTACAGAGAAATATAGAGGACGGCAGTGGAGATTCAACATACAATAGGAATTTTTGAAGGAGAAAATTGAAACTATAAAATAAAATAAATATTCAAGGGTGTAATTCATGAAGTTAAAAAAAAAAAACCCAAAACGAAAAAACGAGACTTGAATTTGTACAACAAGTGGGCATACTGTGTGCCTGGAAACATTTATCCAGAATGGTCAATATGAAGCCATATCATAATTAAAAAATCGCTGTACTTTGAAGATAAAGAACAGATCTTTTGGGTATGCTGTTAAAAAATCGAGTCACTTAGAAGGAGAAAAAAATTGTCTGACTTCAGATTTTTCTGTCCTAACATTCAACACCTAAGGACAGTGGAACCATAACCGCAAGATATCCAAGGAAAGAAAATACCAACAAAGAATGTTATATTCCGTGAAAATTAAGGTACAAAGCTACTAACCATTAAGTCAGGAAAAGTTCTCATGAACCCTTCTTGATGAAGCCAATAGAACATAAACTTCAGCAAAACGTAAAGGAGAAAACAGCTACAAAAGACTGGCTCTATTTAACAAAAGAAAATATGGGAATGAAACAGGATCTAAATACCATATGAACTAACAATGTAAGAATGGTACAACCACTAAGAAAATGGGAGGAAAGGGGAAAAAAACCCAGGAAGTAAATTAAGTTTGCTGATTGGCTTATCAGAAGCTGGGAATTAAAAATTATCCAAAGCTTATAAATCAAATAAAAAATACTGTAAGGATAGTATTTAATAATGAAAAGGTAAATACTAAGAAAATCCTATTGACTAATATTAGGTGGTAAAGGGGGAAAAAGGAGAAAAAAGAAAAGGAAACATTGTTCACTGAAAAATATGTCTAAAGAGGACTAGGGACATTGTATACATTTATAATTTTAAAGGTCAACTTTAGAATAAAAATACAAACCTTTCTAATTTCAAAAGAACTACATACAATAGTAAAGTAAACAAAGCACAAAAAGCAAAGGAAACAAAGCACATAGTGACTTTAAAAATTGGAAAACATGAAATATGACAGATTAAACCACATCAATAACTAAATAGATTTAATTTTATATTCAAAAAAATTTTTTTCAGATTAGATCACAAATCAAACTCCTTCCTCTTTACCTAAAGCAGTGTTTCAATGTAGGTGAAAATAAAAGCATGGGCAAAGGTATATCAGACAAATGCAAACAAAAAGTGGGGCAAGGGGTCTTAATCCCAGATAAGGTGCAGTACCCAATAAATATATGAATTTTATGACTATCTCTGCATAGCAATCATAACAATATTCATAAAGTTAAGACCACATGAGATAAAAGACCAAAAAGACATAATAGTGATGAGACTTTCTTTACCTCTTAGTCTATGAAAGATTAATTGTATAAAAATAAGGGTATAGAGGATATAAAATAAACGAGGTTCAGCCAACTGGTATTAAATTCTATGCCCTGAAATACCTTTGTAAGTGCTTATCAAACTCTATTGAACATTGACCATTTATTAGGCTAAGTTTCAAAAACAGTGCAAATTAGACACCGTCCTCTGATCACAATTCTGTTAAGTTAGATTTTACTAACAAAATTAGAAAACAAACAAAAACCCTTCTAACTGGAAGATTTTGTATTTCCTCTTAAATCATTTGGTTCAATGGGAAAATACAAGTAAAAATTGCGTAGTTTCTAGAAAACTACAAAAATGAAAATATCACACAAAATGAAAATATCACATATCAAAATCTATGGGATATAGCAAAAGCAGTATTGAGGAAATTTATTGCTTAAGTGCTATAAATAACTAAGTGCTCATTGCCAGAAACTAGACAACGAATCAAACCAAATGAAAATAGGAAAAGAAAATAAAGATAAATGCAGAAATTAATGATGCAGAAAGCAGACAAAAACAGTAGAAAGGATAAATCCAAAGGCTATACTTTTGAAATAAGCAATAGTTATACTAAAGAACAAATAGAGGACTTCCCTCGTGGAGCAGTGGTTAAGAATCCTCCTGCCAATGCAGGGGACATGGGTTTGATCCCTGGTTCAGGTAGATCCCACATACCACGGAGCAACTAAGCCTGTGAGCCACGACTACGGAGCCTGCTCTCTAGAGCCTGCGATCCACAACTACTGAGCCTGCATGCCACAACTACTAAAGCCCGCACGCCTAGGGCCTGTGCTCCGCAGCAAGAGAAGTGACCGCTATGAGAAGCCTGCGCACCGCAACGAAGAGTGGCCCCCACTCGCCACAACTAGAGAAAGCCCGCATGCAGCAATGAAGACGCAAGGCAGCCAAAAATAAAAAAATAAAATAAATTAATAGAGTTCTAGAGCCAGAGTGGGTTTGAATGCCACTCTGCCACTTATTAAAAAGAGCAAAATATTCAAAATGGGAAAATTATATAGAGAACCACAGAAATAGGGAAACAAAAGGAATTGTAAGGGAATATTACATGAAGATCTCTGAGTAATACATTTGAAAGCCTAGAAGGAAGTTATTTCGTATAAAAATATAAATTTAAAAAATTGATTCAAAATGTAGTTGAAAAGTAGAATAAATCAATGTAGAATAAATTAGGAAGGTGAATGAAGAGCTATCAATGAAAAAGCCAACGTAAGTTTGGTTTACAACTGAGTTTTATCTTCTGAAAAATTTTTTTAAAGGTATTTAAACTGTTCTGGGCCATAAAAAATAATGAAGTTGAACATTATAGTCAGATAAAGGTAAGGGAAATAAGGGGAAAACCACAGGCCAGTCTTAATTCATAAATATCGATGCAGAGAGTCTACATAAGATATTCTTGAAGAATCCAGTAAGGTATTAAAAGGATAAAACATAGGGCCTTCCCTGGTGGCGCAGTGGTTGAGAGTCCGCCTGCCGATGCAGGGGACACGGGTTCGTGCCCCAGTCCGGGAAGATCCCACATGCCGTGGAGCGGCTGGGCCCGTGAGCCATGGCCGCTGAGCCTGCGCGTCCGGAGCCTGTGCTCCACAACAGGGGAGGCCACAACAGTGAGAGGCCCACGTACTACAAAAATAAATAAATAAATAAAATAAAATATAAACAAGTAGATTTTATTTTAGAAATGCAAGGAAGGTTCAGTCAAGAAGTTTTTTGTGTAGTTAATGCTTTAAAACATTTGATTTTTAAAAAATCCTAGCTATTTGTCATTAAAACTCAGAAATAGGATTGAAGGAAATATATATGTATACATATATATTAGAATACATATATATTAGAATTGAAGGAAGCATATATATATGTGTACATGTATATATATATATAAATATCAAAAATGTATGTATACTAAAGTTTTAAAATAATACTTTCTAATAGAATTTCATTCTAATAGAATCAGAAATTTGAGGCAGTACATAGTATGGGTTAAGTACAAAGACTGGTTTTCTTTGGGCAAGTAGCAGCCCTAGATATCATACCACATAATTTTGACTCTTCCTTTATGTAATAGCTGATCTGGCATCATAGAATGCCAGATCATATTTCCCATACTTTATTATTATATATATTTTAAGCATTGTGATTTTCACATTAGCAGTGTTTCTTCCATAGTTTATTTCTTGGATTGAGAATATCCTTACAAGCAATTAGCATTGGTCAAGAGTACCCAAAGTCACAGTTTAAGCATTTTATGTTTCAGAAGTGTAAATTTTCATTGAAGATTAGGAGTGATTTAGCTGGTAATTCATGTTTTATGTTAAAACAAATAGCCATATTATGGAGTAAAATTAAATTTGTTTAAAAATTATAATTTTAAAACATGAGAAGTCAAAGATTTTTTTGTGTGTTTTTATGGGACCTCTTTAAAGTATTTCCCCAAATTCCTGGAGACGCATATAATTTATAACTGCTGTTAGGAATATTTTGGTGGACATTTGCCACTATATTTACGATTTGTAATAAAAGTGAGTTATCAAATATCTACTAATTTCCTATAAAAGGAAAGTTAAGATGATGTGTAATCTTGCTGGCTAATCTTCAGAAATCTTTGCTTTTCCTCACTTATCATAGTGATGAATGAACAGTTCTTTAACATTTCTTGTTGGAAATGATTATGTACATACAATGATACAAATGGGAGATTTATAACCCAAAGAATAATAAAGATCACATGGCTGACCAAGCTGTTCTGTATCCTTGAGAAGTTTATTATCTTTTACAAGTCCTAGAGTTGTAGAACTCTAGAAGTAAATGTCACATCTGATTAGATTCTGGTGGGGCAGATTCATTCATTCAGAAATTATAGAACTATTTGAAGGCAGGTATAGTAGATATCCAATAAGGAAGCAGACATAGAATCTGTCTTCAAGAGTTTATAATTGGGTAAGGGAGATAAGCAGTATACTATCAATAACATTACAATGAAAACCAGAAAAATCATAATTATATAATGTATATAAAACCTATATTTTATAATGAGAAACTCTGCAAACTGTTTGGATTAACAATTACTCTGGAGGACTGAGAAAAAAAATGGAAGAGAGAGAAATTTGGAAGGAAGAGAAAAAAATACAATGATCAGCAACAGTAAGAATTTAAGTTCTCTTGTCCAGGAGTTTTCAGGGTGACTGGGTACTTTATGTATAGCACACACTTAAGGTATTAGGCATAGGGAGAGCTCTTATGTGACCTGTAAATTCTCGGAAGGTAAAACGGAAAACAGCCTGAAAATTTATAGTTTAAACGGTTGTGTGAACTTAATTTATAAAATGGGTTCCAAATTAAAAATTTCTTTTTGTAAGTATGTCCCTAGTTTCTCTTTAACACAGAAGTCATAAAATTTTAAGTTCTAAATTAAAGATATAAATGACTATCTGGGAATCTTTGAACATGTAATTCATTGGCGTAACAAGTTTCCTAATTGGGAAGAATAAGAGAACATTTATTAAATTTTGGGTTTAGGGATATTGGGGTGTATGTATGTGTGTGTTTCAGATTATGAGTACAATGTTTTATTTTCCCTTTCCATACCTCTCATTACCTAGAAATTAGTTATTGTTAGAGCATGTTTATTTTGGGGATTACTGTTGATACCTACAAGGAAGATTGTAGGTATATTCAAACATTTATATGAACACATGAATGCATAAGAGTAAGATTCTTTCTTTCTCTTTCTCTCTCTCTTTAATTTCCAGGCATAGATATTCTTCATCAACTAGGCCTTGGAGGCAAAGATGTAAGACATTCATCATCAGTGACTGCTGTACCATCATCATCTACACCATTACCTCAGGGGGTCCATTTAACAGAATCGGGTGTCCTTTTAACAAATGATTCTTATATTGAGTCACCTCTCCTGAAAACTTTACCAGTCAACTTAGAACAGCCATTTACAATATTAATTGGTTTACAGTCTCATAGAGTAAACAATGCATTTCTCTTCAGCATTAGAAGTAAAAATAGATTGCAATTAGGAGTACAGTTATTACCTAAAAAATTAGTGGTATACCTTGGAGGAAAGCAGTCTGTATTTTTTAACTATAGTGTTCACGATGAGCAATGGCACACATTTGCCATTGCTGTTAGCTATCAAGTTGTCTCAATGTTTGCTGAATGTGGAAAGAAATATTTTAGCAGAGAGACTCTTTCAGAAGTTCAGACCTTTGATTCTAACAGTGTGTTTACCTTGGGAAGTATGAATAATAATTCTGTCCATTTTGAAGGAATAGTATGTCAGTTGGATATTATTCCTTCAGCAGAAGCATCTGCAAACTATTGCAGATATGTGAAACAGCAGTGTCTCCCTGAGACAAGCCTTCTCCATACAACTGTCGTACCAGCTAAGATACCAGAAAACTCTCTCTTGCCCAAAAGATTTGGTGAAAAAGTACTGTCGGAGGACACACTTACCAAAGGCAGAAGCATTCTAGATTCCAGAAATGATTCTACGGCAGTGCATAAAGAACAAGAACACCAGATATCAAGATCTCAGTTAACTTCTCTTCGTTCAGGGAATGTCTCTGCTGTGGCTCTTGTGAACCATGTGATTCAGGCCAAAGAAATGATCACTGAGCAACTTACTCAGGCAAATCTAAGCCTGCCAATGACACATCATAGCCTCAATAAGCCAAGGAAAAATAGCAAGGAGAAATTTGATTCTCTTCTAAACGTGTTGGACAATATCACACAACATAATGATAAAGTAGCTGGTCTGTCACCATTTAAGAAGATATCATCTATTCTTCCACATATAAAACAAGATGCAATTAAGAATCTCAAGAAAGCTATCACAGCAAATCTACACACTAATGAACTTATGGAACTGCGACAGATTTTAAACACAACCTTATACAGAGTGACAGATGAGCCATCTGTGGATAATCACCTTGATCTAAGGAAGGAAGGTGAATTTGATCCTGATGCTACTTATCCCTTCGAAAATAGCTATGAAACTGAGCTTTATGATTATTATTATTATTATGAGGATCTTAATACAATGCTCGAAATGGAGAATCTAAGAGGGCCAAAAGGGGACACTGGACCTCCCGTAAGTTATTGTTTTTAAAATGTGTCTTAATGCACTAATTTACCAAACATTTTGAAAGGAATTCCCTAGGCTGAACAGTACAGAACACATCTGTCTTAGAGATGTACCCTGGCTTACAATGAGTACATTATGCTTGCTATAATATATCCAACCAGAATGCAACCCTGGGTCAAATATTGTACTTTTTTTTTTTTTTTTGGTTTTTATTGGAAGGCTGAAAAGTTTACTTAATTCTGGTAAAGTGGTGAGTAAACTATATGTTTTTCTTGTTCAGGTGAAATTCAATCAGGAATTCAACTGCTAAATATAGATCAGCCTTCTTTTTTTATGAAAAATACCCATAGGCTTAGTGCATAGTCATGTTAAGAGAAGGATATGAAAGTTATAGTAGACTAAATAAAAATACTTTAAATACATTATTACATATACTTTCAACAAAATCATATCAAAAATGAATTAAAATAGAGTGTAAAATTTTAGATAGAGATAATTTTATAGTGAGTCACTGGGGAAAAGCAAACCCTTACATTATAGAAATTAAAATATTTCACTTAGAATTGTAAACAGTAACATATTTCATTATATCTTTCATGATATAGCCAATTTACATTTATGGATTAATAAAAGTTCCATTTGCCTCATACAAAAATAGCCAGTCAGCCCATCAGTAGAAAAAAAGCCAAGTCACTTACTTAATAATGCCTAAGTAAAACTATGAGATAATAGACTGATTTTTTTTTAGCTCTGAAATTATTTTGTCATGTAGGTACAATTATAGATGGACATTTGAAAAATTTTTAATCACTTAAAATTCATTTAAAGCTATTTAAAATCACATTAGGAACATTATGTTTTTGCCTTTCATATTTTTGAATACCTTAAACAATCAACTTATATGTTTTTAGAAATTGTTTTTTCAGTTGCAAGCAGACTAAAATATATCTTAAGGTATTTCCTTTATTTGATGAAAATAAAATTTGAATCATTTGTTTAGTTCCAGAAATCATAGAATAGGAGATGACACCACTTGCTGAGCTTGTGTTTCTTTTGTGGTTATTACTCAGTGATTTGATAGGTATTGAGCAACTCTTATTAGTGTGAATGTTTAAAGGATTTAATAAAATCTGAATAATATAGAGAAACTTTTCAGCTATGACAATTATCAACATATTAGTAATAAAATTGAGCCATTAGGCAGCCCATATTAAACAAACAGTTATGTAAGCTATTTACTTTCTTCAAAAAAAGTCAGAGGTGAGTGTTAATTTCATCTCTAAATTCAAGAATAGTTGTTTCAGCATTGTTATATTCAACAGATACTAACTTAGTCTCTGCTTGGGCAAAGCAGAAACACAAGGTATGTATAACAGAGTTACTGCTCAGAAGGAGCTTACATTGTGGTAACGGGGACATAGGAAGTTCATTTATAATTATATCTCAGGGTCAAGTAAGATTAAATGTCACTGAGAGATACAAACTAAGTATATGGAGTACACATTTTCAAAGGTAAGAAAAATAGTTTTTGAGGGGATCCCTATGAAAGATCACTTAAGGCTGAATGTGTTCAGGATAGGTTCTTGTGGACAAAGTTTTCAGAACGTCAGCCTCAAAGAATGGATACGATTTTGATAGGTGAAAGGAACTGGCATATCTTTTATGTAGGAGAAACAGCAAAATAGTTATCATTTGAGTTCTTATTAATTTTTGGTTACCTATAACCAAAATAGTTTTAATTTATTGAGTTTTTACCATGGTAGCAGGCACTCTACCATGCCCTTTATGTTTGTTATCTTAAAAGAGTTTTGTAAGTTTGGTATTATTATCCTCATTTTTCAGGTGAAGAAACTGAGGTCCAGAGGAATTAGTTTACTTGTCCATAACCACATTGCTAATTAATGGTAGAGCCAGGATTTTGACCCAGGTTTTCTGCCTCTAAAGCTCAAACTCTTTCATGATATTAGGCTGAATAATGTTAGACAAATATAAGACCCAAGGTAGATGTGGACAGGTTGTAGAGGTCTTAATTTTCAAACTGATAGTTCTAACTTGATCTTGTTCTCAGTGGGGAATTCTGTAGGTTTCTAAGCAGAGGCATGAATAGGGAAGTCAATCTGGTGGCAGTGCTCAGAGCAGACAGGAAATTCCTGTTATCATCTGGATGTTACAAGGCTAGGACGTTATCTAGGATGCCAGCGGTGAAAATGCAAAGGAAAGGTAGAATTCAAGAGGTATTTTGAAGGAAGCTTTGGTAGAAACCTAGGAAATTAATTGGACCTAGGGACCAAGTAAAAATGTAGAGGATACAAGATGGCTTCTAAGGTTTTAAGCCTGTGGATTGAGAGAATGGTGATACCATTACTAAAACGAATAATTAAGAGAGGAAGTTGATTTTAGGAGAAGAAATCAAGTTAAAACATCTAAGGTACTGTTGGCAAATCAGTAAGCTGTTGGAAGAGTTGAAGAAGCTGAAGTAAAAAAGAGAGGTCAAAGTAGGGGGTATAGGTATGGGAGTTTTCCCGTCAATATTATATCAATAGTTGAAGGTATAGAGTCAGATAATTTTCAGGGAAAGGAGTTCGGCATAGAGTCGAGAGCCAAATCATGAGCCATGTTTGCTTTGTGGTTATAGAAGAAAGAAAAAAAAAGCAGAAATGTGACGGAGTAGTTAGAGAGATGGGAGAGAATACAGTATACTATCACAAAAGCCAAAGATGAGAGTTTTGAGAAGAAATTGATCAGCAGTGCTGAAAGCTACAGCTGAGGACTGAGAAAAAGTGGAGGAAATCCTTTGGATCTTCTGATGGGAAAAGTCATTATTGAACTTTGAGAATCTGACTTCAGCATAGTGTAGGAGTCTAAAGGTAGATTTTAGAAAGCTAATGAGAGAGTGAATGGTGATGAAATGATGAACTTTGTAGAGACTGTTGCACTGCTTCTTGAAGTGGGTGTTACTGTGTGAAGTCTGAAGCCAGCCTGATTTGGCCTACTTGTAGGTGACTGTTTTTCCTCTGTATGCCCATGCAGTTCTTTTGTTATCTTTGAAGTTCATTTCATTAAACCTGTTAGGTTCTGTGTCAGTGTTTCCTGGTACTCTTTTGATCTGAAGATTATTTTTACTTATTATAGAAAAGTCTCTCCTTATATTCTCAGGTATTTTTCCTTTCCATTTTTCTATATTCTTCAGGCATACGAGTATATGTTAAATGTCCTTTGTGATGATAGTATTTATTCTCTTCTCTACAGTCATGTCCATGTGATTGCATTTTTCCATTTTGTTTTATGTGAATTCAGTTAAACTACATCCATATCCCTTAATTGATTTTTTCAGTTGTAGTCAGTTTTTATTGCTTCTGACCTGGCTTTCATCTATAATTGTTTCTTTTTTGCTCTTTCAATCTTTAAGCTCTCTGGCTCACATTTTATTACCTTGGTTGTTATTTTTAATGTCTTATAACTCTTCTTTGAGCTCTCATTTTGTAGAAAAATAGCATCTTGAAATTTTTTTGAATCTATAGTGAACTATATGAACTTTTTCTCTGTTGCATGGAGTGATTCCTATTCTGGTAAACAGTTTTCATCTACTTTTAATTTATGTTTCTGTCCTCACACTTTCCCCTCCCCTCAATATGCATAGGTCCCTTGCTGGTTTCTTTCTGGTTATTACTCATTTTAAAAATAAAGACAACTCTATCTGGGTCACTATTTGCTTCAGAGTTGTATAGGGAGAGGCAAAGGGAAGTAGTGGTACACAACATCAAATTTAAGTTGCTGTCTTCAACACCGTCTTTCCATATTTATTTTGTCCTCTATCCAGAAACATATCTCCTCTCATTTTCATGTACGTGAAGCCCTCTATATTGCTCTGAGAAGTGATATGATGATTTACGCTCTTGTCTTCTACCCCCCTCACAACCAGAAATCTCCTGAAGTTAGGAGATTTGTTGTAGATCATGAAAATGATGGGTTCTTCCTCTTCAGCTCTACTTTCCTTACTCCGGTTTGTTTGAACTGGGTCTTTACAGGGTCATGAATTATATGTCCTGTGGCTTTCCCATTTCCTTAAACTTTACTATTGTTATTAAAGGATTGTTGGTATGAACTTTCTGGACTGCTATACTTTTAGATATCTGTAGCCTGTCCAAGCTTTGATGTCTGAAGAGGTTTTTTGTTTGCTTTTTGTTTTTGGTCATCTCTCAGTGTCTTTCCTTACTCCAAAGTGTCTCAATATTTGGAAGAGAATTTTCATATTTTTGGTTTGTGGTTTTGGTCTTTTCCTTGTTTCATCAGAGATGTTTTCTTCTTTTGGTGTTTTTTGTTGTTTTCAGTGGTTTTGAGGGAAGGAGGGTTCTCATTCTGCTGTCTTTTATATGAATTCTCTAGTGATCGATTTAAAATATAAATTAGATCATGTCATTTATCTGCTTAAACTCTTCAGTGACTGAAGAGTAAAGCAGTTAGAATAAACTAAAAACTCTTTATCATGACCCATGCAGTCGTATATCATCTGGCCCCTGCTTTCCTCTGCAACCTCATTTTGTTCCACTTTTGCTTAATCGCACTGTTGGGTTTCTTTTATCTCCTTGATAAGACTGTAATTTTTCTTTGTTTTGTTTTATTTTACTCATGCCCTAATTCATTTTATTCCTATTTTCTGGAATTTTATTTTCTCCTCTTTCGTTACTCCTTTTCATTTTTTAGATATAACTTAGCACTTCCTCAGAGAAGCCTTCTCTGATACCACAGTATAAATTATGTACACTGTTGATCTCTCTCGGTTGCTTGTTCTTTTCTTCATATCACTAAATAAAATGTATATTATGTGTTTATTTGTTAATGTTTTTTTTTAATCTCACTGTCACCTCCAGGAGGGTTTGATGTTTACTGATGTTTACTGAGTGAGTGAATGAATGAGTGAATGAATTATAGAGGGAACTTTAGATGTAGGACTTCCAAGGTTAATTGACCAGATATTACTATCTCTTAGAAGGACTGAATACATTTGCCTTAGTATATATATTACCCTAGTAATAATAGTATTATAACTAACATTAATTGAGTACTGCCTATGCCCCAGGCATACCTTTTAAAATATTGCTCTATAGTTTATTGGTTAAGTACTGTATATCAGACATAGTTACAGGTATTTTATATAGTACAATATCTTTAATGCTTACAATAACACTGAAAAGTAAATTTTTTATCATCAGTATTATAAAGATGAGAAAACTAAGGCTTAAAAAGAGTAACTGACTTGTCTAGGGTCATTCAGCAAGTAAATGATTGAAGCATGATTTAAATCTAGATTGGATGGTTGCCATACCATTGCTCTTTTAATTGAATTATACTTTCTCTTAATAACCAATAACATGAAAGTTAAAGTGCCTTTTTTAGTACTTTCTTTATCAAAAATAATTCATAAAAAAAGTCATATCATATAAAATTACTTTCCTTCTCTGGTTTCTAGAAAATGCCTATTAATAACCTGTTCTCAAAGATACGGAAATGCAAAATTGTGAAGACAAGTTAAAATTGAGTTTTATTTATTGCTTATTAAATAATTCAAATATTTCAGTCACAACATAAAATATAGTCTTTTCTCCTTAGTATCTAACATTAACTGTAATATTAACTTCTTTTTCAGTGTGAATGTAGTAGTGTTTTCTTATGTCACAAAGTAGAGTGACAGGGCAATAAACCAAACTAGATATTTTGTTTTAATTTTGCATTTAGTTTTTATTTTTAGTTCTTATTTTGGGGGACTTCAGATCATCAGCTGGTAAGTTCTGATGATAACAGCAGAACCAGAAGTAATTTGAAAAGAATTTTAATTTTTTTTGAAAATAAGTGAAAGTCAGTTTTTGATGGAAGCTAGTGATATAATAATGACACAGAATATTTGAATGGCTCAGGAGGGGGAACAGAAATATTACTCTTCTGTGGTTGAATAGGAATATTCCTATTCATGTATTAGAGAATACATGAAAGGTTTTTATTAAGGAGTAGGAGGAGGAAAAAATTAAAAGGAAAATGGACAGTTTGAAATATATAAAGAGCATTAGAAAACTGCAAAATGACTGTAGCATTAATAAAGGAGAGTTTCAAAGAGAAAAATGTTACATAAAAATGGGGATCAGTAGACCATGCTACTTGTTAACGGTAGGGCTAATATCTTAACCTTGATATGTCTCATTTCAAAACTTGTAGTATTTTTACTGCAATAATGAAGAATGTTTGTAAAATGGAATGTGCGCATGCTCTGTAGACATCAAGAATAATGCCATGGCAGCAGAGTGCACAGTAACAATGAAATTAATGGACAGATGAATGAATGAATATGTATTAACCGTATCCCAAATGAACACTTAAGCTTCTACAGTTGATTGTTAAAGCAAGAAAGACGACATAAGGCATAATATGAGGAAGCAAAGTAGTAGTTTCCTATTTCTTATTTGATATATTTAATAAGTGACATTTAAAGAACTCAGAATACTTTAAAAATTGACCTGTTTTTGCTTTCATATTTTGTTTTTACAAACCATTTAACTCTTATTAGTGACCTCCTGGTATGCTGCATTTTGTGTAAGGCAGCTTTATTACTGAATATACTAGAAGGATCTCATTGTAACAGTTTAACACATTACACAGATCCTTGGTATAAGCCTTTTAAAAGAACATAAAATGGTTAGTGCTTTAATTTTTCAAGGCAAGTCTTCTTTTGAAATGTGTTTGAAAAAACCTGTAGTTGTTGGTCTCTAAACCCTAAATTGAATTCCTCCTTCAGTAGTAAAAGTAAATTTAGGTAAAAAACTACCCACGAAACTACTAGTTATGGTCCCTGTGAAAACCAGATACAGTGGCCCTAACCATAAGTCATAGACTTCCTGCTGCCATATCTAGCCAGATTAAAGAGGACGTCTTGAGTTTCAGCTCTCACCCCTGCTGATTAGGGTGAGGGGTTTCATGTTGTTTGAAAATCATCAGCTGGTAACTAGGGATGGAAAAGGAGCCCTGGAGTGAGACTCTTAGCAAGACTTGTGAGAGAGGATGCATCTGTTATCATGTCTAATATCTCAGCATTTGTTTTCCAAGGGTCCTTCTGGCCCAGCAGGTATCCCAGGTCCGTCAGGAAAGAGAGGTCCACGGGTAAGTAGATGGCCTCCGTTTCTCACTTGCTGTTAGAACTGGTAGCTTTCCAGTATGTTTTTTCCTAGTATTGTACAGTATGTACTTCCCTTGGAAATCTGCCCTGGATTGGCAAAGGTAGGAAATTAGCCCTACCTTTGCCAATTCAAGAGAAACCTGGGAATACGTGCCAGCTCTTTATTTGAGTATGAACACCCAGTCCCAAAGCATTCTCTGTGAGCATGCTCAAGAAAGATAATCAAATTTGTAGATTAGTGACTGTTTGGGTGCTATTTGTAACATTATTCTTAGTTATAAAGTGATCTCATCTGCAGTTGATAGTCCAAGGTGGGGTTCATTTACTTTGGGAAATGAAAAAGAGTGGGTGGCCTTAAAATAGTACATTCCTGGATTATATAATGGAAAATATTGGAGCTATAAAGTAAAAAAGTAATTGTCCTGAGGAAAAAAGCTGCCTTAAGGATAAGCAGTAGTTTCTCACATTACACAGGTCCAACAAAAGATTTATTGCTGTGTTAGAATTAGTTTCTTTCCAACCTCAAAAAAAAAAAAAAAAAAAAGAATGGACTTCTACTAGCAGAAATTCTTCAAAGAGCTAGAAAAAGAATTGTGATTGTGTGTTATAAAGACAAATGCAAATGCCATAAATGATCCACTTTCTTTACTGATTTTTATTTATCATATAAACAATATAATGAAAAATCACCCTAAAATGTTACTTTAAATGGTCCTATTCACATCAAGATCTTGTCCATATGAGGCTGAAGATGATTGCTCACTCCATTGTAGCTGTTCAACATTTCTTTCTTTATACTGGATGACCTACCACATTCCTCCCAGAGTGTCTTCTAAACTTGCCCCCTCTCTTCCAGCCAGCAGACCATTTCTGTGCTCCTACTTTTCTGTCAGGAGACCCTGGATCCTACTTCCCTGAGGGGCTGAGTTCACCTTTGCACTAATTGCATTCCCTCTCCACCATTAAGGCTGTTTCTCTCCCACAGCATGACCTTTTTCTCTCCTTAGATTCTATCTTATTTGGCAACAACCAGCGAGTCATCTTTTTTAAAAATCCCAAACTTTCATTGATGCTAATTTTTCCTAAAGTTATTGTCCTTGCTCACTCTTGCACTACTGAGCTTTGTAAAATAATCCTTTATAACCCATTGCACCCACATCTACATCAAAAACTCATTTGTTAATCCTTATAAATGTTTCCATCTGCTTTATTGATATTTGTCTTTGAAGACTACACGAATGAGATGTCATGAAATCTAATTTTTGCCCTTAGTTTTCATCTTGCTAGATATACCTTCAGTGTTTGCATTGCCGGCACCCCTCTCCTTTCTGAAACATAATGCTTTATTAGTTCAGAAGTGAAAAGACAGATAAATAGATAATTAATAACGATTTATGTGTCAAGATGGAGGTGTAGCTGAAGAGCGCAGGGGTGTGGTACTACGCCCAAATGAGTATAGGAGGCCTGGCAACCTGGAAAACCTGGAAGACCTTCTGGAGATGAATCTTAGTCTTCTACTTGCTGGTTGTGTGAGCCTAAGGTTCTCCATTTATAAATGGGAGTAAATAACCACCTTGCAGGATTGTTATAAGGATTAGTAATTAAAAAGTAAAGCATTAACACAGTTACTTGCACAATAGTAGGTATTTAGTAAATAGAAGCAGTTATTGATTCAAATTGACAAATATTCCTTTTTTTTCTTTTTGGCCTCCCTTGTGTGGCTTTTGGGATCTTTATTCCCTGACCAGGGACTGAACCCAGGCCACGGCAGTGAAAGCACCCAGTCCTAACCACTGAACCACCAGGGAACTCTCCAAATTGACAAATATTCATTGAGAGGTTGCTATGTGCTAAGTACTACACTGGTAATATTAAAAACAGACTCTTGGGCTTCCCTGGTGGCGCAGTGGTTGAGAGTCCGTCTGCTGATGCAGGGGACACGGGTTCGTGCCCCGGTCCGGGAAGATCCCACATGCCGCGGAGCGGCTGGGCCCGTGAGCCATGGCTGCTGAGCCTGCGAAAAACAGACTCTTTTCAAAGAATTAATAATTCTGATACTAAACATATGTCATAAGGAAGTTAAAATAGCAATAAAATATTTAAATGACAGAAATATCCCAAGGCAATATACAACTAATTGCAAATAAATTTTACATGCCCCAATTTCTGTGGAAATGAGTAGGAAAGAGAAATCCCTTCATGCTGGTGTAGCCAGGATTTAAAAATGAGGTGGTATCTCAGTTGATGCTTGAACAGTGATTTGGGCAGGTGTAGGGGGGCAAGGTTAAATGAGGTAAGTCTTTAAGGTACGCATGACAGCGTAAACAAAAACCCGAGTGCAGAAAGGGTTCCCATATGTTGAGAGGAGGGTAACTAAACAATTGCACTTTGTTATTTTTAGGCTTCTTACTCTGCACAGCTTTTAGAAGTAGCACTAAGCAAAGTGGCTGGAGATAGGGGTGTTAAATAAGGGACGTAAACACCTCAAAGACAGTGTTTTGAAGCAAAAACAGAAACCACAGTTCTGCTCTATAATTAGTCTTCTCCAAGACTGAAACATCCAAGATCTCAGAAGAGATAAAGAACTTTGTAAAATAATATATCCATTTTAATGAATTACATAATATTTATTTGAATGTTATAATAACCACTGTCTGTATCTAGATCTGTGCTAAGAATGATCTGACTTTCTTTTTTTTTTGTTTTTTTTTCCTTCGCTATTTGCAGGGCATACCAGGGCCACATGGAAATCCTGGATTACCTGGATTACCAGGTCCAAAGGTGAGTGATTATTAGTGAGTATCGTAAAGAAGATCTTTAACTTTTAAAAGCCAACCTTGGGATATTGAGGATCTCTGTCATTTCCAGAGCATGATTCTTCAGCAAGATGGTCTTAGCCTGGCAGAGAGCCAGGCTCCTCTGAGAGCCCACCACACTTGGATTTATATATAGCTAGTGGTAAAGGCAAGCACAGCCCTGCTTTGGTATTCTAAAGTCTTTATTGTCAAAATATGATGGCAATATATGGAAACCTCTGAAATATACAGATTATGATTTGAGTAATTTACCTTAAATCAAGGCTATTTTAATGTATAGATAAGTACTGAGGAAATAAAATATCATTTATTTCCCTGTTCCACACTTACCTAATATTTTTACCTGAAAAAGATCTGTGAGGATAATGCTTATAGGATGCTCATTTTTATGAGAACAACTAACCTGAAAGCCTGTATATATAGATATGAGCATACATTGTTGTGTAGTGGTAGCATGGTAGATAATAGTGTGATAGATAGTAGTATGAGTATAGTAAAAAACGGATGGAAGAATATATACCAGGCTGGTTACCTTGAGAGCAGGTATGGAATTGGAAAGATAATTAAATTTATATATATGCGTTAAGCATTAGGGTTTTGGTTTCCAGTAACATCATGAATATTTTAGGGTCATTAATAACTTAATAATTAATCTGCTTATTAATTATCTCACTCAAAAGTAACCATGTAGTTGTTACCATATAGATACAGGTTAAGATAGGATAGAGTTTAAGAACACAGGTTTTGGAGTCTTAACTGATTGGGGTTCAGGTTTTAGCCCTCTTGATTTGTATGACTAGAAGAAAATTACTTGCTTAGCGGCTTTAAGCTTCACTTTCTTCCTCTCCAAAATAGGAAATATCATAGTATGTCCTCAGAGAGCTGGAGTGAAGGCTAAATAAATTGTGAGTAAAGCCCTTAACAGTGTTAACATGTCATAAGTAGTATCATTATTATTAATACATAATAATGATAACAGATATTTTAAATCTAAATTTTCCCAAGTTTCTCATCACTGTCAGCAATTTTTTGAGTTTAATAAAATATCTCAGAGAGAAGAAAGACTTAACTAAAGTCTGGATGTGTAACAGTGAGAAAAAAGACAAATGCCTTCTAAAGAAATTAGAAGTTTGTTCTTAAATTTGTGATTCCCTAGCCTTCATGCTTTTTGGGGGACTTTCAGGATATTTAGTGAAAGGCTAATGTAGTTGTAAAGACCCAGCTCGTGTTTTTCCACAGAGCTGAAGTTCTAGGGGGCTTGCCGTCCTGCTAACACCCTGATCTCCACAAGAAGGAAGACAGAATGGGGGAGGGGTGGGTTTCCACATGGTTTGTGTTGTCCTCCCCTTCCCCTACCTTAGCCAGTAGCAAACAGATACTTACACAAAAAAGACAGAAAATAGGGTGAGGAGAGATGAAGGTAGAGATAGTGGAAAGCCTTTGATTTAATTGACTTCTTAAAATGTGTGTACTTATTCAGGAGAAAATACTTGAGAAAATGATGAACTTTGTAACAAAAAATTTTCATTGTCCAAAGATTAAAAACAGGACATTTTTCAGTGTTGACTGGTATGAATATGTGTCTTTGGTAAAATGAACTAGGAGAGATGAAATCTTAATCTCAAGATTTCTCTTTTATATTATATTTAGTAGTGTGAGTATAATTTTGACTATAACTATTTACCAATAACATATTTTTATGAACCCATATATTAGGGATTTTAAAACCTCCACTTTTAATTTGCAAGCAACTAACTGAACCTCTTGGGAACTTAGTTGTATAGACCTGAATATTAGTCTTTAATTCATATTTAATTTGATAATTTGATAACCATGTTCAAAATAGCCAAGACTGACCATGATTTGTTTTAACTGCACATATTTGTGGAGGACATTAGATTGTGACAGGTGTTAAAAATCACCACTGTGTCTTAAATGAATCAAGTAAAGCTTGTAGCATGTGGTTTGTGAAACCAATTTTCCTAGATATTTAATATGCACTTTAAAGTAATCAGGATTAATAGAACATTCAAGGCTTATACTTTATAATCCTCTTATAGTATTTATTCAAGACAGTGCAATAAAAATGCAAATTTCATGCTCTCAACAATAAATTTTGACATGTAATCACAGGATTTATTTTCCTTCAGAGAACAAAAATCCCTTTTAGATTAAGGGATTTTAGAGTATAAAGACATTTTCAGCATTTTTCTCTTTTCAGTTATTGTTTAGCAAGAATAACATAGAATTATTGGCCTCTAAGGAAATTGTATAAAAATTCATCTGGTCGCTTGCACAAGAAATGATCTGTCCGTTTCAAAAGGGGTTACCTGAACCTATGAAAAGACCAAATTAAGGCAATTGCAAGTTTAGAAAGGTTTAACTGAAATGGAAAATACAATGGATTATGGAACCTTTATACAGTCATATTTGGATTAATGTGCTTTATAAAAATTGTTAGAACTGATACCAGGGTTCTTGGCCTTCCCTAATCAATAGAAATTGCTAGTTCCTTATATGGGGTGAGGGTAGGGGTGTATCCAAGGGTCGGGCCAGAGGGGTGGCTTAGGTGTTTTGCCCACCCCTTTGGTTGTGTTGAGTTCAGGGGGCATGCGCAGTACCTGGATTTTGCTCCCAGCTCTTCAAAAGTGGCAGTTGGGGGTGTTTTTGGTCTTTTTGTATCTTTTATCCATAATTTGTCCCAATTGTACATGCACACAGTTATTTTTAGTCCCTGATAGTGTCTTTGTGTTTCGTTGCTTGAGGAGAGGTTTGTCCAGGTGCAGGCATTGCAGCACTGCAGCAAAGAGTCCCAGGTCCCAGCCTGTCTCAGAACCAAAAGATATACCTTATATAAGTTAATGGCATGAAGCATGTAAAACACCTCGTAGAATACTTGTGTGTAGTTGACACTTAAGAAAACATTATTTTCCTTATCTGGAGGAGCTACTTATAAGGTAACTAGGCTATTTAGAAATGAAACTTTTACTGAAAGTATCACATTTATTATTTGTTAAGTAAAAAAAAAAAAAAAGTCTTGTGGCTCTTATGAATGAAAATACCTTAATATAGTAAAGAAATATGTTCCATTTATAAGACTATTTAAAAGTTTATAAGAATAAAGCTTATTTTGCTAGCATACTCTAGATTGATGCAAAAATTAATTTATTTTCTGTTATACTTTTACAATTAAGTTAGTATTTATCATAAAGGACAAAAAGTGTAAACTGATCTTTGGTAGTTCTCAACTCTGTTCGAGCAAAATGAGTTTTCACATATCTGTTCGTCTTCCTTAGTAGATTCTGAGTTACTTGAATGCAGTGGCCAGATCTTACTCATCTTTGCCTTTGTGTCCAGCCCAGTGCCCAGCATGTGTTGGGCACTCAATAAATGTTAAACTGAAACAATAAGCAGACTTAACATTAGAAACAAGGCACTGGCATCATAAGGGAATGAGAACTAGCAGTTATTAAGCATCTAATTATGTATGCCATCTCATTCAGTTCCACTTCAGTTAAGAGTACTGTTCAGAGCAGGCTTTATTACCTTCTACTTTCCACAGAAGAAAACATATTCAGAGAGGTAAGTACTTAACCAAGGTAACACGGTTGTAACTGGCATCAGAATTAGATCTGTTTTACTCTCCCTTACACCAATTTGTCTCTACTAACATAGTGAGGAGTTCATTTATGAAACAGCACCTTAAAGAGGAAGGGTTTGGGTAGGGTAATAACCTAATGTAATTAAAGACTTTCTGAATTCATTTAGTAATAGTAACAAAATATGTCCATTCTAAGGTTCCAGCTTATCCTTTGGATACTGATAGTAACATATAAAGTCCATAAAGAGTGAAACTGAACTCTAGCCTCTCAGAACTGTGTTGTTAAATAGTAGAAGAATAAAATGCCACACAAAAATTTAGTGGGTAATATAGCATTTTTTCAGCATTATTAAGACTAATTGATTTTAAAAAAGACTGTTGAGTTCTTTAGCTGAAATCATTAGCTGAAATCAGTAGACTAATACTGTCTTCAAAAAAAACCCAACAACACAAGGAAGTGAATTCTGTTTCTCTATTTGCTAGGAAGAATGACTTTTTTCTTGCCACCAAATGCCTTCTGGGTCCACAGTTCATCATATTTACTTATTTAATATGAACTTTATTTGCAGGGTACTGGACATTTTTTATTACTATTAATAGTATACTGCATGATCAATTATGCAGTAGATCTTTGGACATGAGTCCAAATGCAGAATCTAGATCTTTGGCCTACCCTAGCCTACACTTATAATTCTAGTCCAGGCAATCTATTTGCGTCCAGATAGTTCGTTTCCCAAAAAATGCTTCTTAAAGGCAGCTTAAAACCTTCCCATGGACATTCATAGCTTATATTACTTTAGTCAGGTTCAATAGCTCCATCAAATTTAATCCAGTTAAATGAAAACATTTAACCTTAATAAGCTGCAATAACAATGTCCCATTAGTAATATTAAATGAGATGTTATCAATAATGTTAAATATTGAATTTCCAAGGAATATATCTTTGTGCTGTTTTATTCCTGGTTTTGACCCTCTGCTACCATGTCTCCATCATTGTTTCTCTAAACTGAAAGTCCCATTTTCCTTGTGTGTGAATTAAATAAATGTGTTGAGTATAGATGCTGACCCATTCTAAGAATTTTTTACTAAGTCAGATTGCTATGAAAAATTTTCAGTCCAACATTCTGAAAATGTAAAGTATGATAAAATGGTGAAGACTGAGGTGCTCCTATTATTCTACACAATCTAGGGACCTTTTTGTAAAGGGCCAGACAAATATGACAAATATATTAAAATTTTTTCCTTCTAGCTATCAAAGTCTATTGGGTTCATGTTAGAAGGATTCAGGAGCCAATTTGAAAAGGCTTCCACTAGCCAAAGATTGGTATAATTTGAGCATCATTAAGGATAATAACTGTAGTGGATTGAATCATAACAAATATCTCTAAATCCGTGAGTTATAATGTAGTTAAAAACAGACAAACCCTCATTGGTCACCTTTAGAGGATGCTGGGGAATTACATCTATGAGATTGTCAAATTCTCTGACACCAGTTGAATATTCAACAATTCAATTCAGTTCTGACATTACCCCAATTTAGTGTCAGACTCCACAGATTTAAGGGCTCAGTCCCACAAGACTCCCCACACTTGAGGTGCCAGCAACAGATGGGTTGCCCAGGCTACTCACACTTCTGCCTGGCTGACTTACATGTTCAGGGATTCCCATAATCTCTTCCTCTCTCCCAGGTTTGATATTTTGCTAGAACAGCTCACAGAACTCAGGAAAACACTTTAATTATGTTTACCAATTTATTATTAAAAAAATACAACTCAAGTAGCTAAATGGCAGAGATGCATAGGGCAAAATGTGGAGGGTGGGAACCTGGAGCTTCCATGCCCTCCCCAGGTGCGTCATCTTCCCAGCACATCAGTGTGTTCACCTACTGGAAGCTCTTGGAATGTCTTTGTTCAAGAGTTTTGTTTGTTTGTTTGTTTTACATCTTTATTGGAGTATAATTGCTTTACAATGGTGTGTTAGTTTCTGCTTTATAACAAAGTGAATCAGTTATACATATACATATGTTCCCATATCTCCTCCCTCTTGCATCTCCCTCCCTCCCCCCCTCCCCATCCCACCCCTCTAGGTGGTCACAAAGCACCCAGAGCTGATCTCCCTGTGCTATGCGGCTGCTTCCCACTAGCTATCTATTTTACATTTGGTAGTGTATACATGTCCATGCCACTCTCTCGCCCTGTCACAGCTCACCCCTCCCCCTCCCCATATTCTCAAGTCCATTCTCTAGTAGGTCTGTGTCTTTATTCCCATCTTACCCCTAGGTTCTTCATGACCTTTTTTTATATCTTAGGTTCCATATATATGTGTTAGTATACGGTATTTGTCTTTCTCTTTCTGACTTACTTCACTCTGTATGACAGACTCTAGGTCCATCCACCTCACTACAAATAACTCAATTTCGTTTCTTTTTATGGCTGAGTAATATTCCATTGTATATTTGTGCCACATCTTCTTTATCCATTCATCTGATGATGGACACTTAGGTTGTTTCCATCTCCTGGCTATTGTAAATAGAGCTGCAATGAACATTTTGGTACATGACTCTTTTTGAATTATGGTTTTCTTGGGGTATATGCCCTGTGGTAGGATTGCTGGGTCATATGGTAGTTCTATTTGTAGTTTTTTAAGGAGCCTCCATACTGTTCTCCATAGTCGCTGTACAAATTCACATTCCCACCAGCAGTGAAAGAGTGGTCCCTCTCCAGCATTTATTGTTTCTAGATTTTTTGATGATGGCCATTCTGACTGGTGTGAGATGATATCTCATTGCAGTTTTGATTTGCATTTCTCTAATGATTAATGATGTTGAGCATTCTTTCATGTGTTTTGTTGGTAGTCTGTATATCTTCTTTGGAGAAACGTCCACCCCCTCCTCTCCCTGGAGGTGGGGGAGGGAATGGAGCTAAATTCCTGCGCCCCAATCACTTGTTTGCCTTTCCAGTGATTCATCCCCATCCTGAAGCTCTCTAGCTCCCTCTCTCCAGTCACCTCATTAGCATAAGCTCAGATGTTGTCGAAAAGGGCTTGTTATGAATAACAAAAGACACTCCTGTGACTCAGGAAATTCCAAGGGTTTTAGGAGCTCTGTGCTAGGAACCAGGGACAAAGACCAAATGTATATTTTTATTATACCACAGTGTCATTATTTTGAAAAATGGTAAATAGAAGAAAAATAAAGGGAAAGAATAAATTTTTTCTTAAGAAATTGCCTTGCTTTTCTTATAGAATTGAACCTTAGTGCAACCAAATAGTTGACAAAGGGAAGTTTCTCTTTACAGAAAAAGCTAGCAAATGAAGAAAGAATACTAGAGTTAAAAATCACCATTTTTGCAATCCTGATGAAGAAAAGGTTGAGAACAATAGAAACAACTCAGGAAGACCAAAGGCCTTGAGGCAGGAGACTGTTTGGCAGTCTTTGAGGAATATCTGAATGAGATAGGTAGTAGGAGATAGATCAGAGGCATAGCAGGAGCCAGATTATGTTGAATCTTGTAGGTAAGAATTTTGGTTTGGATTTTACTCTGTGTTAGATATTTATTGGAAAGTTCTAAGTAGAAAGATGACACCATGCAATTTATGTTGTAGGAGGATGGTTCTGGCTATCACAGAGAATAGATTGGGGTAGGGGAAGGGTAGAAATAGGGGCACCAGTTCAGAGACTACTTCACTGGTCTACCCAAGCTCACGCCATGGGTGAGGATGGCATGGACTAGAGTGTTAACAATGGAGATAGTGTAAAGTGGTCAAAATCTAGATGTATTTTGAGGTACAGTTAACATAATTGCTGATGAGTCACTTATATGGTGTGAGAGAGGAGTCAAAGGTAATCTAAGGCTTAAGCAGTTGAACAGCTGGTATTGTGGGAGCTGCCATCTACTGGAATGAGGAGGAACATGATTTCAGGTTTTTACTTGTTTTGTTTTTGCCTGGGAAGAAATCAAGAGTTCATTTCCATTAATGTTTTTTTTTTTTTTTTTCCTTTTTCCCCGCTTTACGTGGGCCTCTCACTGCTGTGGCCTCTCCCGTTGCGGAGCACAGGCCCTGGACGCGCAGGCTCAGCGGCCATGGCTCACGGGCCTAGCCGCTCCGCAGCATGTGGGGCCCTCCTGGACCGGGGCACGAACCCGTGTCCCCTGCATCGGCAGGCAGACTCTCAACCACTGTGCCACCAGGGAAGCCCTCCATTAATGTTTTAAAAGAACCAACTTCTGGCTTTGCTAAGTTTTTCTATGGACCATATAATATTTCATTGATTTTTTTAGCTCTATTCTAACATAAGCATTTAGAGCTATGAATTTCTCTCTAAGACTGATTTAACTGCATCCCTCAAAATTTGATGTGTTTTCATTATCATTCAAGTTGAAATATATGCTTTCTTCATTACTCATGGGTTGTTTAGAAGTATGTTGTTTTTTTTAATGTCTATCAATTAGAAGCTTTTCTAGTGACCTTAATGTTGCTGGTTTCTAATTTAGTTCCATTGTGTTCAGAAAGCACACAGTGGAAGAGTTTAATCTTTTAAAATTTATTGAGGCATTTTATGGCCCAGCATGTGATTATCTTGATGAATAGTTCACGTGTGTGAACTTCAAAAGATTCTGTATAGTGTTCTAAAAATGTCAGTTCGATTATGGTGGCTGATGGTGGTGGTCAAATTTTCTCTGTCCTTACTAGGTTTTCTCTTGTCTAGTTGTTCCGTTAATTACTGAGAGAGGTGTGTTGAAATATCCAACTCTGATTTTGGATTTTATTTCTTTAGTGTTTAGGAAGTGTTTGCTTCATGTATTTTGTAGCTCTTGTGTGATGCATGCATATTTAAGGACTGTTATGTCTTCCTGATGAACAGACCTTTTTATCATTATCAAATATCTCTGTTTATCTTTAGTAATACTCCTCTTCTTGAAGTCTAGTTTGATAGTAATAGAGCCACACCAACTTTTTAATGCTTATTGTCTGCCTGGTATATATATTTCCTTTCCTTTACCTTTCTATATTTAAAGTGCATCTCTTATAGGTACTGTATAGTTGGGTCTTTTTATATTTATCTTGGCTTGATAATCTCTGATTTTTAATTAGAATGTTAAGTTCATTTACATTTGTGTAATTTTGGTAAGATTGGGTCTTGGCCTTCTGCATTGTCATTTCTTTTCCATTTATCCCAGGTGTTCTTTGTTCCTTTATTCCTTTTTTCTACCTTCTTTTGGGTTAATCAAATATATTTTAGTATTTAATTTCTCTTGGCATTTCAGCTGTATCTCTGATTGATTTTTAGTCGTTGCTTTAGGGATTACAGTATACCTTATTAACTTATTGTAGTGTACTTAGAGTTATTATGGTAATATTTCATGTAAAATATAAGACTCTTGTAACCTTTCATTTACCTACTATCCCCCCATCCTTTGCATTCTGTTGTCATTTATTTTACATCTATGTCATTATAAACCCAACAGTACAATGCAATAATTTCTGTATTAAGTAATCAGTCTTTTAAGGAAATTAAAAGAAGAAACAAACAAGGGAGTCATTCGTATTTCCTCATTTATTTTCATTTCCAAAGCTCTTAATTCCTTCCTATAGATCTGAGTTTCTATCTGGTGCCACTCCCCTTTAACTAGCAGAAATTCCTCCAGTAATTCTTTGAGTACAGTTCTACTGGTGAGGGTTTCTCTTGGTTTTTGTTTACCTGAAATTTATTTTGTCTACCCTTTTTTGAAGGATAGTAAAAAAAAAAATTTTGTAGAGTAAAAAAATCTTGGTTGAGAATGTTTTTCCTCCAGCACTTTAAACATGTCTGATGTTCTCATATTTTGGCCTTTACTGTTTCTGATGAGGATTTAACCAACATTTTTATTCCCCTCAATATAATGTGAAATTTTTCACCGGATGTCTTAATGTTTTTCTCTTTGTCTGGCTTTTAGCAGCTTTACTATGATGTCTGTAGGGGTGGTTTCCCTTAGATATTTCTTTGGGCTTCACTGAATGTCTTTTTACCCATAAACATTTTTTTTTAACAAATTTGGGACATTTTTGGCCATTATTTCTTCAAATAATCTTTCTGTCCCATTATTTCTCTCCTTTCCTTCTGGGACTCCATGTATGTTATACTATTAATATTGCCCCACAGGTCACTAGATCTCTGTTCATTTTTGCCATGTATTTTTTTTTCTCTTCTTCAGATTAGATAACTTCTATAGATCTGCCTTTAATTTCATTAAACTTTACTTCTGCCTTCTCCAATATGATGTTAATCTCATCCAGTAAATTTTTATATTTAAGATACTGTATTAGTTCTAGGTTTTTAGTTGACTCTTTTTATATTCTTTTCATCTGTCTGCTGATATTTGTTCACTCATTATGATCATCTTTTCCTTTAAGCCCTTGAACATATTTATAATAGTTAATAAAATCTTCAACTGCTAATTCTAACTTCTAGATCCTCTTGTGGTCTGTTTGTATTGACTGCCTTTTTTCTTTACCTCAAGTCAGATTTTCCCTTTTGCATGTCTAGAAAAATTTGATTACATACTGCATGTTGTAGATGATATGTGGATCTTTAGATGCTGTTACCTTTCTTTTTAATCCTTTGGAGACTTGACTTTTGTTCTGTAGGTGCTTAAATAACTGGCTCATCACCTTAAACTTGTACAGGTTTGGAAACTTTTATTTTTTTGTTGTTTTTTTATTGGAGTATAATTGCTTTACAATGTTGTGTTAGTTTCTCCTGTAGAACAAAGTGAATCAGCTATATGTATACATATATCCCCTCCCTCCTGAGCCTCCCTCCCACCCCTCTAGGTCATCGCAGAGCACTGAGCTGAGATCCCTGTGCTATACAGCAGCTTCCCACCAGCTATCTGTTTTACACATGGTAGTGTATATAGGTCAGTGCTACTCTCTCAATTCGTCCCACCCTCCCCTTCCTGCCCCCTGTGCCCACAAGTCCGTTCTCTATGTCTGCATCTCTTTTCCTTCCCTGCAAATAGGTTCATCCATACCATTTTTCTATATTCCATATATGTGCGTTAATATACAGTATTTGTTTTTCTCTTTCTGACTTACTTCACTCTGTATGACAGACTCTACGTTCATCCGCATCAAGGTTTGGAAACTTTTTTAAAGGGCAGATCTGTTTCAGTTTCGCTTATAGTATTAGTGCGAGTCCATTAGTCCAAGAATACAGTATTTGCTTCTAAAGTATAACTCTCCCTCAATTTCAATGGAAAGGTATTTATCAAACTATTTACCATGTTATTCTAAAATGATGTGGCTTAAACCCCAAACTTTCTCCTTTAGTGACCAACAGCTGAAATTTGTTAATTCTTTCAGCCTTTTAGTTGATTTCTGCTGAGTTCTTTAGAATCTATCTCATGAAAACACATGTCAGGATCAGCCAAGAATTAAAGAAAGTCTATATTCAAGCTTTGGAGGAAGCTGACTTTCTTTTTTTCTAGGATTTTCTCCCTCAGTTTGTGGTCATTTTGGTACTCCTACACTCTGTCCTCTGATACCATTAGCCAAAAGGTTTATGTTTTTCTGCTTGAATTCCAGCCACTCTGTGCTGACTGGGAAGTGTCTTTAGGAGAAAGGCTGTATAAATGTGTATTAAACCAAGTGTGGTTTCTTCTTTCAAGAGTTGAATCCCCTCCAGCCCTGTTTTTTATTGTTCTCCTATACATTCAAATAGTTGTTTTATATATCTTGTCCTGACTTTACAATTGTAATCTTCAGGAGGATTAGTTGCATGTATGCTACTCTGCCACTATCTGAACCAGAATTCCCAAGAGTTCCTTTTTGATCGTATTCAATTTGAGAGGACTATTTAACATCCAAGTGGAGATATAAAAAGGGTATATGAATCTGGAGTTCAGGGAAGATATCATAGCTAAAAATACACATTTCAGAGTCATCAATGTATATATGGAATTTAAAGCTATGGAACTGATGAGGTCACCTAGGGATGAATGTAGACAAAGAAGAGAAGTGTCAGAGGACTGAGTCTTGGGGTACTTCAGAGTTCAGTGTATTAGGAAGATGAAGAGGAACTAGCAAAGGAGACTGAGAAAGAATGACCAATGAGGTTAGGATAGTGGTAGGGACAAAAGCCTGAGTAGAGTAGGTCTAAGAGAGAATGGATGGAGAGGAAGTCTTTTAGTTAACATAGACAACTTTCTAGGAGTTTTTCTCTAAAAGGGGACAGTATAATGGAGCAGAGAAGGGAGATGTGGGCTCAGGGAAAGTTATTTTTTAAAATTGGAGAAATTACAGGGTGTTTACTTGATGATGGCAGTTATCTTAGAAGTAAAAAGTAAAATAATGTAGGGAAGACAGTTCACCAATAATGTCCTGGTGAGAGACAATGTTGGGGTTTGTTTATGAAGGCAGAGTGTTTTGGGACAGGTTAAGGTGAGTTGTAGTGGATTTGTTTATGAGAGCTTGTGAAAGGTGAAAGCAAGATAACCAGCTGAGAGTAAAGAGAGGGAAGTTATGAAATAATCATCTATGAAAATGGGAAAGTGAATCGACTGAGGCAATTACTGGACACACCAAAAGACAAAGCAAAACAAAATTAATGTAAGAAGTCATGAATTTCAAGTGAGATTTGTCAGCGTTAATTGTTTTCTCTTAATCACATTCAGCTGCTAGGGATAGGGTCAAAGTAGGTAGAGAGTTTATATTTAAGATTTTCCAGGTAAGCTTATAAGACAGAGGGAGAAACAGGCAATGGTGTCATTTATGTATGCAAGGAAGTGATTAGAATATAAGACACTGGTATTTAGGCTGGCTAGGGATGAGAAGTGAGACCACGTGGGGGATGACAGAGTGAAAACGTGATGGGATCACATATTAGCAGTTGCAGTGGGTCAAGTAATTGTTAAAGTTATAAAGGCTTAGAGTGAGCTAAAAAGATAAGAAATATTGGTTAGAGTGTATAGTGCTTAAAATTGAGATTATGGAGCTTGTGCAGTTATTGCTAATATTAAAGCCAAGAATATTCAAGTGGTGCTACCTCAAGATTATATCATTTAGTGTTTCCTTTATGGTACTCTACCAATTTAGCTCATTCATACTCTGAATTTTTTAATTCCAAATTCTTTCCATTAAAATTTTGCTGCACTGTCAGTAATTTACTCAAGAGTTGTGTTCTCTGCTTTTCAAGATGGCCATAATTGTAAAATTTATTTTAATGATTGTATTTAGTACTGTTATTTTTAATACTAACTACTAACATCTATGTAATCTATAGGGGATTTGATCCTAAATCTTTCAAGCTAATCTAAGTAGGTATTATTATTATTCCCATTTTACAAAGGAGGAAATTCAGGTTTAGAGAGATTAAATGACTTGTTCAGTTTTTTCACTCTAAATCCCAATGCTCTTTCCATTATATTGTGTGGACTCCAATCTGTTAAATTTGTTTGAACATCTTAATGGGTCTAATACCTTAGGGAGTTTCCCTCCTTATACAGAGAGCCATCTGGAGATCCATAACAGTCCAAAAGAGCTACTCTGATAATGAGGATTTTAGACTATAGCAGATCAGTAAGATAGATGGGACTTTTGGAATCCTTGAGTAATAAAATGTAGGCAACTTCCTTTTCTTCTTATTCATACTCAAAAGGATATATAGCTCCTTCAACAAAAGTCATGTAGGGGTAAGTAAAAGTCAGTATTGAAGGTCAATTATGATTAATTTATAAACATTTTTAATTCCAAGGAGTTTTTGAAAGGCCAATCAAGTGTGGCTAAAAGTGTGTCAGGAATCATAGAATAAATAAATAAATAATAACAAATAAGTAAATATGATTTCCCTCATAAGAAGGAGGGAAAATGACAGAAATTTTGGAGTATTTTCCTTAAATACAGAAAAGTATGCCCTACTTCCTTGACATTTCAGGCAAACTTGGCATGTTCAATAATCTCTTTCTCATGTATTTTATACTAGGATCAGTACACAACTGGCCAGGTTAAAAGCATTTTCTTCATACTGACTTAAATTTCTGGTTCTAGAATATGAGATAATCAATTAACTCAAGCATATTTGTGTGGCAATAAAAAAGATTTGACATATATCTCTTTACATATGTTGCCAAGATGTATAAAGCTTCTGAATAAGAAAAAGGTCTGTCTTTACATCTGATTTTTATTGCTTAATTGATTACTTTCTCCTACTCTTTCAGTTTTTTTAAAGTGGAAGATGAAATGTCTTATTAGATGATGATGTCAAGAAAGCTGAAAGATAATTATATTAAGGAAGTTAGTATATAATAGAAAATTCAGATAGGACCAAAAAATAAGAGTTTTTAGTGTGAGAATTCTAAGTAAAAACATTGGCCATAAAAAAAGTTTTATTATATTCAAATTTCTCAAGGGTTATCATTTCTTAAGTTCCTTTTAAATTTGTTGTAAATGCTGCCTCAAATCAATTAGTTAGGCTTTATAATAGATTAAAATATATAAAAATCAATAAGATCTTAATTTAACAGATGTTGTGATATGAGAAAGAAAATTGACCTGATTTACCAGTACTTTTCTAGGCAGTCTTAACCAATTCAGTTAACTTTTCTGGACCTTATTTCTTCTTTCTCTATAAAGGGATTCGCTCTATAAAGGGATAAGCTCTAATCTCTCATAAATTCTAAATAGATTATCTTTTTTTTAGATGAAGAGTTGAGTTCTTAAATATTAAGATATCACTAAAGCTATTTGTCAGGTCTCGTAATTTTGTAACCAGTGATGTAAAATTGTATTAGTGGTAGAAGTGGTGATAGCTATGGAAGGGAAGAGATCAGACTGGAAAACCACCTTTTCCTTAAACATTTTTTTTTGATGCTTGGATATAGGACTCTGCCAATGAAGACTCATTTCTAATTTGTAAAATGAAAAGACTTACTGGGGAAGATGATGGACTTTTTGTCTTTCTTCTTTCATCCGTCAGTTTGAGAGCTATTTCAGGAGTATCCCTCCCATACCATTCCCCACCTCTAACTTTGAACTGTAAGCCTAACGTTTTATTTCACCGAGAAACTAGAAGCAATCAGATGAGAATTAGCTCTCATTTTTTTCCCCATTACCAAGGCTAGTGACCTAATATCTGTACCCATATATTCTACCTTTGAAATTGTTGTACCAGATTAATTGTTCCTACTGAAATGTCTCTGCTTGGACCCTGGATCCCCATCTCCTATGGCATACTCAAGAGAAATATGCATTTCTCCCAACTTACGCTCAATTTCTCCCTTTTTTCCTAGATCATTCCCATCAACAAAATAACTTGCTATATTAGTTTCCATCTTGACAAAAAATTTTAAAAGCCTAAGCCCTCTCTTAGAACTCACATCTTCTTTCTCCTGAGATGTGGTGTACTCCTCTTATTTCTCTACTTGCCTTGCTAATCAAAGCTCCTGTCTTACCACCCACGACCTTCATGTGTTCTTCTTAACCACTCCACTGATATGGCACCTATCAAGGTCACCAACCACCTCCATCTCTCCCAGCAGCCTCTCCTCACATGACTCATTTTTTCAGCTGTAGTGGACACACACAGTTGGCTGTGCCTTCATTCTGAAAATGTCTTCTCTACACTTGGAGGCTCCACAATCAACTTGTTTGCCTTTCCACTTACATGCTGTGTCACCTCATTCTCTCTTGCTGTCTTTCCTCCTCCAGTTTCTAAATATTAGAACATACTTAGTGAACCATCCTCCTTCCTCTTCTTTTCTCTATATTTACACTTTTTCTCAGTAGTCTCACCCTTTACCATGGTTTCAGATACAATTTATATTCTGGTGACTTTTGATATCCAGCCTCAGCATCCAACAGCACACACAGTATCTCCACTTAGAAATCTAAGAGACCACCTTGCCTTTAACATGTCTGAGAGAGAACTACAGCTGTCATCCAGTCCTACTGTTCTCCCCAATCTTTTCCGTCTTTGTTGTTTTCCCACTGTATGTGGACTTGATGCCAATCTGTCTCTCTCACTTCTCATCCTGGAAATTATGTCCACTCTGCCTTCAATATGTATTCTGAGTTTGGAACCCCCATAATGTCTCTTCAACACTACAGCCAGTGGTATCTTGTTAAAAGTGAAGACAGATCTGAGTAAAAGCCAAACCACAAATAAGGCTCTATAATTCTTTTTGTGTTCTGGCCGCTCTTGTCTCTGAAGTGCACGCCTGCTTCTCTCCACTTAGCACCTGTTACATCGGGCAACCAGCTGTTTCTCAGACAAACCTCAGGCCTTTGCACTTACTCTTTTCTCTGCTGGGGATACTTTTAGTGATCTCCCTTCAGATATATTTACAACTCCCTCCCTTACCTCTTTCAATTCTCTGGTCAGATCACTTTCTCAGGGACAGTTCCTCCCACTGCACCCAAGAAAAGAGCCCTCTGTGTCCCAGCTGGCCACAGTTCCCTTCCCCAGCTGCTGCCTTCTTCCTGACACTTATCTATACAAGAAATTGTATTTTTAAAATTTTTCATTTAGGTCTTCCCTGGTGGCGCAGTGGTTGAGAGTCCGCCTGCCGATGCAGGGGACACCGGTTCTTGCCCTGGTCTGGGAGGATGCCACATGCCGTGGAGCGGCTGGGCCCGTGAGCCATGGCCACTGGGCCTGCGTGTCCGGAGCCTGTGCTCCGCAACGGAAGAGGCCACAACAGCACAAGAGTGAGAGGCCCGCATAACGCAAAAAAAAAAAAAAAAAATTTCCATTTATTCTTTTTTTTTTCTCTCACACTGGAATGTTTTTTATTTTATTATAAAAGTAATACATGTACATTGCAAGATTTTGGAAAATATTTAAACTTGGAATGATTTAAAATTTTGAGAATTATTATAAGCAGTTTTCTTTTACTAACAATAACTAGTTTTCCCATGCTAAAATAGGAATTATAACTCAATATGTTACAAAAATGGAAAAGTTAATAGAGCCTTTATGTAGTTCCCTTGAAGAAGGATGTTTCATTTGTTCTCTACGTCTGCATCTCTATTTCTGCTTTGCAAATAAGGTCATCTATACCATTTTCCTAGATTCCACATATATGCGTTAATATATGATATTTGCTTTTCTTTTTCTGACTTACTTCACTCTGTATGACACTCTCTAGGTCCATCCACGTTTCTACAAATATATGGATATGTATGAATATGAAGGGGGAAAGGGGTGGGGTAGGAAGAATTGGGAGATTGGGCTTGACACATATACACTATTGATACTATGTATAAAATCGACAACTGAGGGGAACATACTGTATAGCACAGGGAACTCTACTTAATGAACTGTGGTGTCCTAAATGGGAGGGAAATCCAAAAGGGAGGGGATATGTGTATATGTATGGCTGATTCATTTTGCTGTGCAGTAGAAGCTAACACAACATTGTAAAGCAGCTAGACTCCAATAAAAATTAATTAAAAAAGTAAAAGTGACAAGAGTTACCTATAAAAAACAGATGTTTCAATCATAGTATAACTTTATTGATTAAAAAATCAGGTATGTCTGGGGAATTTCTAGGAATCTTCTCAACATTTAAAATTAAGGATAAGTGAAATATACACTAAAAAGGTAAATAATCCTTGTACATCTCAATTTCAAATACGTAATTTTATTCAATACCATATAATGTGTGTAGCATCTGACAATGCATACAACCAAAGAAGTATGATATATGTAGTTTATGTTTCATCAAGTGTTTTATAACTGTTTTATTTAGGGCCCCAAAGGAGATCCAGGTTTTTCCCCAGGTCATGCTGTTTCTGGAGAAAAGGTAATTATTTGTCCATGAAATAAAATCATGGTGATATATTTCAAATGCTTTTAAAAATCATTTTTATCTTTTTTAAATGTAGATTTTACTTGATTTCAGACAGAATATATAGATAACTATTGGATTTTAATGAAGGAAGAAATACTTGAAGAATCAAGTAAACAGTATTATCAGCCCAACTTTTCTCTTTAAATCATACCATTAATTTTTTTTGAGTGTCTACTTTGTCATGCCCTTGTGCTACCTGTGAACTAGGAACAGATGGGGCAAAAAATTAGAACAAGATACTTTTGGTCCTAACCTCAAAAATGTTGCTGTTAGTATGAATGCCATTGTAAATTCTAATGCCATTTTACACCTTTATTTCTAGAATAGTTCTACATACTTATCTTGTTTAAGTCCCACAGTAACAGTGAGGGAGGCGGTCATCATTATCTTTTTTCCAGTTGAGAAAACAAGATCCATAGAATTTAAGTGGATAGCAAGTAGATGAATTAATGATGTATCTAAGTTTTCTGACTTTCAGTACAGTATGCTTTTTATTTTATCATAATGCGCTCAAATACACATACGCATTTAGATAAAAAGAAACTAATGTTTCAAAGTAAAGATAGCAGTGAAAATCTTTATTAAGAGAAAGATATTGTTTTCCAGTGAGGATGAATACAAGTCAAGTATTTAGGTATATATCTGGGAAGCTTTATTTAGACATGCACTTGATGAATGTGATACAGTTATAGGATGTTTTTGTTTATGTAGTGTACATTCACAAACTTTAAAATCCCTGAATAATTTTTGTGGTTACTGGGTTGAAATCTTATCCTTTAATTGGCTTACAGAAACTCTTGTAAACATAAGAGAAATTACATCACATTAATGGATATTATACTAGCAATTAAATCCTCAAATTTAATCTAGAACTGTAAGAATTTCATTGCTGTGTTGGAACTGAGTTCACTGAATCTAAATAATTTAGAAAAGGAATGGAAGTTTATTATTAGAAACAGTATTTTCATTGGTCCCTTAATTATTACAAGGAAAAAAATTCTGCAATCTGAGAAACAAAATGCCATCTTTAAAAATCTCTAAATATAAAACATTTGATTTCTTAAAATTTAGAAATTAGACATCCACTCTCTTTTGGTGACTGCTTTAAATAAACTCCCCAAATTACGCATTCAGATTTTATCAGATGCTTATTTTTATCTTCTCTTGTGGCTTCTCTGTACAAAATATAGGGTGGTTCAGTATGTGTACAGTATCTGTATAAAATACAGGGTGATTCAGCCTGCGAGTTGTGACTTGGAAGTATGTCAGTGGGTTTTTTTTTTTTAACTTTTTGAGTTACTCGTATACTAAATGTGGTCAATACTATATAGGAGAAATGGTAAGATATAGGATTTAATAGAATGTTTTCATTGAGCTTTAAGTGAAATCCAACTTTCAAAATGAGATATTTTTAAAATGGTAACATTTAAAAACAATTGCTCAGAAATTATATTTACATAGTTAGGTTCAATTTTACTGAAGAGGCAGGATATTTATACATATACAATATATAAATACAAATAAATAAAATACAAACATTAAATTGGTGTGAGTATTGGGGGATTGGGAAACAGTTGAATTTTATTTTTAAACATTTAGCTACTTTTACAATAAATATATAATCAATGATGAAACAATAAAAGCAATGCAGATTCTAGTCCTTCTGCATGTAATATCCAGTAAGTAACATCTCTCATAGAGCACACCTAAGTGTTTATTGTGGGGCCTCAATGGCAAACGAAGATAACTTTTAAATAGTGGTAATTTTTCCTTTCCCACAAGACGAGTGTGATATTATTATTCTCACTTTTCAGATGGAGAAACTTTGAAGGGAAATCAAGTGATCTACCCTTGATTAGAGCTAGTAGGAGACGAGCCCCCAGTCTCCTGTTTCCTAGTGCAGTTTTCTTTTCCTTCTATCAGAGAAATAAGTGTAAAAGAGTATATATATGTATAAACCCATCATCCTATAACAAATGGAAGCCATCCTAATAAAACACTGAGCAAAAAAACTTTAAAATATTAAACATACGGAAAAGCACTTTATAGTCAATCAGAAACATCCTTTTCCCTTCCGATTGTTTAATTTGATGACATATTAAAGTAGATAATACACTGAAAATTAAATAGTGCCTAAACAGTCATTAACGAGTTTACTTAGGGTTATTAACTAAGTACTCTTTTTTTCTTTCAAAGAACATACTTATTTTCATGCACAATAACTTTGTCACAGCAGGAAGAGGGAAAGGAGCAGAGGTGAAGAACAAGTGTACCACGAGTAAACTGGTTTAAGATTATACCCCCATTCCACTTTGACATGTTTCATCCTTGTCAGTTCACGCAGCCTCCTCTATGTCGTTGTCCATTCTACCCACCACAGACACTCCTTCCCCCCACTGGTATAATTTCTCCTTCTTACCCTGTTCGCAGGCCTTCATCACATTTGGGGGAAGGGGTTGGGGTGTGGGGACAGAAGGCCCTAATTTGCGAAGTTGGGTCTGTGAAATCAAACACACGGTCCTCCCAATAAATTTTCACTGCAGCCCCAGAAACGGAAGTGCCCCTTTCCCTGGTGCATGACGAGAGCCCAGTCCTGCCTCCCACCCCCCAGCCATGCCATGAGGTTCCACGTGGGAGTCCCATCGGGCTGCAGGTCCTCACCTAGAAGGGCAGGCCTGAGCTGTCCACAGCTGCCTCACAAAGCACTGGTAGAATATTTAAGTAGATTCCTTTACATTTTTAAAGCACGGTAAACTTTGGGAAAGATGAGAATTTGGGAAGTAAGGACATTCCTAGAGAAAAGGACATCAGAGAAAAAGAAGCAGGGCCTTAGAGGTGGGGAAATACTGTCCAGGTAATCAGCACTAGAAGAGATAAGGGCCGGGAGCCTCAGAAAAGGTCTCGAACAGTCCTAGAAACGAGGTGGACCTTGAGCCAGATAGAGGAGATCAGAAATGAGTGCAGTAAGATCTGGCCGTCCAAGATGAAATCCTGCAGCAAGGAAATCATAATTTGCAATTCTCTTTCATATTAAACCTCTGTTTGTGTTTTGTTCTTAGGGTGATCAAGGTCTTTCTGGATTAATGGGGCCCCCTGGTATGCAAGGTGTTAAGGTAAGATGTCGTTTTACTTTGATGTATTTGGGTGCCATGTGGATCTGGGTGCTCTTCAGCTCCTAAGATCTCATTCTGAAGCTGAGCCCAAAGTCAATGTTTTAAATTCCTTTCCTCAGCAATAGGAATTAGGGTGCTGTCCTACTCCAGGAAAGTGGTGCCCACCAAAGACAGGGTCTTAAGAAAAATAAAAGAAAACCCTTCAGATAATGATGGGGACAAAATTCACATGTAGGAGAAAGTCACTGATAGAAGTTTGGAGTTCTCTTTTTTTATTAGGGCAATAACTCCTAAAACTTTGAAGTCACATTGTAACTTTTATATATCCAAAGTGAGGTACATTTGGATGTAGGTAAAATACCTGGCTTTTTTTTTTTAAAGAGTTTCTGATTTTTTTAGGAAATAATAAGCTCTGCCATGATATATACGTGAATGTGAGGCCTGAAGCGTAAGTAGAGTAGAAGTGAGGGTTGGGGATAGGTAGTAAAAAAAAATAGTAGTCATATGCATATGAGTTGGCCTTTTCTCGGGTAAAAAGGAATAGTAACACAGCTGCTACAATTATTTCATAAAATATGCTGTGCAGTTTCCTGAATTAACACAAGTGTAAATTCTTCTCAATATATTCAGCTTGTCTTTTTCTCAAACGCTGAGTTGTTGATTTTCTACAGGGGATGAAGAAGATACAAAATTTCTATCTAAGGTATTAAAGGCCCCAAAATATCGGAGGGCAGTATTTGACTTGATATGGGTGCCTAAATACACTTAATAATGAGCTATGTTGGTGTCATAGTGTGTCATATTCTTTTCCTCTTGGGAGATTTAGATTGGAGATGGTTTTCTGGCTCTGGTTAATTTGTTCAAATTCCATCTGCCATTTTCTAGGTCCTGTCGACCTTGGGCAGGTTGCTTAACCTAAGCTTTAGTTCCTTCATGTGTAAAATGTGAAGATAATACTACCCACTTCACAGGGAGCTGTTGGCAACATGGAATGGGATAATCCATGCAATAGAGTGTCAGAAAAATAGCAAGCTGTTAATAACTGTTAACCATCAGCTATTTATCTGGTTTTGGAAAGGATCCTGACCTTGTCTGCTTCCCTTCATAATCCCTTCTACAGGGCACAATTGTAAATTGATTTAAAAGGTTTTGATCTCATGGAGTATTTTTCCTCCCATGACCATACCACACCATTATTCTTATGGCGTTTAGACTAGTCTTCATCCTAGATAGTACTTAGAATCTGACAACTCCTTTGAGGTTGTTGGTTGCTTCCATGAAACTGCAGAGTGATCGTTTCTACCAGAATTAGTCTTGACATACAGTCATGAATCTGTCTGATTAATGCTACTTAGTATACCTCTGATGGCTAAGTGTACCTCTGAGGAAACTGTACTGATGAATAGCATCAAGCAAAGAAAATCTCATAATATGAAAATTACCTTAATAAATTGTATTTGATATTAAATATACAGCTATTGCATCCTGAAGAATGCCACTGTGTATGAGAGAAAAACAAACTAATCATTACTTTCCAAGGTTAATAATGCCCATGGTTCATGAAATTAGCGTTCCAGAAAGGGAAAAATTATTGATAAAAAAAGCTTGAGTCGTGATTGTGTAGAGGAGTATATAAAGAAATACTATAGAGAAAATTTTAAAAGACTGATTTTAACTACTAGAGCAGATTATCATTTTTAACTTTGAAGTTTTACTTACTTAAAGAGGAAGATATTATCTTCCAAGGACTTATGCACACATTATATGAGCCTTGGCCCATCGGTATTTTAAAATATTGAGAATATATTATTTTGGGTCTGTATAAGTCTAGTAAAGTGAAATAGCATTAAGTTAAACAAACTGGGTCATGGATGCATATCTTTCACAGACTTCTTTTCTCTTACACAGTTTTTTAAACTTAAAATCTGGCTTGTGTTGTTAATGAGTAGAAACAGACACTGTAGAAGTCAGGGATCTTGCTATGTTATCAATTAGCAACTATAGCTGAATTTTCTCTAGAGAAGGTTTAGTCGAAAGTGTTTAGAAACCAAATTACTTTCTGATAAATGAAGCATCACGTTTCACTATGCTTTGATAGTAGTTCAAAACAGTGCTGAAATATTTGAGATAATTTTGTAGTTTTTCTGAGAATGCTTTCCCTCTTTTCAGAGTGTGTCTAATAATGGAAACTGTATATAGATTTTTTAAAAACAAGTATTGCAGGAAACAGACATAGGGGCTCAATCTAAACCTAAACTAATTCTCCACATAGCAGGCTTGGAACAAGTTTCCATCACACTATCTACGTGCATGTCTTACTTCAATATGAATGTGCAGTAGAAATACTCTCACAATGAGCTTGGTAGACTCTTTCTGTTCCTGTGGTTTGTATGAAAGGCAGAAGGACCAGACTGATTATTTATGGAATTTACTAATTTTGGTTCATTTTTTGAACCACCTAGGTCATTCTCAGAGTTACTTCCTGCAAACAGGATCCATTCTAGGAGTACCTAGAATAAAAGTTCATATTAGTTATGACCTAGGGACTCCTATTCCTTCATCCTTTCAGTTCTACCCCTAAAATGCTACATGAATTCTTAAGGTCAAGACAAGATCTTAAGGTATTCATTCTGTAAGTGATAAATCTAAGATAAGCCCAGAGAGGTTAAGAGAATTGCTCAGGGTCACTCAGAGTTACAGCAGGATCAAGAGATAATACTTGCTGATACTGAATCCACTGTGCTTTAAACAGTCTGTGCTTATTATAAAAGATGAATAAGGTACTTGGGATTTGATTAATATGAAGTTTATTACATATTTTATCAAACTATTTTTGAATTATTATTATAACTATTATGGTAAATATTAACAGCTTCTTTCTTATGTGTAATATTATAGTCTATCTGCCGAACCCTGTATCTTTTTATCTTAAAAACAACCCATTGAGACAGATAGTATGTTCAGTGTGTCATAAATAAGTTAATTGAGGTATAAAATGGTTAAGTCATTTACCCAAGGCCACATGACTATTAATTGACAGAGTTAGGGCTCAAATCCAGGCATCTTTGACATGACTGTGCTCTTAATAACTTCAAATACTGTTTCCCCATATATTAGTTCATTATGCCAATATTTGTTATGTGTGAGTTTGATTACTTCTGACTACCTCAAGCATGAATGCAAGAGGAAGTAAAATTTTGTTTTTTCCTGAAAGCCAAGGGAACAAATATAGTTTTGGATGACAGGTAATAATGACATCATTATTCCTTTTCTCTGGAAGTATCTGGAAATATTACAATTCTTTAGTCTTTGAAGTGGCTGCAAGAAAGTTGTGTGTAGAAATACTGACAACTCATAGAAACTGTTGAGATAAATAAACAGAAGATTAATATAAAATGTTCTGAAAACTAGAAGTAATATTGAGATAGAAATAACAAAGCAAGTAAATCAGCAGCAATATTTTTATTCACTCTTCAGTAGATTTTTTGGTTCACTTCTGCCTTTTTCTCTTTTATCTCTCACCCCTTGACTTTTTTTTTTAAAGATTAATAAATTTACTATATTAAAAATAAGGCTTTTTTTTTTTTCCACAACAAGGTACAGCACAAATAGTGAAAATACAAGCCACAGACTGGGAAAAAATATTTGTAACACATGTAACTAACAAAGAACTAGCATCCAGAACATGTAAAGAATGCACAGAAATCAATAGCCCAATAGAAAAATGGGCAGTTCACAAAACAGCAAATCCATTGGTCACTTAATATGTGAAAAGATATTTAAGGGCTTCCCTGGTGGTGCAGTGGTTGAGAGTCCGCCTGCCGATGCAGGGGACACTGGTTCGTGACCCGGATACACTATTATTTTAGGTATTACTAAGAAAGGAAAAATGTTGCCAATTTAAATTATAACATGTCATTGATTTTAAGAAGCATTCTGATTTCAGAGATGTTAAAATGTGAAAAAAAAAAAAAAAAAAAAAAAAAAGATATTTAACCTTACAAGGAATAAGGGAAATGAAATTAAAACAGTGAGGTATCATTTCACAATTGTCAAATATCTAAAGTTTGAAAATACCTACTTTTGGCCAGATGAGATACAACAGGAATTCTCATTTACTGCTGATGGAACTGGAACAACCACTTTGGAGCATGATTTGGCATGTCGAGGAAAGGTGAAGATGCACACTGCCTAACACTTAGTAATTCTGCTCATATGTATATATTTTAGAGAAACTCTCTAACACACGTACACAAGAAGAAATTTTAAAATGTTACTTGCAGCATTGTTTATGAAAACAAAACAGTAGAAACCCCAATATATTTAAATTTTAAAAGGATATATTTTGATAGATTCATAAAATGTAACACTATGCAGCAGCTAAAATGAACAAACTAAATCTACCTATTTATGGCAACATGTATAAATCTCAAAAATATAACACTGACAAAAGAAATAGCCTCAAAGCATTTGTATAGTATAATATATATAAAGTGCAGAAACATGCAAAAATACATTATCAAAACAACTTATAGAAATGTATGCTTTACTGAACAGTGAAACATTGTATTTATATAAAAGTATAAAATCATGCATATTAAAAAATGCTTTTCTCTGGAGGGACAGATAAGAATGAAATCGGGGGTTTCATAAGGAAAGGCCCTTGAATTTTTTCTTTTAAAAAAATCTGAAATCAGTATTCACACCTTGACTTTTTTTAAAAAAAAAAACAGTATTACCACTTTAACAAGCTGTGTGTTTTCCCAGATTAACTGGTTACATTGGCTCAACTTAGCCACCTTAATATAACTCTTATTTACCTAGGAACTGAAGTATGTTTTCACTTCCCACTAAATGTCTAAATTTGTGCCAAAAATCAGATAAGTTAGATCCAGAGTGCATGCTGTGTTGGTTGGAACACAAGAGTCATAATTCTGAGCTTGGACTCCAGATGCATTTTTAAATTGGTTTTTAAATATAGCCGATCAGTTGCTACATTACTATTGGAAGTCTGCTTTTTAAAATTGTAAGAACATTAACAGCAATTTCAATTGAAGAAATTTTTCTGGAATTGAGAGGATAAGCCAGATGAGAGCAGTTAAGCACATCTTAGCATGAAGGTATAACTCAGAACAATTGTGAAATATGAGGCACACATTTTAAAACATTATTATGAATAACGTATGGCAATATTTTTCTGAATGTCAAAAAATTCAACTACTATACTTTTAGTAATAATTATAAATCAGTGTGAATTCTTATTCTAGTTTGATGGAATTATTTCAGTTAAAAAAATCTTTCCATTACATAGGAAGTACACAGTTAACATCTTTATAAAGTTGGAAGGGAAAGAAGAGCTGAAAAAATCAAGTGGAATGCATTATGATTTATCAGTCACTCAAAATCTATACAGCTTTTCATAATCTATTTAAAGCAAGGACAGTACTAAGGAAGTACAGCAATACTGAATGTTGATGAGAACAACAATAAAAATAAAATCTGTGCCCGGAGAAAGAAATAAGAGGAATTCTTATGTTCCATAGTTAACGCTATAGATCATCTTCTCACCTGTGCAATATTCCTGTAAAAATCTGCAGAGCTACGTTTTCCTTTGCTTGGTTTGCAGTTCAGGCATAGTACTGAAAGTCTAACATAAAAGCTGCTGCTCAGGGGCTGTACTGTCTCCACTGTGACCATCTACTCTGCACTCTGCCATTTCTACTAATGGAAGGGGAAGCTAAGAACAAGACAATACATACTGAACTCCCTCACAGGCAAGCCCGTGGCTACCAAAGTGGTGTACTCTGTGGGACTTGGAAAACGTTTCTTCATCCAAAGATATTTTCCTCTTGTGATTGACATCCTAACATTAACGATAAATTCATTTGGCTGAAAGTATTTCAGTTCCCAGAAGGTTTTAAAAAAAAAATGTCTGTGCCCTTAGAAAAAGCTGTTATCGGTCATTTAGCACCATTTTGAGAATTAGTTTGTCATACTGTTTTTCTCCACAAGAACTAGTTGAGAAGGAATATAACTAGAGTTGATGGGGCCAAGGTAAAAACTGAGTACTAATTAATGTAGGTTACTGGGTCAGTATTGTGAGGAGTGTGGGACAGAGGTGGGTAGGAGTCTGTTGTGTGCATGAGGGAAGTATATTCCAAGAAGAAGGGGGGGTGGGTAGAATAGAGAGGTCTGTGTGGTATTCATTCTCTAATTTAATTCTCTTCAATCTCTCCAGTTACCTGAGATCATTCTTCTATTTAATTTTTTGAAAACAGTTAAACTCCCTATTCTTAAAACTTCAGGAACTTTATTGCCTTACCTCAAGTAGTACTTACATGGTCATGGTTGTTGATTTTTTTTTAATCTCATTCTGAATTCTTGCTTAAGCCTTCTTTTTCAATCAGCTATGGGCGTCTTGCCACTGTTTCTCTAGTTTGCCATAGGTTTCCCTGGTTATTTTGACCAAAACATGGCTACAAACCTTTGTTTGTATTCCTCAAGGCATTGCTGACGTATGAATCCTGTAGTGTTTGACAGATTTTATTAGATACTTGGAATCACCTGATCTGTAAAGGAATGCTATTATTACATTACAGAAAAGGACAACTTAATACTGGCTTTCAGATAACAGTGTAGTAGCAGTGGGCTAAAGGGAAATATATGAGTGACTTAGGAGTCCTTAAGTGCAAGGTCTATATTTTTTCACTGTGGTATTTCAGCCCAGTGAATGGTACATAGCAAGCACATATTATTAGTGAATGAACATTGCTGCTGGTAAGTTTAATTGACTGTGCCCTTTCACCCGGTGCTAGTGGTTATTTTCCTCCTCAAGGGCTGCTTCTCAAGTCAGTGACCCTACTCACCTGTCTTATTTTGCCTCGGTCCTCTGGCTCCAAACACCCTTTGTCCCTTTTAGGTAGGGTGAGTAGAGCTAGTTAATCTGCTACTGATGTCTCAGTGATGTTGCCTTTCACATGATCATGTATAAGGTTAGCCCACCTTTGCCTCAGCTTCCTGAGACTAGACAGAAGCAAAAGATACAAGGAAGTTGCTTCAACTAAAAGAGCAGTTTTGAGATAAAATTTGTCACTAACTCTGGAATGCTACAGTTGTTTTAATCACATCCTTTTGTCCTACAGTTCATTCAGGAAACCAGTATTGGTAAACAAGGTATAGTTCCTGCCTTCAAGTAGCCTACTGTCTAAAAAAGGAAATAGATACTAAAGTAAAGCACAAGTATATTATGCTATAACTAGTGCAATGATTAAGATATGAAAATTTTTATAGCAACAACTGAGGGATCCCTAAACTTCTTGGCACTGGAGGTGGGGGAGTTTT
>NW_006785198.1:1779307-1840859 GCF_000442215.2 Lipotes vexillifer | reverse complement strand
TTTTTTGTGGTACGCGGACCTCTCACTGTTGTGGCCTCTCCCGTTGTGGAGCACAGGCTCCGGATGCGCAGGCCCAGAGGCCATGGCTCACGGACCCAGCCGCTCCGCGGCGTGTGGGATCTTCCGGGACCGGGGCACGAACCCGCGTCCCCTGCATCGGCAGGCGGACTCTCAACCACTGCGCCACCAGGGAAGCCTCTGAGCTGCATCTTGAGGATGCAAGTTATCCTAATGATACTGTAGTTAGTAGACATGTATGCTGTTTACACACAGGTGATGACATACACCAAGGCTTGGAGGCAAGAGCAGTTCCTTGTTTTGGGGTTATGGAGTGTTAGGTCGGAGATGTCAGGAGATAAAGTTTGAGGGACATTCAGGGGTCAAATTATAAAGGAACTTGTATGACATTTATCATATGGTAGAGAGCTACTGAAGGATTTTAAGAAGGAGAGTGCCAGAGGCAAATCATTTAGTCTCCAGAATTTCTTTGGCAGTTTTGTGGATTCTAGAGACAAATGCTCCTACCTTTCTGAAACCTAAAGTTTATGTAAGGAGGCCCAAAATAGAAAAGCAGAGTGGTAATAGAGAAGTTGTCTTATGCTGTAGGGGATACTTTCTCATATGTAGGAAAAATCTTTATATATTTTTTTAATCTCAGAATTCTTTTTTTTTTAATTTATTTTTGGCTGTGTTGGGTCTTCCTTTCTGTGCGAGGGCTTTCTTCTAGTTGTGGCGAGTGGTGGCCACTCTTCATCGCGGTGCGCGGGCCTTTCACTGTCGCGGCCTCTCTTGCACAAGCTCCAGACGCGTAGGCTCAGTAGTTGTGGCTCACGGATCTAGTTGCTCCGCGGCATGTGGGATCTTCCCAGACCAGGGCTCGAACCCATGTCCCCTGCATTGGCAGGCAGATTCTCAACCACTGCGCCACCAGGGAAGCCCTGTAGGAAAAATCTTTATCTCAGTGAATGTAAGTCCCTCACATTTAGTGGGGAAAAGAACTGTTAAAAGAAGAAAAACATTTATATATAAAGTTGACAACATAGAGATTATATCATCGAGAATCTTTTCAATACATATATACAAGCATTCCTCACTTTGCATGGTTCGAACAATATACACAAATTTCATTTAACATGGTTTAATAACACCAGTCTCCCAACAACATGGTTCAGATTAATCACACTGTGATTAGCTGTGTAAAGTATAAACTTCGCTACTGGCTCTTCAGCTTACAAGTCACGACATAAATAGTAAATGTGCATCAAGATCAGTGATCAGTCACATTTCATCCGGAATCTGTTGGTGATTGTACACGACACATCTGTTCATGCACAGACAGCAGAGTGTGTAGATGTCTTGCTTCCTTCTCTCTGATAAACTCATGTGGCATTTTACGCAAATGGATAATCAAAAAAGTAACTGGTCAACAAAGATGAAAAGTACAGTGAAATAAAGAAATAGTGATAACACAGAAATTGAAATTAGAATCAAATATAAATGGAGTTATAGAAGAAATAGCTGATCCTGGGGCACTGCTGCCATTTGAGAGACTCTGCATATGCAGACAGAGGAACTTGGTAAAGGCGAACTTGTTTTTTTTTTTTTGTTTAAGGCAAATTTTTTGACATAAGAGGAAAGGGTTGTGATAAATAGGATAGACATGTCCCAGAGGAGGTTACAACAGCAAAAGAAACTTCACGTTAGAAGAACTCTTGGAGCTATTTCATGACATTGAAAGTGCAAAGGATGAAATGTTGGGAGCTGACCCACACTTAGAAAGGAGTATGACAGTTTGCCAAAACATAGAATATATGCTTGCTCTGTATGGTTATTTATACAAGAAAAGCACTATTCAAACTACTCTTCATAAATTTTTTCTAAGAAATGGAACTTTAATTTCTCACTGTTTCTAATGTTTTAAATTACACTGTACTAAACTAATATTTAACATATTTTTCATTTCCCTATACAAAGGTAACTGACAGTGAGACTTTTAAACATTTTGACAAATTTTTAAAGGTCACAGAACAATTGCAATTTTTCCCATTATTAAGATTGCTTGGCATGGTTTCAGCTTATATGGTCAGTTTCATGGTCCTCTAGTACCATGCAAAGCAAGGATGGCCCTGTATGTAAATGGTACCACTATTTTCCTTATGGATAAACATTTTATTTATGTATCCAAATTTTAATTACTTGGGGGTAGTTCAGGTATATATTTGAAGTTTGTTTCTTTTCCATCCCTTAATATTTCTGATTTTGATTCAATTGTATCTTTTTTTTTTTTGGTCCTGTGTGGTCACCTGTTGATAACATACATATTTGTTAGGGTTTAAATTGTTGTTAAAATAAGTATTAAAATTAATATCTCTGTATTAAAATTAGATTCTAAACCCCTTTTATTACTGGAATTCTTGGCAAGGCAAATTTACATCACAACAAAAATTGAAACAACCCTATAACTCATTATAATGAGTTTTTAATGTGTTCTAAAACAGAACTTGTACATTTTTCTATTGGCATTCCTTAAGAAATGTGTTTACATCAGTTTCAGTATATTTATCAGAGGAAAATCATACATTGTTAGTTACTTGGCCTTTTTTGTTATTTTTCCTATGTGAGTATAGGAAGAAGAATGACTCAAATAGTATTTTCAAAAGACTACAATATAAACAAATTTTTAAAAGTAAAGTGTCAGGGAGACTTCCCTGGTGGTCCAGTGGTTAAGACTCCATGCTTCCAATTCAGGGGGCGTGGGTTTGATCCCTGGTCGGGGAACTAAGATTCCACATGCTGCGCGGTGTGGCCAAAAAATTAAAATAAAATTAAAAAGTGTCACGTCCTTAGATTGGAGCTATGCCAAAGCTTGAATGTAGGCATTCTTCCCAGGAACTTATTCCCTTTGTTTTTTAAAATATTACAGACTAGTATTTAAGTAGAAAACAAATGAGACCTGTAGTCACAAATCAGGGAATAAATGGAGGCTTTTATACAGTAGTGGTGCTAACGCCAGTATATTACAGTAAAATATTATTACATTGAAAAATAACAAGATATTTTTTCTCCCACTTATTACCTTTCATTTCAATATTAAGAGAATTGAGATATCATATTGAATACTTAGAATCTATTTTCCCCCAAGTAACCCTCAGATTCCTCTAAGTCTTTACATCAATTCATTTATTCATCCAAATCTTTCCATCAGTTAATTAACAAGCACTTACTATGTTCTAGATACTGGGGATACCACATTGAATAAAATAGTTCAGGAGCTTTGGTTTAAACTCTTTAAGGGGCATATATATCATCTCTAACTCTGCCCTCAAATCTAATGTATAATCATGTTTCTCCTAGACTCTCATAATAGCCTCCTACTTGACCCATTCTCTTTCCATTCTGCTCATCCCAGAGTCCCCATCTTTGTTTCAGGTCATATGCCCATGGGAGCCTGAATCTGTTTTTTCTGATATGTACATCAGTGATACATCAGTGTTACTTGAATTCTTCCAATGCCTCAAAGCCTGAATTGACTCTATAAATGCCTTTGTTTTTCATTCAATGAAAGGTGAAAAAAAAAGTAGTGACTTTAACAGATTCAACTAATTGCAGAATGCTGGCAATTAAAAGGAGATTTAGCAGTAGTTTAACTCATTGCTGTCATTTTACAGATGAAGACTTTGAAACTCATGATATAGCTATTTAGTGGCGAAACTGGATCTAGAGCTCAGTGTGCTTGGTCTTTTCATTAGTAGTAGTAGTAAACCAAAGCAAACCAAAACCATTTTGTTTCACTTCAGCTCTTTTGATTGCAAAGAATGGAGACTTAGGCTATCCCAAGGAAGAGAGAATTATTTCAGTCCTCTCTACAGCATTAAGGGAAATCAGGGACCCATGGAATCTAAAAATGGTACTATAATATGACTTAGCCTCGCGGGGGCGGGCACTGATTCAAAGCAGCTCTGAGTATCTAGCAACATTAGTTTGTGGATCTTTTACTGTACTTTTCTATTAGCACTGCTACTCATCTCCTCTCTCTGCATCTGCCCTTTTGTGTTATCTGGCTTTTCCTCTGACAAAAACTTTCTTTCTCAGCATAGATTCTGCTTACTCTAAATTTTTTACTCATACTTTGGCTTTCTTCTCTTCCTCTTATCCTTTCTTTGTCAGTCTTCCTAGCTTCAGCTAAGTACCTGAATCAATCCTCCCTCCCTCTCTCCCTTCCTTCCTTCCTTCCTTCCTGTTGAACTTAATTTAAAAAAGAATTTCATTGGCCCAGCTTCACCCTGTTTAGGCAAAACTCTCCATTCCAAGTGGCCTCATAGGCTACTGGCCAGACTTCATATTGGCTTCCCTTAGGTTGAATGCCATCTCCTGGGGCTGAGGTGGAGTAGGAGGGAGCTCATGACTATTTGGTGCTGCCCTTATATTAGAGTCTGTGGATGAGGAAGAATCTCTTCAGAGGGAGTTGTACATTCAGAGGATATTATGATCAACATGTCTAGTTAACTGTTATAAACTGCTTCAGGGAAAGTAAGCTAAAGAAGTTGTAGCACCACAGCATTCTGTTTCACCAGGGCTGCGGAGGGAAGAAACTCTGGTCAGAGAAACAGATAGTGGCCAAAGAAAGGGAAGCATGTAGCTAGCTAGACTCAGCAGTACACAGACATAAAAACAAGTAAGTAAATATATAAGCACAGTTTTTGTGTTAGTTTTTCCGGTACGCGGGCCCCTCACTGCTGCGGCCTCTCCCACTGCGGAGCACAGGCTCCGGACGCGCAGGCTCAGCAGCCACAGCTCACAGGCCCAGCCGCTCCGCGGCACGCGGGATCCTCCTGGACAGGGGCACGAACCCGTGCCCCCTGCATCAGCAGGCAGACTCCCAACCACTGCGCCACCAGGGAAGCCCCTATAAGCACAGTTTTTAATAAAAAAGAAAAGGAACTAGGCCCATGGCAGAGAGTTTCTCTACCTGTGTACCTCTCGCCCTGGTTCCTCATTTCTCATCTTCCTGACACTCTCTTAGGAACTCCATCCTTCTAGAGCTGCTGCCTCATCTGAGGGAGCCACCACCACTATCTTAGTGCTGAGGACATTTCTTATTTCCCGTTATTAAAAGTGAAAAAACTTAGCTTTGTGGATATTTTATTTGGAGAATCTTGTGTAACATTTGGACAACTGAGAACAGTGTACGTCTTCTATTTTGTAATTAGGCTGGTCTTTAGCTATCTTAAAAAATGTATGAACTCAGTGAAATTGTGGGTATATAAGATGCTAGTGGTAAATGTGTAACTTTAATAATACCGTGATTTATGATATATAATTCCTTTTGTTGATTTGTCTTGGTTGTCTAAAATTAATGTTTGAACATTTGATGAGAATGAGGACAGCCTGCATTCGAGTCTGAGGCAAATATAGGCATATTAAGTAAACAGAAGGGCAGGTTACTCAATTCTTAATAAATCTAACTGTCAAACTGACATGATTCCACCTTACTACCTACATGACTTTGGCCATATCATTTAATTTCTCAGAGCTCAGTTTTCTCATCTGTAAAAATGAGGAAGATACCTGCTTCATAGGATTGCCATAGAATTGGGTGAGGTATTTGGAAGTGGCTGGTGCAATGTCTGGTACATAGTGGCTCAGTGAAATTTCTTTGTGCCTTCGTTCCTTTTCCCCCCTCCTTGCTCATGGCCACTTCTCTGATCTCTAATAGCCTAATCATGAAAGAACAGAGCTCCCAGAGGACAGGGCATTTCCTCTGCCCCCTTGCTTTTTCCTTCTGTTATTCCCTTGTTACAAATATGCTTACATATGTAGATAATACAAAAATTTTTGTCTCCAACTTTCCTTCTTACATTTCTGGTCTTCTCTCTGGTTCCCAAGAGACCTCTCTATTTAAACATTTACTTTTGTTTTAAGTTTATCACCTCAAAACCTGCTTAAATCATTTCCTTATTTTTCAAATAGGTACCTCTTCTAATTTCCCCATTGTCCCAAAGTATCATTTCCTTCTCTAATTCATTGATCCAAGTTCATAAACCCTCCGTGATAGGGTTTAATCCTGAATGACTCTTTTCACTCTGTTACTCTGTATCTTAAAACCCCAAAAACTTATCTTCAGTTTGCAGTACATTAATTTGAAGTTTCTGATATTCGTAAACTAACTATAATTTATTTCAGGTTTTTGAGGTCTGCTTAAAATCCTAAAAGATTCTTTTAAAAAGGAACTTTTTCTTGTTCTTTTATATACACCAAAATCTAGTAAACAGCAGATTGATTTACTGATTGTTGATTAGAGCTGTACAAATATGCTCCAAAGTGTCCTTTATTTCTTTCTTCCTTTCCTTTCTTTCGCTCATAGAATATCTTTCTAGAGGATAAAAGTTATTATCTCTTTTATATCTTTGGGTGTTAATGATAGAAATTAAGATTTGATTTTGGTTCTTATTTGGAAAATTTTTTGTTACTAATTTCTTTTTTTTATTGAGGTATGATTGATCTATAACATTTGTTACTGATTTCTTAGACAGCTTTATAAATCCCTTTTGATGGACCTGTGAGCAGCCTCTTTTTATTCGCTCATTCATAGAATGTTCTGACAATGTTTTAGATTAGAGAAACTGCCTGAAACTGCCAGTTTTTCAATAATTACAAACAGATTATGCCTGAGGGCATTCTGTTTCAGCATTAATGAACTAAAACCAACTTCTAAAAAGCTTAAGCAAAATTTAGCAGATTCATTGCTAGATGCCAGCCTTTTATAAAAGATGCTGTTTTTTAAATTCAATACTATGTAACCATTTTAGTTGATAACAAATCATTCAAATTACACTCCAAATTAATTAAGAATTACTAATACGAATTTATTATTTAATAAAAATTAAATTTTTATTAAATTTAAAAGATTACACTTAGTAAGAAATAGATTAGTAAGAATTACATTTGTATTAATGGGAAAACCAAAAGTTGGGATGAAAGACAACTGTGATTAGTTATTTGGCTCAAATGGGTTTACTTTTCATAGTATGTCTTCACCTTTACCCTTGCAGGGTCTCAAAGGACATCCAGGGCTCCCAGGACTCCGAGGTGAACAAGTAAGTATTCTTCCTTTATAAGACTTGCATCTTGGGCTTCCCTGGTGGCGCAGTGGTTGAGAGTCCGCCTGCCGATGCAGGGGACACTGGTTCGTACCCCGGTCCGGGAAGATCCCACATGCTGCGGAGCGGCTGGGCCCGTGAGCCATGGCCGCTGAGCCTGCGCGTCCGGATCCTGTGCTCCGCAACCAAAAAAAAAAAAAAAAAAAAAAAAAAAAAAGACTTGCGTCTTCTCCAGTGAAAAAGACACATGGTAGGGGACTCCATTGAGAGCTTATTTTCCCCCATGTAACTCTTTCAATTTTTCTTAATGTTTTTTACTCTGTTTAGTACAAGAAAAACTTCTAATTTATTATCTATTAAATCTTGTGGGTTTTTTTCATATCTTAGACTGACTTTCACTGTCTGCCTAACATGCTCCAGAACAGCAGTCTTAAACTTCCGTTGTTCATAAACCACTGTGAGAATCTCATAAATGCTGTGTATCCTGTCCGCAGATTATCCATGCATGCACACACACTCATATGCACATACACAAATGCACTGATTTTTTTGTACGTCTCAGGGGCTTTCCTGTTTTCCAAAGTCTATCCACAGCTGTTAGTTCCCTACCATTGCATGAAGGAATGCAAATAAATTTTAATAACAATCCAAATTAGAATGGCACATCTGCTGTTTGTTGTCCATTCTACACATACACGTATATGTAAAAGTCAAAATAGTTTGGGAACTATTTAGTTTTTGATCATGTTATTCCTTCTCTCTCCCACCATAAAATAATGTATCATTATGTCATAGGAAGAAATAAAGTCATATCTCTTGGTTTCAATAGAATATATACTAGGCCAGTATGAATAAATCAGTGAAAAGCGTAGGAGATTAGATACTAACTAAGGTGACAAATCGTTATTGGAGATTTAGCAAAGAGCCTCAGGAAACCCTAAAGGGAGCTCCAGAAAGAAAAGTGATGGATTATCCCTGAGGGAAAGATAAATGAAGAAATAAAGCCAGTTTTCTCTTTTATTCATGTAAGAGGGACAATACACTCTATTCAGTCCCTGAGGCACAAGTTTTCAAGATTGCTAATTACTAGACACGGCAAGCAATATATGTATCTGTAGCAAGTAAAATCTCAGTTTCCTGAAGATCATATGAGTGCTGAAAAGCATTTGAGCATTTATGGGAAAAAAAATCAGAAGGGCAGGCGGGATTAGTTCCTGGGGAGGAAAAAAAAAATCCCTAGAATACTGCTTTGGCAGAAATTCTGTGTAGATTTCAATGAAGAAAACCTGACACATCACAAGTAAGTGAAAAATTGACCATTTGTCAGTACTGACCAGTTTACTCGCAACTGTTCTATAACCTAGTTCTGTTAGTATATGTGTCATTGTTCTGAGGGTGGTATGCTTTTGAGAAGAGTCTGAGATCAGTTTTAAAGGTTGGAAAATGTATTATTGGAATCAGTTCTTTCTATTTTATTTATTTCCAGAAGAAAAAAGACAAAATTGGTGATAACTGTGAGGAACAACTAAAATCATTTTGCATTTTCACTGTGGAAACACTGTGGACATTAAGAGGAATGTAACTAATTAGCTAGGAGACATTCCCTTCTGGAAAATTTGTAGATATCTATAAAGTGGCCAGCAAACACTTAGGAAAGTAATTATATCATCTGGGCAAGCTCTAGTAATAAGAGCTTTCATTTACGGAGTCTTTATTAGTTGACAAACTGTACTACTGTTAACTGGAACTTCCAGTAGTATAATTATTTAGTATTTCCATATGTTAACTCATTTAATACTCCACAACACTAAGAATTATTGCAGTTACCCCTGCTTTTAAATATATTTTTACACATTGTTCTCTTTTCTCTACGCAATAATCCTGTGACCTAGATATTATTATTGTATTTTACTAATGAAAAAAACTAAGAGATAGGGAGGATCCATGCTGGCAGTGCTGGGACTCTCAGTGAAGTCTGAATGACTCAGAGCGTGTGCTTTAATTCTCAGAGTGAGAAGTGGGATTGGGTCAGGTTTACTATTCCTGATTTTTCCAGGGGTAGAGATATAACTTTGTGTCTGAATTCCTCCATTCGATCTACAGATTTAAGTGAGCCATTTTTTAAATGCAGAGTGAATTGAGGTATAGTGCTTTGTTTTGAGTTTCTTTTGAGCTGCTCTGGTTGTCCAAGTGATTTTAGGGTGTGGTTGACTTAGAATATGTTTGTGCCACATAAGACTACTGAAAGCTTACTCGTTGCCTTTGTTTACTGTTATTCCAGTAGAGCAGGATTTAGTCATCCAGTGGTGTCCTCTTGTGTATTTCTCTGTGCCACTGGAATGTGTTATATCTCTACATGTTGTCTTAACACCCTCTATGAGAATCCGTTCAAAATCAGATTTCATTTATGTCTTATAACAGGTTGCTTTTTAATTGAGATCAGTTAACCGAAATTGGCTAGGAAACTAATGAAAGAGATGGTGATTGGCATTAGCCAGAACCTACAGAATAAAAACAGCCTTTTAAATTTATTTCAGTCTTTTCTATCGGCATAACCAAGTATAAGGTTTTGTGGATGTCTGGATATAGGCCTGTGTGTTTTAGAATTGGATGGGGAATAAAGGAAGCAGTTGTAAATAGACTGAAGCAAGTCTCATAATTAGAGGACTTTCCCTAGAGTACTACTTTAAGTTATTTGCACTTCAAACCTATACTAGGGAGGCAGCCTTGAATGGTGGTCTCTGGAGTTAGACTTGCTGATTTAAATTCTGGCTTTCTACTTACTAGCTGAGTGACTTCCCACTGGTGACAAACACTTCATGTCTTATTTTTCACATCTGTAACATAAAGATAATGGTACCTATCTCATAGGGTTTGAGCAGATTAAATAAGATAATACATATAAAATTCTTGAATTTTGGCACATGATAGATGCTCAATAAATGCTGTTATAGGAATAAAATATGTATTATATATAATATTAATAAGGTAATATCTAGTACATAAATATGGTTTCTGAGATTTATAGGATATAATCTCTCTACATGTAGATGAAAATGTTTTGTTACTTCTCAGAAGGCAACTGTTTATTCACATTCTGTTAAGTTGTTCATTGCCATATATATGTATAGGTGTCTGTATGTATATGTATATATGTATATATGTATGTATGTGTGCACATGTATATATATGTGTGTTTGTGCATACACACACGTGACAACTTTTGTCAGATTGTCTGAGTTCACATCTAGGCTCTGCTACTTACTCACTGTGCCATCTTGGGCAGGTTTCGTAACTTTTCTGTATCTTAGTTTCTTCAAATGTAAAATGGAGAAAATAGTATCTATCTCACAGATGTAAAGTAGACGTAAAGTGGTGGCATAGGATTGGCACATAAAAAAGTGCTAAGTAAATGATAATTGTTGGAGCAAGGAAAGGAAGTGGGAGACAACAGGGAGAAATGAGAGAAAACAAAACTGAGAGATGGATTCTGAGAAAAGTGGAGAGAAGGACAAATTAGGAGCCTACAAGTCTAATGGAATGGGAGGGTAAAAACTTTCCACTGTGATGCTCCATTTGCCTTTTTCTTGGTCTGTGTTTTCTCTAGATTTTCCAAATTTTAGGAATTTCAAAGTATTTCTATTGTTAAACCGGAGGAAACACTCTTCTGTATACTTCAGATCAGAGGGGCAAAAGAGCTAGTGTCTTTTATTATCTCTTTTCCAAACAACAAACCGGAAATGAATTTTACATAATAAAGAATCTATAAAACTTATCACTGCTGTCACCATTTGTGGTTAAGTAAAGACAGCTCAACACATATTCTTCTGGTATTTCCTTGGTTCACAAATTATTTAACAGACCTAAACTTTGAATAAACTGAATGAATGAATGAATGAATCATATATCAATGGAAGAAAGTAACAGCGAGTGGAGGTATTTCTTCTCACTTTTCCACACAGTTCTGCAGCAAGTTTCCTTTCTTATGCCTTTGAGTCTCCATATATCAGCCTTCCTTGAGCAATCCTTGTTTTAAATCAGGCATACAAAGTTGTCAGTGCAAAATGAATTTCCCATCCAAAGTTGCTGTGTGAATTTTTAGATAGACCTATGTCATGATACAGATATTTACCACTTAATATCCATTTACTTATCTTCTGGAGCTCATGCTCCAATAGTTAAGGAGAGTTGCAGGATGACTGAAACAAGAAGGAGTTCAATCCATAAAGATACTTGTTATTACGAAACGTACCAACTCTTTCTCTAATACATTTTTTAAAGGTTATGTATCACTGGATTTTTCCACCCTAGATTTATCATTACTAATAATCAGTATCTCATTTAGGTCCCTAATGTAATGTGTTTATTTTTATTTAGCAATTTTATCTTTTTCATTTTAAATAGATGACTTCAAGCAGATAAGCAATGTGCAGGACCCTTAGTATTTTTATATGGAAAAAATATTCTTTCCAAACTTGGGTATTATGAATGCACCAATTTTGTTTCCTTGGGTTTCTTTTGACTTTGTTGTATTGTTTTATTATTTTTCATTTTAGGGGATTCCAGGATTCACTGGTAATATTGGTTCACGTGGTTACCCTGGCAGGCAGGTGAGGTAACTATATTTAAACTTCTGTTTTTATGTTCCTCTTGGTTAATACATTGTATGTTCTGATTTCAAGAGTTAATGTTCAAATGATAATTGGTTTACTTTTATTAAATAATGAATTACTCATAGCAAAATAATTCCAAAAATTCTAATATCAAAATTGTAAAAATCCTTCAAAAATTTTACTGCAGGAAATTTTGCTTAAAATGGGAGTAGGATTTTTAAACAGGTTTGATGTGAGTAATATACAATGGAGCCTTCTAAGTTAAAATGCCCAGTGGGCTAATAAAATGTTAAAACAGCCCTGCTACTGATTTTACAGTACTGCTACTGACTAAAACGAAGTAATGGTACGAGTTAAGACTCTATATGATAAGCAACATTTTTTAATAATACAACTATAAACACTTGGGACACAGTTGGCAGCGCTACACATACCACTATCTGAATACTTTTATCTGAACTGGATTCAAGTCTTTGTAATACTGTTGTGAAAATTCATTCTAATCATTTCATATTTATTTCCCTCTAATTTCTAATTTTCTCTAGCTACTTCATGTAGATTAATAAGAGAACAAATTTTCTTTCTTAGGCTTTCATGAATTGATTACTTACTCTTGAAATTAATTATTCATTTAGCATACTAGAAAACTACATTTATATAAAATATATTTTTATATTTTTATATATCTAAAATGTATTTTAGATAAGTTAATTAAAAGTTTTAAAAGAACACAGTTTTCCAATAAGAAATAACTTAAAAAATAATTTTTGTTACTGACAATGTGTTAATCTACTTTATTTAGATATCTAAAATATATTCGTGTATAGATTATATACAGTGCCTCTTTTGGTTCTGAAATTCTAAAATTCCTTGAATGTATATAGTCTTCATTAAGTATACAGAGTTCTGAAGTTTATGCTTGTGAAATGATACATTTTATATGCCCTTTTTATTCATCTATTTATCTACAACTCTTTAAAAAGTACTGTAGTATGATGATGATGCCTTTTATTCACACTAGGGTTTAGCTGGACCAGAAGGTAATCCAGGACCTGAAGGTGTACGAGTAAGTAAGCATTTTCATCATTTTGTTAAGTATGCTTGCATATGAGTAGAATGAAGTGTACAAAATACTTATTTTCACACTTCCATAGAAACTTTGAATGTAATGCAGGTTTAGCCTGGAAAGAAACACACTTATTAAATAGATATTTTCACTGTTAAGGCCATAGAGAGCAGTCTTATGGTGGTAGGTTTTACATCATTCTTTGATAGCTCCTACATCTACATCATTTATTTTGCTAGCTCCTAGCAAAACGTCTGGTATGTTGAAAATATGCTCTTTAAGCATTTGTAGTATTATTTATGTGTGGACGTATATAGACCTAAGAAATAATGGTGAAAGAAATATGAAGAGGCAAAAAATTCGCACTCAAGGCTGAGATAATAATACAAAGACTATCTGGAGTAAAGAAATATCTGCAGAGAAAGAAATAGGCTTATCACATTCAAGCATATACCATTGCACTTCCAACCGTTAAAGCAGTTGTTAGCCACTTTTAATCATTAAGGGAGTAAAACAAAAAAAATTACTGTGATGTGTTATGTTGTGTGCCACAAATTAAAATCAAAGCTGGTTCTAGGAAAAATTAGTAAACTAAAATTTTTTTTTTTAATTCTCTATTTTTAATAGCCAGTTATTTTCTGAAATCTACATCTGCCTTATATTATCTTAAATACCTTTTTGAAATAAGGAAAACAAAAAGTACTTAGTATGTACTATAGTGATGCCTTAATTTAAAAAAAATTCTTAAACATTTTCAAATACTTCATATTTCTTTTGCTATCAATCCAATGAAGTAGCAGAACACGTGTATTGTCTCCATCTTACAGATGAGAAAACAGTAAGCTATGGAACCGACATGATTTGACAAAGTCATAGCAGAACTCAAACCAGCGTCTTCTCACCTTCAGCTCCGTACTGTTTTACTATCCCAGGCTGTCTCCACCCTTGCATTAAGTGAAAATATAATGGGGAAAAGTCATGTATTCTTTATTAGAAACTGCACCGAAAGCACATATTGACTTGGATTTGGAAAGCAAGAAGAGATTAGTGGACAAAGAACATGGGCTTTGGAGTTAGACAAGGACCGCTTTTTTTTTTTTTTTTTTTTTTTTTCTTAACCCCTTGTTTACTAGCTTTGTGACCTTAAATGTCAACCCTTCTGTGTCTCATTTTTCTTACCTTATTAAAAGATGATAATGAAACCTACCTTTAGGTGGTTATGAGAACTACCTGAGCTTAATTAATATTCTTAAGGCACAGTGCCTAGCACATGGCATGCACTTTCTATGCAGATTTTATCATTATTATTAGAATTTGGGAGTTTCTTCTGCATGTGAGCTAAACTCCTAGACCTTGGAGTTACTTGGCACTGTGCAGTTTTCTCTTACTACATTTTCTCATCTTGCTTCAGTGATTCCTATAGCTTTTCTAATTCTTCTTTATATCATTTTTGTACTATATTATACATCCTTTTGTTGCTTTTTTCCCCATTTGTACTGAAAATTATAGTGTAGGTTGTAACCCTTTTTAAGTTTTTTTAGGTTTTGATGGCCGACTTCATAAAAGCATTAAAAAAAACAAATCTCATCCTTTTCTGACTAATTTAATTGATTTAATCCTTTAATTTTCCTTTGGGAGTGAGGGAAGAGTCAGAAGAGTCACTTCTCTAGGTTTCATATTCACGAAGAGTCTCAAATGTAGACTTTAGACATTAACTCCAAATATGGTTAAAAAGACAAAAATCATAAAATCACACTGACAGGATTATGTTTTTCATTTAATTTGGGTCCTGTTACTGGACTATACCACATGCTATACAATATGAATTACTATTTTTATAAATCATGATAAATTACCTTTTGACTGGCACCATTGTTTGACTGCATTTTTTGGTGTTAAGATAATTATTTTTAAAATGTAAATGTTTAAAATAAATCATTTTGTAACCCTCCTTTGGTGTTTCTTTGTGTAATAACATGCTAGGTGGCTCAAAAAGTAGAAGTATGTAGGCCTCCCCCAACCTTTTAGTGGCCCTCCTGGTGACACAAAATTGCCTCTACCTGGATATACAACCTTCAGTCCAAAAAAGCAAACACGTATGTGTTTTTTGTGTAATTTTTTGTTTATTTTTTTGTCTGTGTGGCGTGTGGGATCTTACTTCCCTGACCAGGGATCAAACCCGCGTCCACTGCACTGGAGGCGTGGAGTCTTAACTGCTGGACCACCAGGGAAGTCCCTTATTATTTTTTATGTTCCTTGTTTCATTACACACTAAACTCCAATTTAGTGGTAGTGTTTTGAGAATGACCACAACCCCATATGATTTCTTTGGTGGATGCAGCTGACATTTTATTTCTGTTAGAATCAGCATAATAATTATCAAGAAACCTTTATGAAACACCTACATAATTACTCATAGCATTGTTCCCTTTAAAATCTTTACTTGTGGGCTTCCCTGGTGGAGCGGTGGTTGAGAGTCCGCCTGCCGATGCAGGGGACACGGGTTCGTGCCCCGGTCCGGGAAGATCCCACATGCCGCGGAGCGACTGGGCCCGTGAGCCATGGCCGCTGAGCCTGCGCGTCCGGAGCCTGTGCTCTGCAACGGGAGAGGCCACAACAGTGAGAGGCCCGAGTACCGAAAAAAAAAAAAAAAAAAAAAAAAAAAACAACTTGTAAAATATTGTGCTGGTACTCTGTGCAGACTTTGTTGAGTAGAGGTTTAGCTCCTGAGTTTTCAGTTGAGTATTTAGTTTATGAGAAGTGTACATCAGTTAGGGTGTTTGTTCTTTTTGTTTATAAGCAAAACTCCAGTTGTGTATATTAAAACAAAAGTTAACTGTTTTTAAACTTGAGGCCACCTGTAGTTGATATTTCTGAAAGTACATGTAGCTTGTCATCATAATCGTAAACGCTCTGGTATCAGAAATACTTTTGGATGCTTCATTTTAAAAGAAACCTTCCCCATCCTTCAGATGCTTGGCTTTCAAGCAAACAAATTATAGATGTTTTATCATTAAAGTTAATTAGAAGGAAACTATTTTTTCTCTTTTATTTTTTACTTATTCATTCATACACTCTGTAGAACATAGGAATTTTAAAGGTGTTTTTCCTTGTCAAAGAAAAGTGCTTGTCTTACTATGGCAACACCCAACTAGCTTTCACCCTCAAGAACTAAATGCTCCCCATGGTTCTTATTCCAGGAAACTTGGAAATGATTCCTGAGACACTTATTTAAAAAAAAAAAAAATTGTGGTAATACATATTTAATATAAAATTCACCATTTTAATTATTTTTAAATGTAAGTTCACTGGTGTCATAGTTCAGGCTGCTATAATAAAAATTACCATAGACTGGGTGACTTAAACAACAAACATTTATATGTCACAGTTCTTCAGTCTGGGAAGGCAGATCCAGTGTTTCATGAGGGCCCACCTCATGGCTTGTTGACTGCTGCCTTCTTGCTGTATCCTTATGTGGCAGAGAGAGCAATCATATTTCTTTCATATCTCTTTTTAGAAGGGCAGTAATCCCATTCATGAGGGCTCTAATTCCCTCCCAAAGGTCCCACCTCCAAATACCATCATATTGGGGATTAGGCTTCAATGTATGAATTTTGAGGGGGCATAAACATTCAGTCCATAGCGGGAGGCAATAAGTGCATTCACGTTGCAGTGCGGCCATCACCACCGTCCATCTCCAGAACTTTTTCATCTTTCCAAACTGAAACTTTATATCTATTGAACAGTAACTCGCCATTCTCCCTTCCCCCCAGCTCCTGGCAACCATTCAACTTTCTGTCTCTATGAGTTTGACTACTCTATGTACTTCATTTAAGTGGGATCATATAATATCTCTCCTTTTATGACTGGCTTATTTCACTTAGCATGATTGTCTTTGAAATTCATCCACCTCGTGGCATGCATCAAGATATCCTTTTTCAGGCTGAATAATATTCCATTGTATGTATATGCCACATTTGTTTGTCTTTTCATCTGTTGAATATTTGGGTTGCTTCCACCTTTTGGCTATTGTGAATAATGCTGTTCTAGGTGTACAAATGACATTTACTTTTTTAAAACTTGAGTTCTTTCTTAATGTATACTATTATGGAAAAATTTACTCTGAAAAGGCACCCATTCTCTAAGTCAAAATAAGTAGACTTTATTTCGAATTTAGTCAAAATGGCCTGTATCTCTTCTTCAAATTCTTTTATACCTTGGGTTTCCTCTGTGTTCACAAAAGCATTTTTCTTCTCCCATCTCCATCCATTTCAACCTCTCAGTGGTTCAGGGAAATTTCGCTTTGTTTCCTCCTAAGAGCTCTCTATTCTACCCTTAAGTCTTCTGGCCCATCTGCCCTTCAAATCGTATATCACTCTATGAGCTCTTTCTATGAGTCCCACATCTCTACTTCCTTGCCAAGATAATTAAATTTAAATGCTTCCTCATCACCATAATCTCAAAATGACTAACAGAACTCATCCTCTTTCTACTAAACTATTAGCTTTCCTATTTGTTTTCCATATTTCTATCAGTGGTTACCATTTGCTTATCAGTCCAGTATAAACCTTAGAAGCATCTTTGCCTTAATCCTAGAGGTAGATACAAAGGCCAGTTGAACCACTGTAATCCAAATGAATTCTATAAACTGCAAATTTGATTATATCAAAACTGTCTAAATTTTTTTTGATGACTCAGTGTAAATCCCAAACTTTACATCATCACATAAAAGACTTTTCATGATGTAGCCACAGTTGCCTTTCCAACCCCCACTCTTGCCTACCAGTCACACAGAACTATTTGCAATTCTGTGAAAATGCCATGTCATTTTATTTTGATTGATTGATTGATGACTCATTGTTAGCCCTGCTAATAAAATGCCTTTCCTTTCCTTCAAGACTCAGCTTAAATGTTGCCTCGTCTGTAAAACTTTCCTAAATCTTCCCTCTGGGCAAAGTTGGTCATTCTGCCTTCAAAGCTTCTGTATCTTGTATTTATCACATCACATAATCATGTCACAATTATCTTATGATATTACAATTATTTGTATGACTCTTTTTCCTAATAAACTATGAACTTCTTGAGGGCACTGATTTTCATATTCATTTTTATAATTCCAATTCTTGGCACACAGTGGGCACTAAAATGATGTTTTGTGAATGAGTGACCCAGACTCATATTCCTTCAAATTTGGACCATTGAAACAGCATTCTAACACATTTTCCTACATTCAGTGTTTCCTGTCTTGGGTGTATTCTGTATCCTGTCCACAGATTAATATTTTAGAAAAACAGCTTAACATCAGGGCACTACCACACTCCCCCAAAGTCCAGTAGCTTCTCATCTAAACTATAAAGTCTAAAATTCTTAGTCTGAAATTTAAGGCTCTCCTTAATCCATTCTCTAAACTACTATACACTTTATTAAATGGATGAAACACGTTATTATTTGCCACAGGTGAGATCTAACTAAAGTATGGTAGTATAGAGTAGCTTGCATTGTTATTTTACTCCTTGTTTTTCAGACCTATTGGAATCTCCCTGAGGGCACAATGGGTCTGCTTCTCTCCAAAGCATCTTACACATAAGAAACTGCCAGTTAACCATTTACAAACGCTCCCAGAGTCCTCTCTATCTTGTCTCTGCTTACTGTAGTGCTGGTTGGAGCGTTCTTTCTCCATCCTCTGCTTATCAAGACTTTATCTACTCCACAGGCCTATGTCAAGTGCCAGTCTCCTTTGAAACCTCCTCTGACTGCTTTTACCTCCTGCCACATTGGAATGTATCTCTTCCTCCTCCATACTTCTTTTCCTTGGATACCTCCATTCTGCCTTACAATTTAGTTAATTGTATATCTGTGTCTTCTGCCCTTTGTAATATTCAATGTAGAAAAGAATTTGGGCTTGTTGATTTTTATTAGCCACTATGCCTTAAGTTACATTTCCTACTTTTTTTTTAAATGAAAAGATTGAACTGTAATTTCTAGAAGAAAAGACACAAGATTATCCAAACTGTTATGCCTTATCATTTCATATTACTAGGAATAAATTTAAAGTATCTCTATTTAGAATTATTTACAGGGTGAATATTTAAGTGAGATAATACAAAGATTATTTGCTTACTTTAAGGGTTTCACTGGCTCTCCTGGAGAAGTAGGACAACTGGGACCTGAAGGAGAAAGAGTAAGTCTATTTCCTTCAAATATTATTTCTAACGTGATATACTTAGGATAAAGTATAACAGGGCTCATAAAGGCAGATGTCAGGCAGTGAAACAAGCCAGCTTTAAGAAAAGTCACCTACCAGAATTATAATTAAACTCTCTTAAATTTTACTGAATTGTGTTTTAGGTAAGCGAGGTGATATAAATATTTATGGTTAGCAACTTTAAATTTAACTTTTAAAAAACACAAATTGTTATTATCTAATTATTAAACTTTTATTTTGAAATTGATCTTTGAGTAGAAACTCTTGGCAGGGTTTGTATTTTACAATGCAATGTGTAATAAATCAACTTCAAAAGATATATTTTTTTGTTTAATAGTGGAAGATAGCTGTTCATAAATGTAGGTACTTGTGAATAAAGTAGAATCTTTGCCAAATGGTTTGTTACACTTATAAAAATTAACGGAGGTACATACAGAGTTCTGGCATTCCAGCTTCGTCATACCTAGTTTTCAGTGCCATATGCAGTTCAGTGATTTCTAGCTGCATTTCTTCATCTACACTGTCAATATTAATTAAAAAAAAAGTAGAATCAAACAATATTAGCATATTCTCAGGTTTGAAAACAATCATATTCCAAATTTACCATTTAACTCTTATTATACAAGTGCTGTTCAGGCAAATTTTTGTTGATATCTGGAAACTGATTTTTGCAAATGAAAATAAATCAGATCATTCTTTGCTAGATGAATATTTCAAATGTATAGTTTTTTGAGTGAGTGAATTAAATCACATTTTCTTGTAGTTACTTGTGAATGCCTTCACGGAGAAGAAACATTCAGAGTTTACATGTGCTGTAATGACAATCGAAATGTTTAGTTGTCTTTGGTGAGAAGAGGTGAAGATATTCCTGTGGTGAGCGCACAGGTCATTTCTTTCACTTGCAAACAATATCTTCAGTGTGATCCTACAACTAAGCCACTTAACTACTGTGTAATACAGCAGACTTACAGATGATGTTTCCAATCTATCATGCAAAGAATTGAACTGCTTCTTATAGACCCAAAGGAGTATATATAGTTTACATTGTTAATTACTGTGCTGCTTATGATACAATCCTTCCCTGACCTGTTGGAATGAAGTTATTTCTAGTAATTGATGTAATAAATAAACAAAAGTTATATGTCCTTGCAAAATGTCATCATCTTGAATTCAAGGATCCCTGTGACACTATCAATAGGCACAATGCCTATAATCATACTCAGTAATTTTGACTAGTTTATATGAATATATCAAGATTGTCTCAAATCATAAATATAGGACCCTTTTGTGATATTCTGCCTATTATAGGTACCATGTCCTAATATTATTAGGCTACTTCAAAATTCTCACTAAAACCATGAATGGTATAGCTAACTGGGTGGTCTTATTATGTTATGAAATATTTAAGTAGAAAAAAGCCAAAGAAAATAATGTTCTAATCACTCCTGAAAACAAATGGGAAGAAAAAGTTCTTTCTGGAAGTCAATAATATACACATGCATGTATATATGAAAAAGTTCTTATATAATTCTATCTGTACTATCCTTAGGTTTTCTGCTGAGATTTACTGAAGCTACTAAAGTTTTAGAAAATAATCATTTTTCTTAAATGCTTGGCTATATTATGTAAAGATGCATGAAATCCTCATGAAATGAGTCATATTGCTCATCTTTGAACTCTTTTTTCAATAGAGAATATTAGATGAATATTTATTAAACACTGTTGAATTAAAGTAAATGGATTACTTCAACCATTGATATCTGCTAACTTGTCTGTATATACAAAAACCCCAAGCTACATGGTTCTGACATATTTCTTAGTCCCTAAGGCTTATAAAAGTGATTATAAGTCTCAAGGGATTTTATCAGTTAGTACACTTTGGACTGCAAGTGACAGAAGATCCCATTTCAAACTGGCTTCAAAATGAGGAAATTTAAAATAAATGATGATAATGATAACAGCAAATGATTTGTTGAATGGTTACATCTATATGCAAGGCGCTATGCAAATACTACATACGAATTAGCTCCTTTAATCTCACAGCACCCAGTGAGATAGTATTATTTTTCTCACTATAGATGAAGAAAATGAGGCATACAGAGAGACACACTTACCTAAGACTATATATAGGTAATAAGAGCAGAGCCAGGATTTGAACATAGATATTCTGGCTCCAAAGACTGAGTACTTAAGTACTATGCCCTACAGCTGCTTCTTATGACCAGAAACCCATAGGTTAGGTGGGATCTAAGCACAATATGGTCCTGAGCACAGTGATATCATTATCCTTCTCTCTGCTTTGCCTTGACTAATGCTGGCTTTATCCTAAGGCTGGTTTCTCATATTATTGCAAGATTCCCAGTGCAAGGGCTAACTATGCCTTTGTTTATGTCCAGCCAGAGACAGGGAGACAGAGTGGAGGTAATTTTCTGTTGGGTACAGAAAATAAGACTTCCTGTTTGTCTGGTTGTACCAACTGTGGTTGCATGCCACCTCTGGACAAATAACTATCACCAGAGGAATGACGGGATCCCATTTGGAAATACAGATAGGATGGATTTCTGAATAAAATCAGAATTTTTGTTATGAAGAAGAAAAGGGGCCACTTGAGTTAAAATAATACATTGAAGCTTTTCTGAATATCACACCAGTTTAAAGGATAACTTATTTTTCTCTTTGGCATACTTCATAAATTGATGGTTGAGAAGAAATAACTCATTAATTGATTCAACAAATATTTACTTTTTTGAAGTATAGTTGATTTACAATATTATATTAATTTTAGGTACACAGCATCTTGATTCAGTATTTTAATAGGTTATACTCCATTAAAGGTTATTAAAAAATAATGGCTATAATTCCCTGTGCTGTTGAATTCCCTGTTGCTTATCTATTTTAAACATAGTAATTTGTATCTCTTAATCCCATACCCCTATCTTGCCCCTCAATCCTTCCCTCTCCCCACTGATAACCACTAGTTTGTTTTCTGTATCTGTGAGTCTGTTTCTGTTTCGCTATATACATTTGTGTGTTTCATTTTTTAGATTCCACATATAAGTGGAATTATCACACAGTATTTGTCTTTCTCTGACTTACTTCACTAAGCATAATATTCTCTAGATCCATCCACATTGCTGCAAATGTCAGAATTTCATTTTTTATGGGCATGTAATACTCCATTGTTTGTATGTGTATATGCGTGTGTGTGTATACACAAGCACATATATCCATATGTGTGTATATATATATATACACACACGTATGGATATATTTATCCATTCATCTGTTGATGGACTCTAGGGTTGCTTCCATATCTTGGCTATTGTAAATAGTGCTGCTATGAACATCAGGGTGCCTGAGTCTTTTCGAATTAGTGTTTTCCTTTTTCCCAGATATTTACCCAGGTGTGAAGTTGCTGAATCATGTGGTAGTTCTATTTTGAGTTTTTTGAGGAACACCAATACTGTTTTCCATAGTGGCTGCACCAGTTTACCTTCCCATCAACAGTGTAGGAGGGTTCCGTTTTCTCCACATCCTCACCAACGTTTGTTATTTGTGTTCTTTTTGATGACAGCCATTCTCACAGGTGTGAGGTGATATCTCATGTGGTTTTGATTTGCATTTCTCTAATAATTAGCAGTGTAAAGCATCTTTTCATGTGCCTGGTAGCCAACTGTATGTCTTCTTTGGATGCTGGGAAAACTGGACAGCTGCATGTGAAAGAACATTAGAACATTTCCTCACACCATATACAAAAATAAACGCAAAATGGATTAAAGACCTAAAAGTAAGATCTGAAACTATAAAACTCTTAGAACATAAGCAGAACACTCTTTGCCATAAATCACAGATCCAAAAATAAAATGTTTTTTTAGATCTGTCTCCTAAGGCAAAAGAAATAAAAGCCAAAATAAATGAATGGGACCTAATTAAACTTAAAAACTTTTGCACAGCAAAGGAAACCATCAACAAAACAAAAAAACAACCTAATGAATGGGAGAAAATATTTGCAAATAATATGACTAACAGGAAGTTAATATCCAAAATATATAAATGGCTTATACAACTCAATATCAAAAAACCAAGCAGCCCAATCAAAGAAGGGAACAAATATTTACTTTTGACTTTTTCACATTCTAGGGTGCTCCTGGAATCCGTGGAAAGAGGGGTCTTAAGGGAAGACAGGTAATTTGATTCTTGTTTTATGAGGTATGGTTTAGAGGAGTATAATCTAATCATATGCATATTTCTTACCTGTTAGACTACAAATGTAGTTGTTGTTCTTGTTATCCACAATCCATCTCATTCAACAGAGTTTAAAATTTGCCACTTTAACAGCCTATCCAGTAATACCTGAGAATGTGAAGGAGTATTTAGATTAAAAAATAACTCGAAATGTAACAATTCTAACCCATTTAATATACCAGTGGGAGAGACCTTTATCCCCATGACAAGGTGCTAAAATTAAAATGTCACAGGAAATACATGAACAATTTAAAACACTAATGATAGCACTATTCACCCTCATGTTTTAGAGGTTTTTAAAATGCCTGCTTCAGATGTTAGCTCAGAAACTAGTTTCTTATATTTTCACGTTAAAAAAAATCAAGTAAAGTGAATTCTTCCAGATAATATAATAATCTCAGAGATGGGAGGAAATTTTGACATTATCTAATACCCCATTATTTAACAAATGAGAAAACTGTAGTTCAGAAAAAGCATCCTCGGGTTATCCTGGCTGTGTTAGTATAGCTAATTAGCCACCTGCTTTTCACTTGTGCTGTTTTTTTTATTACAATTCAAAGATATTTATTAGGGTAAGACATTCTGTGCTATACTCTGCTCTCTGTGAGGAAGAAAATTGTCTTTAATAACAGCTTTTCTAAAATTTTGGTGTGTATAATTAAAATCCTGATTATAATACTAAAGGATTACAAATCTCACCAGAATATTCATATCCTTTTAAAGCATTTTATTCTTTGAGCTTTGGAATATTTCTTGAAGATAGAATAGGACAATGGCACTATTATATGGGTGAGGAAAACGAGGCTCAGTGACGTTAAAATACTTGCTCGGAATCCCATAGTTAAAAGTGGTAAAGAATCGAGCCCAGCTCCTTTGAATGTAAATCCAAGATCCTTTTCCTTACTACGTAGATATTTCTGCTGTCTGTCTTCTACCTCACACTACTTAGAAGAACATGATTTATTTTTTCATGACATATGGCCAAAATGTGATAAACTTATTTTATTTTTTATTGGAGTATAATTGCTTTACAGTGTTGTGTTAGTTTCTGCTTTACAATGAAGTGAATCAGCTATATGTATACCTGTATCCTCTCCCTCTTGGACCTCCTTCCCACCCCCCACCCCCAATCCCACCCATCCAGGTCATCACAGAGCACTGAGCAGAGCTTCTTGTGCTTTATAGCATGTTCCCACTAGCTGTTTGACCCATGGTAGTGTATATATGTCAATCCTAATTTCCCAATTTGTCCCACCCTCTCCATTACCCCCCTGTGTCCACATGTTCATTCTCTATGTCTACATCTCTATTACTGCCCTGCAAATAGGTTCATCTGTACCATTTTCCTAGATTCCACATATATGTGTTAATATACAATATTTGTTTTTCTCTTTCTGGCTTACTTCACTCTGTATGACAGATTCTAGGTCCATCCACATCTCTACAGATGACCTAATTTCGTTCCTTTTTATGGCTGAGGAATATTCCATTGTATGCACATATCACATCTTCTTTATCCATTCATCTGTCGTTGGACATTTAGGTTGTTTCTATGTCCTGGCTATTGTAAATAGTGCTGCAATGAACATTGGGGTGCATGTGTCCTTTTGACTTACGGTTTTTTCAGGGTATAGGCCCAGCAGTGGGATTACTGGGTCATATGGTAGTTCTTGTTTTAGTTTTTTAAGGAATCTCTATACTGTTCTTCATAGAGGCTGTATCAATTTACATTCCCACCAACAGTGCAAGAGGGTTCCCTTTTCTTCACACCCTCTCCAGCATTTATTGTTTGTAGATTTTTTGATGATGGCCATTCTGACTGGTATGAGGTGATACCTCATTGTAGTTTCTTTTTCTTTTTTTTTTTTTTATGGTACGCGGGCCTCTCACTGCTGTGGCCTCTCCCGTTGCGGGGCACAGGCTCCGGATGTGCAGGCCCAGCGGCCATGGCTCACAGGCCCAGCCGCTCCATGGCATGTGGGATCCTCCCGGTCTGGGGCATGCACCCATATCCCCTGCACCGGCAGGCGGACTCTCAACCACTGCGCCACCAGGGAAGCCCCCTCATTGTAGTTTTGATTTGCATTTCTCTAATATTCAGTGATGTTGAGCATCTTTTCATGTGCCTCTTGGCCATCTGTATGTCTTCTTTGGTGAAATATCTATTTAGGTTTTCGGCCCATTTTTTGATTGAGTTGTTTGTTTTTTTGATATTGACCTCCATGAGCTGTTTATATATTTTGGAGATGAATCCTTTGTCTGTTGCTTTGGTTGCAAATATTTTCTCCCATTCTGAGGGTTGTCTTTTCATCTTGTTTATGGTTTCCTTTGCTGTGCAAAAGCTTTTAAGTTTCATTAGGTCATTTGTTTATTTTTGTTTTTATTTTCATTACTGTAGGAGGTGGGTCAAAAAAGATCTTGCTGTGGTTCATGTCAAAGTGTGTTTTTCCTACATTTTCCTCTAAGAGTTTTATAGTGTCTGGTCTTACATTTAGTTCTTTAATCCATTTGGAGTTTGTTTTTGTGTATGGTCTTAGGTAGTGTTCTAATTTCATTCTTTTACATGTAGCTGCCCAGTTTTCTCAGCACAACTTATAGAAGAGCCTGTCTTTTGTCCATTGTATGTTCTTACCTCCTTTGTCATAAATTAGGTGACCATATGTGCATGGGTTTATCTCTGGGCTTTCTATCCTGTTCCATTGATCTATATTTCTGTTTTTGTGCCAGTACCATACTGTCTTGATTACTGTAGCTTTGTGAGTCAGGGAGTCTAATTCCTCCAGCTCCGTTTTTTTCCCTCAAGACTGCTTTGGCTATTTGGGGTCTTTTGTGTCTCCACACAAATTTTAAGATTCTTTGTTCTGGTTCTGTAAGGAATGCCGTTGGTAATTTGATAAGGATTGCATTGAATCTGTAGATTGCTTTGGGTAGTACAATCATTTTCACAATATTGATTCTTCCAATCCAAGAACATGGTATATTTTTTCATCTGTTTATGTTATCTTTGATTTCTTTCATCGTTGTGTAATTTTCTGAGTACAGGTCTTTCGCCTCCTTAGGTAGGTTTATTCCGAGGTATTTTAATCTTTTTGTTGTGACGGTAAATGGGATTGTTTCCTTAATTTCTCTTTCTGATCTTTCATTGTTAGTGTGCGTAGGAATGCAAGAGATTTCTGTGCTTTAATTTTGTGTCCTGCAACCTTACCAAATTCATTGATTAGTTCAAGTAATTTTCTGGTGGCATCTTTAGGATTTTCTATGTATAGTATCATGTCATCTGCAAACAGTGACAGTTTTACTTCTTCTTTTCCAATCTGTATGTCTTTTATTTCTTTTTCTTCTCTGATTGCCATGGCTAAGACTTCCAAAACTGTGTTGAATAGGAGTGGTTTCACTTTAAAGATTTTAACATATTAAGATAAACTTACAAAACTGTCAAGAAATGAAAAGTAAGCCAAACATTTTGTTTCTTGCAATTACATTCAACATTCAAGTTAATCTTGTAATAATTATAACAGCAGAAACTGTACCATCATCATTACCATCATCACCAATTTTTAGTCTCAAGCACTTTGTTAAATATTTTGTATGCCATCTCATTTGATTACACTCTATTATACTTCTGAATGTTAGTGTATTCTTTACATTTTATCTCTCTTACACATATCCCAATAGAAGTACCTCTCTTATGTGTCAAATATCTAATCTAAATATGCAGATTGGGCTGTCTCAAAATTGATAGTAGGTGAAGTTCATCTTCTTTATTCTTCTCCATTCTATGTCTTGATATTTTTTCATCCATCTCCTACCAAAGTATGCTGTCAGTAAAAGCACTAATTAATTTATTTATGCTAGTATATTATTTCCAGTGCTTAAGGTGTTACCTTGCCCATTAGTAATTATATTTTAAGTATAGTTTAAGGCAGAATAAGTAATCTTTAATGGTGGAATTTTAGGCATTGCTGAGGAAACATTTTCGCAGAGTCTCTGTGATATATCACTTAAGTAGCTACCATCTTTATTTATTAATATAGCTGGTCTTATATAGATATTAACTTTATCTTTCCTTGGGGGGGGCTGCATTGGGTCTTCGTTGCTGCATGTGGGCTTTCTCTAGTTGCATCGAGCGGGGGCTACTCTTGGTTGCAGTGAGCGTGCTCTCTCATTGCGGTGGCTTCTCTCTTGTTGCAGAGCATGGGCTCTTGGTTCGTGGACTTCAGTAGTTGCAGCACGTGGGCTCAGTAGTTGCAGCACACAGGACCTAGAGCACAAGGGCTTCAGTAGTTTTGGGACACAGGCTCAGTAGTTGTGGCTTGTGGGCTCTAGAGCCCAGGCTCAGTAGTTGTGGCGCATGGGCTTAGTTGCTCTGCGGCATGTGGGATCTTCCTGGAGCAGGGCTCGAACCCATGTCCCCTGCATTGGCAGGTGGACTCTTAACCACTGTGCCACCACAGAAGTCCCTTAACTTTATCTTGACAATGTATAGGTATTATCTACTTCCCTACTCTATAATGAACTGTAAAATCGTCCATGGAAATTTATAGATAACTTCTGGTTTCTTACTCCATAGGGAATTATAATACTATCCAACAGATGCTATTGAGTTCAAAAGAGGAGTTCAAGAAAACTGTGGAAAGATAGTGAATGGAATGATCACTGGGTTCTTTTTTTTGAGTGCACTGTTCTTTATATTAAAAAATTTGTAAAGTTTTATTTCTTTAAAGATATATGCCTTTGTAATAGATTTAGATCTTTGAAAAATTATATTTGAAAAACATGCATTTCATTTTTCCTAAATAGTGTTTATTATAAAAAATCTGTCTAGTGCTGTACTGTGTCATGTATACTATATGTACTTTCTCTTGGTTTTACCACAAAATGATTTGACCATGTTTATGAGGAAATCACTGTACTTAGACTAAGATGCAGTTACAACCACAAGTCAAATTATGCCAAGGTTGACCTCAGAGACTGTTCCAGAATATTATCCTATGCATAAATGCTCCACCATGTTATGTTTATTATAAGTAAAATCATCTTCAGATATCTTTGACATTAAGTAAGGGCAAACATATTATTATGGGATATTATGTGGCATGAGACACATATTTCAATTTAGATGATTCAAATTCCATGAGAAGAATGGTTGCTTATTACTGTTTTAATAATAGTAAAAGGAAAATATCTTTTGATTACATTTCCACTCTCTTTGACGTGGAAAGATATTAGGTGTGTGAATACAAATATGGCCATTTTCTCTTGGTCATTTATTAAATTATGTATACTATTTGTTATATATGAGGTAGATATTCAAATACGGAAGCAGAATTAAAGGATCCAGGCCAACATAAAGAGCTGACAGAAACCATACATGTGAAAGAAAATACAGAAACCTGGAAATGCTGAAATCTAAAAAGGACCCATTTAAGAAATTTTTGGCTATGCATATGTCAAAGACTGTTAGGTCCAATCTTCTGCTGGTTTCATAGCTATTTAGAAGTGTAGGTTGGTGCTTCATTAAGGTACAGCTATGTGGATCCCATCCATGTTATTTCATTTACTGTCCTTAAATTAATTACTCCCCTTAAATTAATTTGATTAGTCTTACATTGTAAATGAGCTTGTTTCCTCAAATTTTAGGTAGATACAATTACTCAGCCTTTGAGCATAGCATATGGTTCAGTTTTTTAAAAATTGAAGTATAGTTGATTTACAGTGTTGTGTTAGTTGCAGGTGTACAGCAAAGTGATTCAGTTATACATGTATGTATTCTTTTTCGGATTCTTTTCCATTATAGGTTATTATAAGATATTCACTATAGTTCACTATCCTATACAGTAATAGTTCCCTATCCTATACAGCAAGTCCTTGTTGTTTACCTAGTTTATATATAGTAGTGTGTATCTGTTAATCCCAAATTCCTAATTTATCCCTCCCTTCTCCCCCTTTCCCCTTTGGTAACCATAAGTTTGTTTTCTATGTCTGTGAGTCTGTTTCTGTTTTGTAAATAAGTTCATTTGTATCACTTTTTTAGATTCCACATGTAAGTGATATCATATATTTGTCTTTGATTACTTCACTTCATATGATAATCTCTGTATCCATCCATATTGCTGCAAATGACATTATTTCATTCGTTTTTATGGCTAAGCAATATTCCATTATATATAATTAATATGTATATTAATATATATATTCCATATAAAATGGAATATATGTGTGTATATATATACACACACAATATACATATGTGTGTGTGTATATATATACACACACACCACATCTTCTTTATCCATTCCTCTGTCAGTGGACACTTAGGTTACTTCCATATTTTGGCTATTGTAAATAGTGCTACTATGAACATTGGGGTACATGTACCTTTTCGAACTACAGTTTTAATCTTTTCTGGATACATGCCCAGGAGTGGGATTGCTGGATCATATGATAACTTTATTTTTACTCTTTAAGGAACCTCCATACTGTTATCCATAGTGGCTGCACCAATTTACACTCCCATCAATAGTGTAGGAAGGTTCCCTTTTCTCCATACCCTCTCCAGTGTTTATTGTTTGTAGACTTTTTGATGATAGCCATTCGGACTGGTGTGAGGTGATACCTCATTGTAGTTTTGATTTGCGTTTCTCTAATAATTAGCCATATTGAGCATCTTTTCATATGTCTGTTAGACATGATTCAGTTTAAAATAATTATTGTAACATGTAATTTGTAGAATAATAGTAACTCCTTTTAGATAACTCCTTAAATTTTATGTAACATATTACACTTACACTTTTAGAGTCTCTGAAGTTAAAGCCAGGAACTGGTAAAATAAATTACTTCACTTTCTGTATTATAAAATATGAAACACTCTGATAGTCAGAATAGTGAAGGTAGTAGGCATAGAAAACTTCAAAATCCAAGTTTAGGTCACTATAAATATAAGCTTTTTTGGATTACTGTATTGGTTTCTAACCTGAGTACTAAAGCTCTATGTTTGGTGTGAATAGTTTACAAAAATATGAAAGTGTATATGTATTGACATGACATATACCTGTGCAGCATAGAAATATATAGGGGAGTAGTCAAAGTCCTGTCCAAAATTGTTAGTAATATTGCTAAGCTTAAGTTTGGGAAGATGTTGCTATAAATCATATGCTCATACTGGTTGCCAAAGAATCACTTATTTCCCTGAGTAAACACTAAGCATGGAATTAAGTTGTTGTGAGCCAGCTTCCTTAGTGATGTCTGTATTGTTTTAATAAAATTATAGACTTACAGGTAAGAGATATCCTCTCCTAGACAGTATAAATATTATGCGAATGCTATTGAAAATGGATACATTTTAAAATAACATATTATTTTGGTTGTTTGAGTTGTTTATTATTTAGCCTTGTACTGGTATTTTTTACATTAATGTTTGTGTTATTTCATTTTAAATCTTCCCAGAAAACTCTTTCTTCCCCAAAATAAAACATTATATTTATTCAGAGTTTGCAGATAAGAGTTAATATTTGTCACATAATGTGTTTTTGCTTTTTCAACCAGGAAAAGTAAAAAACTGGTTTTGTTAGGAATTTGGTGTATTTTAGGATCAGACTATGTAAAAGTAGTTTTATTAACAAATTCATTTGTTCCTTAGTCTTGGGTTGTTGACATTTGAGAAGTGGTTTTCTTCCTTGTATTGTAAACTATTTTTGATTTTAGGATCTTAGTATTAGGTACTCACTAATCACAATTATTTTAAAATGCCTTATGTAATCAGTTACATATTAGTCCGGGTTTGTGTACTCATGCTTTTTGATATTGAGATACTATAGTTCTTACCTCTTCCTTTTCTTCCCTCCTACACTCCCTATAATGTCACAACTGGATAAACATCCTTGTTGTCAGTTAATATTAGAGATCTTAAAAACAAGGTAGTAGACCATCTTTATTGGTCAGGACTGTTTTTAAAACACCAAAGAACTCCTGTTCTGTTTTACATGTTTTACTGTCTTTGAGAAGCTTCTTGGAGCATATGATATGAACCAAATTATTTAAAAGCATAAAGCCATCTGCTGATTTATAATAGAAAAGAAGAATGCTGTTTAAAAAAATGGGAGACACAGGAAAAGAGGATATATATGTATTTGTTAACTTCATATTTTATATATGTTACTAATTCCAAGTAGCTCTCTTTTTAATGCAAAGTTTCCAAACTTCCTTCTGTAGTGTGCAGTCAGGAAATTCTATAGCTGCTATTACAAAAGCATTTTACAGGGCTCCCAGATTGATTTAATCAGTAGTCTCTTGTAGTAAGTTGAAGCAAATTATGTAGCTCCACGACCTAAAATATCTCTGCCAGAACTGATTTTTCCAGGATTGAAGGTAACGTGATATTGGAGATTTGGAGTGACTCTCAACAGTACCTAGAAAACTGTTGTCAGAATGCACAGGTTTTCTAAGGACTTTTTCAGATCTGATAATAATAGTTTATAAATAATCAAATCATATTATATTTGAAGTTTGACAAAGAGCAAAAGAGTACTCAGTTTTCTTTCTATGAATATCAAAGTATCGCAGCCTTAGAATAGTGGACAAAATAACACCCTTAAGGCACCGGGACTTCAGAGATGTTTACTTTTCCAACTATAGAAAGGAGTGTCTCCTTTTCTCTTACAGCCTTCTGTTAGAAGAGTCTATTTAAAGTAAACTGTATTTTGGCTTCTAACTCCAGTGTTAGAATTTCAGAATATAAAATCCTTCTGTTAGACATCTGTTATTAGTTCTATCTTTAGCCCCAAACAATCTTAAATACGTATTGCACAGCCGTGTTTCAAATACATACATTTTATGGAGAATTTGGAGACAGTGTTTCCTTTGTCCCAGGAAAAGTTTGAAGTTAATTCATGAAGAAAGAACTACTGTTGCTAGAGCATTACAAAATATTGTCATTAATTTTCCAGTGATTCTGCCTCTTTCAGGAAAAATGTATTTTCTGGATTCTACTTTACTGGGATGATCTGTAGTAACTATGTTTGGCTAACTATAGCTTGACAAGATGTATGAAGAGACCAGGACTTTGAATTAAACCCATCTTCAAGGTCGGGTCAGTTACTGAGAAGAGGGATGCCCAATGAACCGTAGTTGGTAACTTTGGGGAAGTCCAGGAAGAGCATGATTTCAAAGACGTATGACACCAACAAATGGGAATTCAGGCAGCCATTTATTTTCAGGGTGGATAATGTAAGGGAAAACTCAAGAGAGTCTTGTAGGTTATCAAAATCAGGAGTGTGGAAATGTGAGTGCAAATATGGAAGTGAGGTTTGGCTTGGCTTGTATTCTCAGTGTGGGAAAATGGCAAGAATGAGGCGTGACCCTTATGATTGAGGTATAATGTGTGGCAAAACTGGTTCTTGAACACAAGAAAAAGGCAGAGTCCAATTCTCAGAACTAGAGTACAAGCTGGTAACCAGTCTTTAAGAGCAAGGCAGGAACGTGAGCCTGAGAACTGAGGCCCAGATCATAGCTAGGTTAACAGCAAGCCTGACTTGATGCCAAATCTCCAAGAATTTGTTTAAAACCCATTAAATTCCTACCTAAGTTTAAAATTAGTCTCAACTGTTAGGACATGGTTTACCTTGAAATATGGATCAAATTGTCTTACCTATAAGGAAAAGAAAGAGTCAGAGGCTGGATTATCACAGAGCACTTTACACTCTAGCCTTTACCTACAATAATTGTGTTACCCTTTGAAGGATTTTAAAATATCAGGATTTTCTAGTAGTATGTATTCATGTGTAGAATGTGTAAAATTAACCTCTGGGTTTTATGTTAGTGTGTCTAGTCCTAGACAATTTAGTGTAGTCTTCTGTTTTCATTGCTTCGTCTTGGAAAAAGTTGAATTTCTGTTTTTATTGGTAATGCCTATTTACTTTATCACTAATGCCTGTTTAGTATATATGTCTTTTATGATAATTTTAATTTATCTCTACTTTAGATTGAATATATTGTTTCTAAACATTTGTTCTTTAGGAAGAGCAAAATATGTTCATAGTTAATTGTAGTCTTTAACAGAAAAATTTTGCAATGCTTTTATTTAATTCCATAAATATAGTCACCAGTATTTTATGGTTATTTTAGTCCTCATGTTTCTCTAGTTATTTTATATTCAGTGTTTTTCTACTGTCTTTGTAGAACTAGGAAAATAATTCTTTTACTAGACTCCCTAAGCAATAAGTTTTCCACTGTTTCCTGATATTTAGCTATACCACCAAGTACAGTATCTGTGTGTAGTCTACAATATTAACACCACATATATATTCAGGCATACCAAGTCTAGAATACTTCTTTTGTTCTTAGTGTTTGATAACAGTACCATCAGACACAGGCAACAGAGAAACTTGATCTGGGCTGTGCACTTTAGAGGACCCTGTACATCACAAACAAATAAAATAAAATGTATTTTAAAAACTCTTGATTTTCCCATTACTCAGGATTTAGCACTTAGCATTGACATTGTATGACCTGTAATCCTAGACATCCATTCTTGTTATTACGTATTAGTTACCTATTGCTATGTAACAGTTTGCTCCATGTTAGCAGTTTAAAACAATAATAATAAACATATATTATTTCTTATAGTTTCTGTGGGTCAGGAATTTGGGAGTGGCTTATTTGGGTGGGTCTATCTTCGGGTTTCATATGAGGTTACAGTCAAGATTTGGGGCAGAACTGCAGTCATCTGAAGGCTTGACTGGGGCTGATCTGCTATTAAGGTGGCTCACTTACTGGCTGGTGGGAAGTTTCATTTCCTCCCCATGGGGAACTCTCCACATGGCAACTTGAGTGTCTTCACAGCATGGCTGTTGGCTTCCACCAGAGCAAGTGGTCCATGGGAGCAAAGTGAAAGGTATAGTGCCTTTTATGACCTAGCCTAAGAAGTCACATTCTGTTACTTCTATATTCTGTTAGTCACATAGGCCAGCCAGGAGTCAAAATTGGGGGACATTACACAAGGGCATTAATACCAGGTAGTGAGAATCATGAGGGTCCATCTTTGAGGCTGGCTACGAAAGTATTTTAATAATGTTCAAGGCTCAGAGAAATTCTTCTCCACATCTCTTGCTTATAACCTCACATCTGAATACCATGAAGTTTTGTAGCTGGTACCACTGCCAACATTAGAGACGGAAACTGCTTGAGATTGCGATGAGGACTGAGCAGGCAGTAGGAGCACTTCGGCTGAGGAAAGATGAATTTACTGATCTAATTCTCCTTTTAGTATGAATGCAATAAGCTCTTGTATAATGAAGTACTGCTTCAAATAATGCAAACCTTCTATTTTCTTGCTTCTCTTTGTGTTCTTTGTGTTTGGCTTCAGAGGTAGTAGAACTAGTGCAATATTTGCAATAGCTGAGACTGAGAAATTCCCAGAGACTGAGAAATATTTTGTGTTATTAAACAATTCATATTACTCTTAAATTTTGTATATCATAAGTATAGAAACAAAATTCATGAAGCATGATAAAAATTGTTTATGTAGGCAGCTAGATGGATAGGAAATGGTAGAATTATGCAGTTTTAAAAAGATTTAATTAGATTACAGTAAAAATGTTAAAGTAAATATAAATTTTTAAATTTACTTAACTAATATTGATTATTCATTGATTATAATTTTCAATAGAGAATTAAAAGCAGTAGAAAATCTTCAAAAAGATTATTTACTTAAATTTTTAAAATCTAGAAACAGTGTGAGAACTCTTACATTGAGCATTACCACATAGTAAATTCTGCAAATAGGACTTTAAAGTAGATTTAATTACCACTTATATTAGTTTTCTATCTGTTGCTACCTAACAAATACCACAAACTTAAAATACACCCATTAATAAATCTCATAGTTTTCATCAGTCAGCAGTCCAGATACTACTTAACTAGGTCTTCTGCAGTCAAAGTGTCAGCTGCTGCATTATCATCTGGACGCTTGACTGGGGAAGAGTTCACTTCCAAGCTCATTCAGGTTGTGAGAAGAATTTATTTCCTTGAGGTTGTAGAACTAAGAGGCCCTGGCTCTTTGCTGGCTTTTGGCTATCGCCCAACTTCAGGTCCTATGGACTGTCCACAGTTCTAGAGGTCATTCACAGTTCCCTGCTGTGTGGCCTCTCCAACACAGCTGCTTATTTCATCAAACTCAGGAAGACTCTAGCTCCAGGCTGCTAAGTTGGACTCGTATATAGTATAACATAATCACATCATTGACATCCCGTTACCTTTGCTCTATTCTATTTGTTAGAAGAAGCAAGTCATAGTCCCACCACACACAAAGGGAGGGTATCATACAAAGATGTGGGCAGGAGGTAGGAATCATTTGGAGTCACCTCAAAATCTGTCCACTACATTGATCAAATGGTGGAAATGAGCAAGAAAATTATTCATAACTTGAAGAGATCAAGTGAAATCCCTGAAATGTCATATTCTTTACAAAATAAAATTTTACAACTGATCAAAACAATGAAAATGTAAAAAAGAGAATTATGTTCACAGAAGTAACAGTGCAACTCTGGCATATATTGAAGTATAGTTGACACAACATACAGTGTTGTGTTAGTTTCAGGTTTATAGCAAAGTGAATCAGTTATACGTACACATATATCCACTCTTTTTTAGATGTAATGGCTCATGTAGGCCATTACATAGTATTGAGTAGAGTTCCCTGTGCTATACAGTAGGTCTTTATTAATGATCTATTTTATATAGAGTAGTGTGTATATGTCAGTCCCAGTCTCCCAGTTTATCCCTCCCCTCTTTCCACTGGTAACCATAAGTTTGTTTTCTATATCTGTAACTTGATTTCTGTTTTGTAAATAAGTTCATTTGTACCATTTTCTTAGATTTCACATAGAAGTGATATATGATATTTGTCTTTCTCTGTCTGACTTGCTTCACTCAGTATGACAGAGAAGATGATTATTACATTCATGAAATTGGCAAGTTGGGCAGAAAGGGCAAAAACTCAAGCTTTCCTATGGATGATTATCCTGGAAAATGGCCATTATATCCTTTGGTAGTAGGAGGATATTTCTAAGAGAACACAGTTTGATTAAATTAGGGGTTATAATTTTCCACTAAGTAAATATGAGAGAAAGTTTAGTATTTCATTTTGCAACAAATTCTTTCAAGTGGAGAAAGAAATTGTAGAAACTGTGTCTTTTGTATTCCAAGTTCGAAGGCAGAGTGTTTTGTCACTACTCTTCCATATTTCACAACCAACCTTTAAGATCATATTTTTTTTTACAATGAAGATATATGGTTGCAAATACTTAGGTTTATTTTATTCAAGGAATTCAGAGCTTTACCTGCAGTAAAAAAAAAAATAAAAATAAAAAGCATATAGTTGCCAAAATTGAAATAACAACTGAATAACATTGTACAAGCAGTGACATATTTAACAATATAAAACATTGGCATGATTTTCTTCAAAAGAAAATATATGTCCAATATGTAGCCAAATATAATGAAGCTTTTTATGGCATTAACTGTGCTATATTTCATGAAACAAGAAAATGTAGGAATTATTTCAAATATTGATGACACGATGGTCAACATGTAAGATGGGTTAAAACAAAAAGATGTCTCTATCTAGAATAGAGAGTTAAAAATGAACTACTTAATGCATAGTAAAGTGAGAGGAGAAATAATACATAAAAAATGTTAAAGTAGGTGTATTCTCAGTTCAACTAAGTTGTTTTGGGGGCAAAGTGAAGTTGAACAGCTAATATTTATTATACGTATTATTGAACTACCAAAAGAATAGGAAGTTGAAATCCATAAGTACTTATTTCGTTGTTTTTATGCTGGTTGTAGAAAATACAGGCTTTTTGATAAGTGGAGAACTAATCACAGTTCTCTCCCTTCTCCTAGCAGGGAGAAATCACTAGTTCTGTAGGATGCTGAACTGGAGAGCAGCTCCTCCCACTGGATGAGGGTGGGGGGCCAGTTGGTCCCAAGGAGCACATTCTCTAGGCAATCCTGAGTGAGTCCCCAAAGATGTTTTCAGCAATCCCACTCCTTGTTCAGACCAATTGTTTCCTTGTTTTTTGAGAAAAACTTTATTGATGTAATGTACATACCATAAAATTCACCCCTTTAAAGTGTACAATTCAGTGGTTATTAGTATATTCATAGACTTGTACAGCCATTGCACTAATTTTAGAACATTTTTGTCACCTCAGAAAGAAACCCAATATTGTAAGCAGTCACTCTGCAGTTCTTCACCACATCACCAGGCCTCGACAACCACTAATCTACTTTCTATCTCCATAGATTTGCCTATTTTGAACATTTCCCATTAATGGAATCATGTAGTATGTCCCCCATTCTTTATTATTTCACTGGGGTTTCTGGAAAACCTACTTATGATCTATCTAAAAAATCAATCACCTCTTATGTTTCAGATTTATTACAGTATTTTTCTTCTACTTTTTCCATTACCTGTGTATCACAAATACTTTCAAATACCCATAATAATTCATACTGAATGGAATGATGTATTGCAGATTTGTGAGCTTATGGTCAACAGGATTTGACTTCCAAGGACAATGAGAGCAAAATGCCTGCCTGAATTTCAACTGACTTTGAAGGGGGTATGGCTGCAATATGTTTGACTATACAGATGCTTTTTGCATTATCCTCTGATTACAAAATAAGAGAAACCACTCCTAGTACGAGTTAACTATGTCTTAGAAACATCATATCATTTTTTCCATTGTTAAACCATCTTTTCAACTTAGCCCATTCGTGTTTATACTAGTGAACGAGTGATTTTTGGCAGTCTGTTGAACACATAATATTTAATACTGGCTTGCCTAAATAAAAGATTATAAAAATCTAATAATGTAGTTTATTTTGTTAGCCTTATAAGTTTTTAAAACTGAGTGTTGTCAAAGTGTTCATAATAAGTATTATAAAGAATTTTGTAAAGTAGCCTTTTTAAAAGGGAGCTTTGAAGTTGATAAACTCAATGGTAAATCTCTCAAGAAAAACTTTGAGTATATAAAGCAAGAGTAACTGAGTAATTGAGTTATTTTACAATAGAATTTATAATGAGGAAGTGTGTTAATTTACTGTCCTTCACAGTTTTACTGTAGAATTCTCAATAGACCTTTGGGAAGCTTATATTTCAATCTCACTGCATTTTGTATTTACAATATTTATGTGCATTTTCCCTTTTCTTAAATGATGTTTTTACATGTTGTATTGTATCTTGGAATGATGAGTTAAAGTATTTAATATAGCATGGTAGAACAAGCACTGACTCTGCAATCAGACTGCCTGCATTCAAAGCTCAGTCCCACCCAACACTAGTGGGTGCAAGTGACTTAACCTCTCTGTGCTTTAACTTCCTCAACTATGAAGTGAGGATACTAGTACTCATTGATTTGACCTACTGTGAAGATGAAATGAAGTAGTGTATATATAATAATGTGTATAAAGCCTTTAGCCAAGGTAAGTGTGCTAAGCACATGCTAAATATTAATAGGCATTTCATTCTCTGTGGTGTGTGTATAGGAACAGCATGAAATAGTGCACAAAACTAATGGATTGGTCAGCTGGAAATCTTGGTTCTGTTTCCTCTCATTCAGTGATTCTTTACATAATGGATAACAAATTTCTTTTTTCTCCAGCTTAGCTTTTTGTGTATATTGAGTGGCATGTAAAATAATTTTATAAACTATAGAAATAGTGTACTTAAGATCAATTAAGTTTTATGTAAAACAAATACACATTTTTGTTGCACTATAATTTATAGGTTAGGAAATAAATATTTCCTTTTACTAAGTTCCTTATCAGAAAACACAGCAAAAATGAATTATTTATCTGTTTTGGCTTTAATAGCATTTCTTTCTTTTTTCTTTGGGCCAGGGTTTTCCAGGTGACTTTGGAGACAGAGCCCCTGCAGGTCCTGATGGCAGTCCTGTGAGTAAATTGTGATGGTCCACCCTTGCAGTCTAACATCACTCAAGACTTCATAGCAACTGTACTTGGCATTCTCATTATCACATTCCTGACAAGCACTCTTGGCCAGAGAGTTTTGATACCACTGAGCACATTCCACTTTGTAGTTTTACAGCATGGGAAATAAGACAAAAGTGTTATAAATTCTGTCTTGAGAGATAATCATTAAAATTAGTTATTTTGACCATGTTAAACATGACTGATTATTTAAAATATTAGAAGTATACAATCACGATACTGACTTGTATATTTGTGGGGAGGGGCATGGGGAAAAAAGCCTTTCATGTACATCAAGGTACTAAGAAGCCTCATGTAAAAATTGTGCATTTGGTGATTGCTCTTTTGGACTCAAACCTGTCATTGATCTACCTTACTTTTCAGTATTTTATAGAGAAGTCTTTTGGGAGGATTGTTTAGATATCTATGTTCAGATTAGGGAGTTAAAATTCTAAAATTAGTTTAATTATATTATCAAAGGATGGTGATGGAATGCTGTTTTTTGACACTAGGCAGAAATGTCTTTACTTTTTACCCTCAAAAAATGGCTATCCCCCAATATATGTCATGTACACATTCTTTTCATAAGATTTTTAAGGTGAATTAGAATCAACTACTAAATCCTTAGATCATAAATTAGGAATCGTTCCTATATTTAGACTATGTAAATTATTAGCATTTATGCTTAAAATAAAGTGAAAATAGTTTTTTTATTTTTTTCTAAATTATAACTGTATTAGCTTATTCAGTGAATTTAGCAAAAGTTTTATTTGTTATATGGCTTGGAAAATAAAATAAGAGTAGAACTGATTTCCAAACAAATTGTTAAAAAGTTGAATCATGTCTTAAGTAGAATGTTTACCATCTTATTCTTGCCCATGATTCTGGGGAGCTTCGCATTTCAGGCATAATAAAGTAAAGCATTATTTACATTTTTTTCTTTAATACCATCTATGTCCTTGCATACCTAGTGTGAAGCCATCTTATTTAATGTTTTGTCAGTTAAATATGCATGAAGTTTGTTAGGGTTAGACTCCTAACAATATTTTAAAATTTTCTCTTTGAAGTCTGCTGCTTATATTTAAAATATAATACTTCTGGAAGAGCATTTGGAGTCTTCTTTAGAATGCAAGAATAAATTGGATATTTTCAGTTTATTGGTTTATTATTCTCTATATTTTATACTGTACTTTTGTTTCAAAACAGAATTTGAAATGCAAAAATAAAGGGAGGGTGTATTCTTATACTTTGTACCTGTAAATGATGCAACTCTGACATGGAGTAGATTAGGAATTATCACAAAGACTGTAATGATGAGTTTAAGACTGTCACAAAGACCCATCATGAATCAACTGGAAAAATTAATATAGATAATTTTAAATCCCATACAAATAATTTAACAAGGTTGGTAATTTCTTACATTTGTATAGTACTTTAAGAAAGTTTTCAAAAGCTCATATATATATATATATATATATATATATATTAGAGTTTTATTATTAACTATAATAATATGTATATTACAGTTTTAATTCTTTACAAAATGAAAACAAATATTACTATTTCAGTTTCATAAATGAGAAATTTAGAGAATTTAAATAATGTACTTCGAAAGAGCTGATAGTGTTTTAAATCATCTGAAAATGTTCTTCTCACCTGACATGCTGACCACTTGTCTTTTCGTACTACATATAGGCTAATTATGTTTATAATGCTGATTATTAATGGGATTTACTTCCTTTATTAGATACATAGGAGACACAGAGAAATCTATATCCTAGGCTAGGTGGTAGTCCTACTATCTCAAAGCATGAAGCCAGGGTCACTTTTAAAGAATATAAGCTGCCACCAGAGGTTTGCACTTCTTAGGAGGATGCATAAGAGTAGGGAAGTTGCAGAAGTTAGCTAAGAGAAGGTAAATTTTGATATATTTTTTCCTAGAAATTTTTGTCTTCATCTTTAGAAAATACCCTTCTTAGTTTGGAATCATATTTAACCAATTTTGCACATTTCTCTTACTTAGGGACTTGTAGGTAGCATTGGTCCTCCGGGATTTCCTGGGCTTAGAGTGAGTATCAGATATCATCCTTCTTATCAAATATTTTTGCGTGTATTTATATTTGTTAGATGTGTTTTTAAAACTTTACAAAAATGAAAAGTTTTAGTGTCATTGTTGAATATCAACCTTGCTCACATGTATTTCTCCACCAGATATGCAAATTAGACCAGTAGTATGAATTTTAAAATTAATTATACTTTAGGATACACTGAAATAACAATTTTCTACAGGTTGATGTGTATGTGTATTTGTCTTAAGGTTACTTAATCAAGACTCAGTTTCTCCAGAAGTGTAAGACATAGAATAGCCACTTCTTTCCTTTGAGGCAGTCTCTCATACCATCTGGTCTAGAGAGGCAGATAGGTCTAAACAAAAGCACATGATAACAGTAGGCTTTATGAAATAAAATTGAATAAATGGTTAGGAAAACCATCCTGGACAAAAGGTAGGAGCTGGACTTCACCAGTGCCATTAAACATTTTAATACCTAACTTATTCATTGTACTTAAAAAAAGTGACTATATTATTTGTTCACTTAATCAGTTTTTATTACAGTGAATTCAACTCTTGAGTTTCACTGAAGTTTCTGATGCCAGCAAAGTACAGTTTAAAAGCAGTTCTGTGGAGGCCAAAACAATGTCCAGATATGTAGCTCTCTGATAAATTTTTGATTATTCATTGGAGTGAACAGACTGTTACTTTTGATATATCTTCATAAATATATTTCTCTCATCCAAGCTTCTGGTTCACGACAGGAAATAAATTACAGATATTTTAGATAAATTTAGAGCCATATGCTTTAACATTGAGCTAGCTAAAGGTAAGATTGACATACTTCTATGACATGTAAGGAGCCTAATGAAAATAGAATCTTTAAACTATTTCTGTTCATCTAAAAGTAGGGCATGACCATTGGCAGAGGTAGGATTTTCTTTAAAAATCAATTTAGGGCTTCCCTGGTGGCACAGAGGTTAAGAACCTGCCTGCCAATGCAGGCGACACGGGTTCGAGCCCTGGTCCGGGAAGATTCCACATGCCATGGAGCGACTAAGCCCGTGTGCCACAACTACTGAGCTTGCACTCTAGAGCCCACAAGCCACAACTACTTATCCCGCGTGCCACAGCTACAGAAGCCCACGCACCTAGAGCCTGTGCTCCACAACAAGAGAAGCCACCACAATGAGAAGCCCACGCACCGCAATGAAGAGTAGCCCCCACTCACTGCAACTAGAGAAAGCCCGCGCACAGCAACAAAGACCCAACGCAGCCAAAAATTAAAAAATAAATTAATTAATTAATTTAAAAAATCAATTTAGAGCTTGCTCTATTATGTGAAGTAGGTAATTAAGACTCTAGAGTTTTGTGCCATAAATTATAGCTATGGTATTTTTAGCTTGAACTTTGAACACAGGTCCTCTGACTCCAAATTTAATGTTTCCCCACCTTAACTGCCCCAAGTCAGAAGGTGGCAGCTAGGCCAGAGGAGTAAGTCAGGAGTTCAGTTTTTGGAACTGTGGTAAAAATCAGCATGAACTGTGGTAAAAGTGGTAGAAATCAACACGTTTTAACTTGCCCATTTGAGATGGCAAGAATATAGAATTAAGAATTAAGGAACTTGAGTAAGTCTAGGACATTTAAAGTTTTCTCTTTCATAATAATATTAGTAAACAGCTCACTTTCATTTAGTATTTTCTGTGTGCTGGTCACATGGGTTAGGTCATTTAATTCTCAGAACAACCTAAGACCACTTAGCTTATAAACGTTGAGCCCGGATTTGAAGCCAGATGACGTACATCCAGAGTCCAAAATTCTCTCTATTGTGCTATACCACCTCCTTAAAACGTACTATACCTTAAAATATATACTGTCTCTCTTAAGAGATTTCTTTAGACGTCATGAGAAGCTCTATGTGAAGGTGGAACCCAAAGAACCAACATTTTTTCTCAGAACTTAGAATAGGGCTAAACCTGTAAGTGGTGGTCACTGGTCCTATCAGTTGGGAGAGATAGGAAATAGGGGAAGAGAATTGGACTCCAAAGATACTCTTTTTGCATTCTTGATTTAACCTGTTAGCATTAAATTGGTTAGCTCCAAAGTTCTGTTATTATGCTTAAGATCAAGACCAAAATTCTTAACATGGTGGTTCTTCTCTGCATCTTGAGAACATACTCTGTGCACTAGCAAAGCTCTTTGTTCTCAGATGTCATGCAGCCTCCCTACTACATGGCCTTTGCACTTGTTTGTCTACCTGAAACACTTTACCTTTACTTTTCTGCCTAATATTTAACTCTTACTCATCTTTCAGTGCCAGGACTTAAAACAGTTTCTGACACATAACAATGCTCAGTAAAAATGGGCTTTCTGTCCTTTCCCTTTCTCCACTCACTCTTTGGTAGGTGTGCAGAGATTCTACAGAAATGAAAATGGCTAATGACACTAACAGTCATTTTTGTAGTCATCATCTCTTCTGCAGTGACACAGATGGTACTTTATACTTTTCAAAGTACTTTCACATATGTATCTCATTTGTAAAGTAGGTAGAGCAGGTATTATTATTTCCTCTATTCGACATTTATTAAAAATTTTAATCAAAATAATGTGAGCACCTACTGTGTATCAAATGCTGAATTAGATGCTAGACCTAAAATTACAAACAAATTAAGATTCCTGTTTTTGGCAGCTTTATAATCTAATGGCAATATCATGCAGTATGATTACTGCTATAATGTTTGTTTGTTTGTTTGTTTTTGTTTTTTGTTTTTTGCGGTACGCGAGCCTCTCACTGCTGTGGCCTCTCCCATTGCGGAGCACAGGCTCCGGACGCACAGGCTCAGCGGCCATGGCTCACGGGCCCAGCCGCTCCGCGGCATGTGGGATCTTCCTGGACCGGGGCACGAACCCGCGCCCCCTGCATCGGCAGGCGGACTCTCAACCACTGCGCCACCAGGGAAGCCCGATTACTGCTATAATGGACTAAAGTAAAGCCACTGAGAATGGAGCAATTTGTGTTATAGCAGAAAGTCAGAATACACTTCACAAAGGAGATGTCTTTTAAGCTGTTCTGAAGATTATATATGAGTGATGGTGGACTGGAAAAGGGAAAAGGGCTCTTAGGCAGAAGAACGCTGTATTCAAATGCACAGAAGAGGGGGAAACTGGAATGTTTGGGAAATGAAAAGAGGAGTAGCAGCATGGCAGCCTAGGAAGTATGGGGTGATGGGAGCAGAATGGAAGGAGGTGAGGTTTTGTAGACAATTGAGAAAGATTATGTGAACTTTTGTGTTTCCTAGTAAACAGTTTATCTGTTTGCCCAGAACTATAGCCTCTGCTTTATCTCTCAGGTGATCCCTTCCAGCAGGTATAGTTTCTGACAAGAGATGATACTGCTTTCTTTAAATTATTTTTTTCCATGCAGTTGATTCTTATTCTCATTTGGTTTCTTAATTAGTGACAGTGATTATCGCCTGTGAGTGCGTGGGAATGGTTGAAGAGCCCAATATGGAATTCAGTCTTTTCCACTATGTGTTCACTCATGAACTGTGATTGGCCAGGGGCTGCTGTTTTGCACAAAGAACCTCTCCTTGGGTCTCTCTGTTTCTTTGACTGACTTTGACTCAAAAGTTCTGTTAGTTGTCACTGTGTGGGAGGCTTTTTTGCCTCTGTTGCTATATCCCTGACACCCTCAGCTAAACTCTTATGCATGAAATTATTCCTTCTGTCTATTCCATCTTCTTATGGAAGAGAAGTGTGGTAGGTAGGTAGTGCTGAAGGACTTTCAGGTTATCTTTGTGGAACTGAAAACAGCTATTAACCTATCATGGATCACTTTCAGAGGGCTATAGTTTTTTAGGAATAGGTTTTTCCATGCAACTTGTGACATGCCACAAAATGTCTTATGTTGCTTGGAAGTTTCTATACCCGTACCATTTTACTTTCTAATTCTTCATTTTTCTAAGTCTTTTATAATGAATAATTTTTTATTTAATAGATCTTTCTTGGAGTATAATTGCTTCACAATACTGTGTTAGTTCTGTTGGGGATATCCCCAACAGAATATGGGGATATCCCCATATCCCCTCCCTCTTGAGTCTCCCTCCCACCCTCCCTATCCCACCCCTCTAGGTGATGACAAAGCACCGAGCTGATCTCCCTGTGCAATGCTGCTGCTTCCCACTAACTAACTATTTTACTTTTGGGAGTGTGTATATGTTGATGTTACACTCACTTCGCCCCAGCTTCTCCCTCCCTCTCCATGTCCTCAAGTCCATTCTCTATCTCTACATCTTTATTCCTGCCCTGCCACTATGTTCATGAGTACCAGTTTTTAATTTTTAGACTTCATATATATGCATTAGCATACGGTATTTGTTTTTCTCTTTCTGACTTAATCACTCTGTATGACAGACTCTAGGTCCATCTACCTCACTACAAATAACTCAATTTTGTTTCTTTTTATGGCTGAATAATATTCCATTGTATATATGTGCCACATCTTTATCCATTCATCTGTTGATAGACATTTAGGTTGCTTCCCTGTCCTGGCTATTGTAAATGGTGCTGCAACGAACATTATGGTACATGTCTCTTTTTGACTTATGGTTTTCTCAGGGTATATGCCCAGTAGTGGGATTGCTGGGTCATATGATAGTTCTATTTTTTGTTTTTGGGGGTTTTATTGTTTTTATTTTTAACATCTTTATTAGAGTATAATTGCTTTACAATGGTGTGTCAGTTTCTGCTTTATAACAAAGTGCATCAGTTATACATATACATATGTCCCCATATCTCTTCCCTCTTGCGTCTCCCTCCCTCCCACCCTCCCTATCCCACCCCTCTAGGTGGTCACAAAGCACCGAGCTGATCTCCCTGTGCTATGCAGCTGCTTCCCACTAGCTATCTATTTTACGTTTGGTAGTGTATATATGTCCATGCCACTCCCTCACTTTCTCCCAGCTTACCCTTCCCCCTCCCCATATCCTCAAGTCCATTCTCTAGTAGGTCTGCATCTTTATTCCCATCTTGCCCCTAGGTTCTTCTGACCATTTTCTTTTTTTTTCTTTTTTTTTAGATTTCATATATATGTGTTAGCATATGGTATTTGTTTTTCTCTTTCTGACTTACTTCACTCTGTATGACAGACTCTAGGTCCATCCACCTCACTACAAATAACTCAGTTTTGTTCCTTTTTATGGCTGAGTAATATTCTGTTTTATATATGTGCCGCATCTTCTTTATCCATTCATCTGTTGATGGACACTTAGGTTGCTTTCATGTCCTGGCTATTGTAAATAGAGCTGCAATGAACATTTTGGTACATGACTCTTTTTGAATTATGGTTTTCTCGGGGTATATGCCCAGTAGTAGGATTGCTGGGTCATATGGTAGTTCTATTTGTAGTTTTTTAAGGAACCTCCATACTGTTCTCCATAGTGGTTGTATCAATTTACGTTCCCACCAACAGTGCAGGAGGGTTCCCCTTTCACCACACCCTCTCCAGCATTTACTGTTTCTAGATTTTTTAATAATGGCCATTCTGACCTGTATGAGGTGATACCTCACTGTAGTTTTGATTTGCATTTTTCTAATAATTAGGGATGTTGAGCATATTTTCATGTGCCTCTTGGCCATCTGTATGTCTTCTTTGGAGAAATGTCTACTTAGGTCTTCTGCCCATTTTTCACTTGGATTGTTTGTTTTTTTGATACTCCACGAGCTGTTTTTATATTTTGGAGATTAATCCTTGGTCCATTGTTTCATTTGCAAATATTTTCTCCCATTCTGAGGGTTGTCTTTTTCATCTTGTTTATGGTTTCCTTTGCTGTGCAAAAGCTTTTAAGTTTCATTAGGTCCCATTTGTTTATTTTTGTTTTTATTTCCATTAGTCTAGGAGGTGGGTCAAAAAAGATCTTGCTGTGTGGTTTATGTCAAAGAGTGTTTTTCCTATGTTTTCCTTTAAGAGTTTTATAGTGTCTGGTCTTACATTTAGGTCTTTAATCTATTTGGAGTTTATTTTTGTGTATGGTCTTAGGGAGTGTTCTAATTTCATTCTTTTACATGTAGCTGTCCAGTTTTCCCAGCATCACTAATTGAAGAGGCTGTCTTTTCTCTGTTGTATATTCTTGCCTTCTTTATCAAAAATAAGGTGACCATATGTGCCTGGGTTTATTTCTGGGCTTTCTGTCCTGTAACATTGATCTATATTTATGGTTTTGTGCCAGTACCATACTGTCTTGATTACTGTAGCTTTTTAGTATAGTTTGCAGTTGGGTAGCCTGATTCCTCCAACTCTGTTTTTCTTTCTCAAGATTGTTTTGGCTATTTGGGATCTTTTGTGTTTCCATAAGAATTGTAAAATTTTTTGTTCTAGTTCTGTGAAGAATTCCACTGGTAGTTTGATAGGGATTGCATTGAATCTGTAGATTGCTTTGGCTGGTATAGTCATTTTCACAATATTGATTCTTCCAGTCTAAGTATGTGGTATATTTCTCCACCTGTTTATGTCATCTTTGATTTCTTTCATCAGTGTTTTATAGTTTTCTGAGTACAAGTCTTTTATCTCCTTAGGTAGGTTTATTCCTAGGTATTTTATTCTTTTTGTTGTGATGGAAAATGGGATTGTTTCCTTAATTTCTCTTTCTGATTTTTTCATTGTTAGTGTATAGGAATGCCAGAGATTTCTGTGCATTAATTTTGTGTCCTGCAACCTTACCAAATTCACTGATTAGCTCTAGTAGTTTTCTGGTAGCATCTTTCGGATTCTCTATGTATAGTATCATGTCATCTGCAAACAGTGACAGTTTTACTTCTTCTTTTCCAATTTGTATTCCTTTTATTTCTTTTTCTCCTCTGATTGCCATGGCTACGGCTTCCAAAACTATGTTGACTAAGAGTGGTGAGAGTGGGCATCCTTGTCTTGTTCCTTATCTTAGTGGAAATAGTTTTTCACCATTGAGTATGATGCTTGCTGTGGGTTTGTCATATATGGCCTTTATTATGTTGAGGTAGGTTCCCTCTATGAGCATTTTTTGGAGAGTTTTTATCATAAATGGGTGTTGAATTTTGTCAGAAGCTTTTTCTGCATCTATTGAGATGATCATATTGTTTTTATCCTTCATTTTGTTAATATGGTGTATCACATTGTTTGATTTGTGTATACTGAAGAATCCTTGAATCCCTGGGATAAATCCCACTTGATGATGGTATATGATCCTTTTAATATGTTGTAGAATTCGATTTGCTAGTATTTTGTTGAGGATTTTTGCATCTATGTTCATCAGTCATATTGGTCTATAATTTTCCTTTTTTGTGATACCTTTTCCTGGTTTTGGTGTCAGGGTCATGGTGGCTTCGTAGAATGAATTTGGGAGTGTTTCTCCCTCTGCAATTTTTTGGAAGCGTTTGAGAAGGATCAGTGTTAGCTCTTCTCTAAATGATAGAATTCGCCTGTGAAGCCATCTGGTCCTGGACTTTTGTTTGTTGGAAGATTTTTAATTACAGTTTTAATTTAATTACTTGTGATAGGTCTTTTTGTATGTTTTAATTCTTCGTGGTTCTGTCTTGGAAAATTGTACCTTTCCAAGTATTTGTCCATTTCTTCGTGGTTGTCCATTTTATTGGCATATAGTTGTTTGTAGTAGTCTCTTATCATCCTTTGTATTTCTGTCATGTCACTTGTGATTTCTCCTTTTTCATTTATAATTTTATTGATTTGCATCCTCTCTATTTTTCTTGATGAGTCTGGCTAATGGTTTATTAATTTTGTTTATCTTCTCAAAGAACCAGCTTTTAGTTTTATTGATCATTGCTATTGTTTTCTTCATTTTTATTTCATTTATTTCTGCTCTGAAGTTTATGATTTCTTTCCTTCTACTGACTTTGGGTTTTCCTTGTTCTTCTGTCTCTAGTTGTTTTAAGTGTACAGTTAGATTGTTTATTTGAGATTTTTCTTGTTCCTTGAGGTGAGATTGAATTGCTATAAACTTCCCTCTTACAGCTGCTTTTCCTGTGTCCCATAGGTTTGGGGTCATTGTGTTTTCGTTATCATTTGTTTCTATGTATTTTTTTTATTTCTTCTTTGTTTTCTTCAGTGATCTCTTGGTTATTTAGTAGCACACTGTTTAGCCTCCATGTATTTGTGTTTTTTACAGGTTTTTTTTCCTGTAATTGATTTCCAGTCTCATAGCATTGTGGTCAGCAAAGATGCTTGATATGATTTCACTTTTCTTAAATTTCCTGAGGCTTGATTTGTGACCAGCGTGTGGTCTATCCTGGAGAATGTTCTTTGTGCACTTGAGAAGAAAGTGTATTCTGCCACTTTTGGGTGGAATGTTCTATAAATATCAATTAAATCTATCTGGTCTATTGTGTCATTTAAAGCTTGTGTTTCCTTATTTATCTTCTATTTGGATGATCTGTCCATTGGTGAAAGTGGGATGTTGTTAAAGTCCCCTACAATTATTGTGTTACTGTCAATTTCTCCTTTCATGGTTGTTAGCATGTGCCTTATGTACTGAGGTGCTCCTATGCTGGGTGCATAAACATTTATAATTGTTACATCTTCTTCTTGGATTGATGCTTTGATCATTATGTAGTATCCCTCATCTCTTGTAACAGTCTTTATTTTAAAGTCTATTTTATCTTATAGGATTATCACTACTCCAGCTTTCTTTTGATTTCCATTTGCATGGAATATCTTTTTCCATCCCCTCACTTTCAGTCTGTATGTGTCCCTAGGTCTGAAGTGGGTCTCTTGTAGACAGCATATATATGGGTCTTGTTTTTGTATCTGTTCAGCCAGTCTGTGTCTTTTGGTTAGAGCATTTAATCCATTTACATTCAAGGTTATTATCAATATGTATGTTCCTATTACCATTTTCTTAATTTTGGGGGGTTTGTTTTTATGGGTCTTTTTCTTCGGTTGTGTTTCCCTCCTAGAGAAGTTTCTTTAGCATTTGTTGTAAAGCTGGTTTGATGGTGCTGAATTCTCTTAGCTCTTGCTTGTTTGAAAAGCTATTGATTTCTCTGTCAAATCTGAATGAGATCCTTGCTGGGTAGTGTAATCTTGGTTGTAGGTTTTTCTCTTTCATCATCTTAAGTATGTCCTGCCACTCCCTTCTGGCCTGCAGAGTTTCTGCTGAAAAATCAGCTGATACCCTTATGGGGTTTCCTTTGTATGTTATTTTTTGTTTTCCCCTTGCTACTTTTAATATTTTTTCTTTGAATGTAATTTTTGGTAGTTTGATTAATATGTGTCTTGGTGTGTTTCTCCTAGGGTTTATCCTGTATGGGACTCTCTGCATTTCCTAGACTTGGCTGACTATTTGCTTTCCCATGTTAGGGAAGTTTTCGACTATACTCTCTTCAAATATTTTCTCAGACCTTTTCTTTTTCTCTTCTTCTTCTGCGACCCCTATAATTTGAATGTTTATGCCTTTAGTGTTGTTCCAGAGGTCTCTGAGATTGTCTTCAATTCTTTTCCTTCTTTTTTCTTTGTTCGCTCATAGGCAGTTATTTCCACCATTTCATCTTCTAGCTCAGTTATTTGTTCTTCTGCCTCAATTATTCTGTTATTGATTCCTTCTAGTGTATTTTTCATTTCAGTTATTGTTGTTCATTTCAGTTTGTTCTTTTAGGTCTTCTGGTCTTTGTTAAACATTTCTTGTATTTTCTCGGTACACGCCTCCATTCTATTTCCGAGAGTCTGGATCATCTTTAGTACCATTACTCTGAATTCCTTTTCAGTTAGATTGCCTATTTCCTCTTCATTTATTTGGTCTTGTAGGTTTTTACTTTGCTCCTTCATCTGTGACATATTTTTTTGCCATCTCATTTTTTTTTTTTTTTTGGTGAGTTGGATTGTGTTCCTGTCTTACTGGTTGTTTGCCCTGAGTCTTCCAACACTGGTGTTTGTGAGCTGTTGGGTAAAACTGGGTATTGGGGCTGAGATGAGGACCTCTGGCAGACCTCACTCCGATGAATATTCCCTGGGGTCTCAGGTTCTCTGTTAGTCCAGTGTTTCACACTCGGAGCTCCCATCCCAGGAGCTTTGGCCCAAACCCAGGCTCATGAACCAAGGTCCCACAAGCTGCTAAGGGCAGAAAAAACAAAGGGGGGGGGGAACAATAACAAAGTAAAAAATAAAATTAGAGTAGGATACTGACAGATATGTTAGAAAGAATATAAAAATTAAAATATACTTGAAACGACAACCAGAAGGTAAAACAGAACCAGAGTAGTAAAAAAAAAAATAAAGAGGAAAAACAAAGAAAAAAAAAAAGGTGGAAAAGACCTTGGCCATGGATGTTGGAGGGCAGGGCCTATGCTTGGGATCCACAGGGCTTGAAAAGGTCCTGTGGGGGGCGGTGGGGGTGGGGGGCTTAGGCTCTACAGAACAGAAGGGGCCCAGGCGTGCCTCCTGCCTCTGGTGTCAGAGGGCGGGTTACCCCACCTGCAATCCCAGCAGGCTTCCTGGGTTCCAGTGGGTGGGGTGCTCTCCCTCTGCTCCTCTCCTGCTCTTCTGGTCCTGGAGGGCGCCTCCTGCTTACCTTTCCTGCTCTCCCTCCTGTTCCCCAAGGACCCACGTGGCCTGGACCTCCTGTTCTCCCTGGCCTCCCTCCTATGCCCCCAGGAGCAATGAGGCCCACAGGGAGCCTCTGAGGGCATAGGACCTGGCCTTTGAGAGCTGGTCAGACTTCCCCAGCCAATTGGGAAGGAGAAACGCTGTGCATGCTCCCTCCTGATCTGAGCCCCCAAGGGTCCCTCCAGGCATGGGAACCCCTCTGCACTCTCAGCCAACCCTAGAGGCACCGGTCCTTTCCAGCCTCCACTTCTACTGCCCCCTCAGTCCTGCCACATCCTACTGGTTCGCTTGGGAGTTCCACCAATCTCCTTGAACGTCAGGGTCCACCACCAGCATCTGGCAGGTGCCCTACTTGTGGGGAGACACGACCTCTGTGACTTCCCACACCACCATCTTGACTCCGCCCTGAATATGTTTTTTGATACCTTCTGAAACTTACTATTGTGTGATTTTTCTTTCAGTGTCACTAAAAAGTAAAATAGCATATTGTGCATACAAAGTACATTCATCTGAACATGCCAGACTATGCACAGTGATATATTTACTGAAACAAAAATTTAGGATATTGTGTATAGAAAAAATAACAGGACAATAAAGAAATATCTGTTTGTTTTTACGATATTCCTTTCCATTCCTTACATGAATTGTTGCTGTATAATTTCCACACAGAAATGTTTGTTGTATTTTTTTAACATCTTTATTGGAGTATAATTGTTTACAATGTTATGTTAGTTTCTGCTATATAACAAAGTGAATCAGCTATATGTATACATATACCCGCATATCCCCTCTCTCCCACCCTCCCTATGCAACCCCTCTTGGTGGTCAGAGAGCACCGAGCTTATCTCCCTGTGCTATGCAGCTGCTTCCCACTAGCTATCTGATTTACATTTGGTAATATATATATGTCACTGCTACTCTCTCACTTTGTCACAGCTTACCCTTCCCCCTCCCTGTGTCCTCAAGTCCATTCTCCACATATGCATCTTTATTTCTGTCCTGCCCCCAGGTCCGTCAGAACTATTTTTTTTTTTTTACATTCCATATATATGTGTTAGCATACTGTATTTGTTTTTCTCTTTCTGACTTACTTCACTCTGTATGACAGATTCTAGGTCCATCCACATCTCTGCAGATGACCTAATTTCGTCCCTTTTTATGGCTGAGGAATATTCCATTGTATGCACGTACCACATCTTTATCCATTCATCTGTCGTTGGACATTTAGGTTGTTTCCATGTCCTGGCTATTGTAAATAGTGCTGCAATGAACATTGGGGTGCATGTGTCCTTTTGAATTATGGTTTTTTCAGGGTATAGGCCCAGTAGTGGAATTGATGGGTCATATAGTAGTTCTAGTTTCAGTTTTTTAAGGGACCTTCATACTGTTCTCCCTAGAGGCTGTATCAATTTACATTCCCACCAACAGTGCAAGAGAGTTCCCTTTTCTCCACACCCTCTCCAGCAATTACTGTTTGTAGATTTTTTGATGATGGCCATTCTGACCGGTGTGAGATGATACCTCATTGTGGTTTTGATTTGCATTTCTCTAATGGTTAGTGATGTTGAGCATCCTTCATGTGTTTTTCGGCCATCTCTATGTCTTCTTTGGAGAAATGTCTATTTAGGTCTTATGACCATATTTGGAGTGGTTTGTTTGTTTTTCGATATTGGTCTGTATGAGCAGCTTGTATATTTTGGAGATCAATCCTTTGTCAGTTGCTTCATTTGAAAATATTTTCTCCCATTCTGAGGGTTGTCTTTTGGTCTTGTTTATGGTTTCCTTTGCTGGCAAAAGCTTTTAAGTTTCATTAGGTCCCATTTGTTTATTTGTGTTTTTATTTCCATTTCTCTAGGAGGTGGGTCAGAAAGGATCTTGTTGTGATTTGTGTCATAGGGTGCTCTGCCTATGTTTTCCTCTAAGAGTTTTATAGTGTCTGGCCTTACATTTAGGTCTTTAATCCATTTTGTGTTTATTTTTGTGTATGGTGTTAGGAAGTGTTCTAATTTCATTCTTTTGCATGTAGCTGTCCAGTTTTCTGAGCACCACTTATTGAAGAGGCTGTCTTTTCTCCATTGTATATTCTTGCCTCCTTTATCAAAGATAAGGTGACAGTATGTGCATGAGTTTATCTCTGGGCTTTCTATCGTGTTCCATTGATCTATATTTGTTTTTGTGCCAATACCATACTGTCTTGATTACTGTAACTTTGTAGTATAGTCTGAAGTTTGGGAGCCAGATTCCTCCAGCTCTGTTTTTCTTTCTCAAGGTTACTTTGGCTCTTCAGGGTCTTGTGTGTTTCCATACAAATTGCGAAATTTTTTGTTCTAGTTCTGTGAAAAATGCCAGTGGTAGTTTGATAGGGATTGCATTGAATCTGTAGATTGCTTTAGATAGTATAGTCATTTTCACAGTATTGATTCTTCCAATCCAAGAACGTGGTATATCTCTCCATCTGTTTGTCTCGTCTTTATTTCTTTCATCAGTGTTTTACAGTTTTCTGCATACAGGTCTTCTGTCTCCTTATGTAGGTTTATTCCTAGGTATTTTATTCTTTTTCTTGCAATGGTAAATGGGAGTGTTTCCTTATTTTCTCTTTCAGATTTTTTATCATTACTGTATAGGAATTCAAGAGATTTCTGTGCATTAATTTTGGATCCTGCTACTTTACCAAATTCATTGATTACCTCTAGTAGTCTTCTGGTAGCATCTTTAGGATTTTCTATGTATAGTATCATGTCATCTGCTAAAAAGTGACAGTTTTACTTCTTCTTTTCCATTATGGATTCTTTTTATTTCGTTTTCTTCTCTGATTGCTGTGGCCAAAACTTCCAAAACTATATTGAATAATAGTGGTGAGAGTGGGAAACCTTGTCTTGTTCCTGATTTTAGAGGAAATGGTTTGTTTTTTTTTTTTTAAACATCTTTATTGGGGTATAATTGCTTTACAATGGTGTGTTAGTTTCTGCTTTATAACAGAGTGAATCAGTTATACATATACATATGTTCCCATATCTCTTCCCTCTTTGTCTCCCTCCCTCCCACCCTCCCTATCCCACCCCTCCAGACAGCCACAAAGAACCGAGCCGGTTTCCCTGTGCCATGCGGCTGCTTCCCACTGGCTATCTACCTTACGTTTGTTAGTATATATATGTCCATGTCTCTCTCTCGCCCTAACACACCTCACCCTTCCCCCTCCCCATATCCTCAAGTCTGTTCTCCAGTAGGTCTCTGTCTTTATTCCTGTTTTACCCCTAGGTTCTTCATAACATTTTTTTTTCTTAAATTCCATATATATGTGTTAGCATACGGTATTTGTCCTTCTCTTTCTGACTTACTTCACTCTGTATGACAGACTCTAGATCTATCCACCTCATTACAAATAGCTCAATTTCGTTTCTTTTTATGGCTGAGTAATATTCCATTGTATATATGTGCCACATCTTCTTTATCCATTCATCCGACGACGGGCACTTAGGTTGTTTCCATCTCCGGGCTATTGTAAATAGAGCTGCAATGAACATTTTGGTACATGACTCTTTCTGAATTCTGGTTTCCTCAGGGTATATACCTAGTAGTGGGATTGCTGGGTCATATGGTAGTTCTATTTGTAGTTTTTTAAGGAACCTCCATACTGTTCTCCATAGTGGCTGAACCAATTCACATTCCCACCAGCAGTGCAAGAGTGTTCCCTTTTCTCCACACCCTCTCCAGCATTTATTGTTTCTAGATTTTTTGATGATGGCCATTCTGACTGGTGTGAGATGATATCTCATTGTAGTTTTGATTTGCATTTCTCTAATGATTAATGATGTTGAGCATTCTTTCATGTGTTTGTTGGCAGTCTGTATATCTTCTTTGGAGAAATGTCTATTTAGGTCTTCTGCCCATTTTTGGATTGGGTTGTTTATTTTTTTGTTATTGAGCTGCATGAGCTGCCTGTAAATTTTAGAGATTAATCCTTTGTCAGTTGATTCATTTGCAAATATTTTCTCCCATTCTGAGGGCTGTCTTTTGGTCTTGTTTATGGTTTCCTTTGCTGTGCAAAAGCTTTGAAGTTTCATTAGGTCCCATTTGTTTATTTTTGTTTTTATCTCCATTACTCTAGGAGATGGGTCAAGAAGGATCTTGCTGTGATTTATGTCATAGAGTGTTCTGCCTATGTTTTCCTCTAAGAGTTTGATAGTTTCTGGCCTTACATTTAGGTCTTTAATCCATTTTGAGCTTATTTTTGTGTATGGTGTTAGGGAGTGATCTAATCTCATACTTTTACATGTACCTATCCAATTTTCCCAGCACCACTTATTGAAGAGGCTGTCCTTTCTCCACTGTATATTCCTGCCACCTTTATCAAAGATAAGGTGACCATATGTGCATGGGTTTATCTCTGGGCTTTCTATCCTATTCCATTGATCTATCTTTCTGTTTTTGTGCCAGTACCATACTGTCTTGATTACTGTAGCTTTGTAGTATAGTCTGAAGTCAGGCAGCCTGATTCCTCCAGCTCCATTTTTTGTTCTCAAGATTGCTTTGGCTATTCGGGGTCTTTTGTGTTTCCATACAAATTGTGAAATTTTTTGTTCTAGTTCTGTGAAAAATGCCAGTGGTAGTTTGATAGGGATTGCATTGAATCTATAGATTGCTTTGGGAAGTAGAGTCATTTTCACAATGTTGATTCTTCCAATCCAAGAACATGGTATATCTCTCCATCTGTTTGTATCATCTTTAATTTCTTTCATCAGTGTCTTATAATTTTCTGCATACAGGTCTTTTGTCTCCTTAGGTAGGTTTATTCCTAGATATTTTATTCTTTTTGTTGCAATGGTAAATGGGAGTGTTTTCTTGATTTCACTTTCAGATTTTTCATCATTAGTATATAGGAATGCCAGAGATTTCTGTGCATTAATTTTGTATCCTGCTACTTTACCAAATTCATTGATTAGCTCTAGTAGTTTTCTGGTAGCATCTTTAGGATTCTCTATGTATAGTATCATGTCATCTGCAAACAGTGACAGCTTTACTTCTTCTTTTCCGATTTGGATTCCTTTTATTTCCTTTTCTTCTCTGATTGCTGTGGCTAAAACTTCCAAAACTATGTTGAATAAGAGTGGTGAGAGTGGGCAACCTTGTCTTGTTCCTGACCTTAGTGGAAATGCTTTCAGTTTTTCGCCATTGAGGATGATGTTGGCTGTGGGCTTGTCATATACGGCCTTTATTATATTGAGGAAAGTTCCCTCTACACCTACTTTCTGCAGGGTTTTTATCATAAATGGGTGTTGAATTTTGTCAAAAGCTTTCTCTGCATCTATTGAGATGATCATATGGTTTTTCTCCTTCAATTTGTTAATATGGTTAATCACATTGATAGATTTGCGTATATTGAAGAATCCTTGCATTCCTGGAATAAACCCCACTTGATCATGGTGTATGATCCTTTTAATGTGCTGTTGGATTCTGTTTGCTAGTATTTTGTTGAGGATTTTTGCATCTATGTTCATCAGTGATATTGGCCTGTAGTTTTCTTTCTTTGTGACATCCTTGTCTGGTTTTGGTATCAAGGTGATGGTGGCCTCGTAGAATGAGTTTGGGAGTGTTCCTCCCTCTGCTATATTTTGGAAGAGTTTGAGAAGAATAGGTGTTAGCTCTTCTCTAAATGTTTGATAGAATTCGCCTGTGAAGCCATCTGGTCCTGGGCTTTTGTTTGTTGGAAGATTTTTAATCACAGTTTCAATTTCAGTGTTTGTGATTGGTCTGTTCATATTTTCTATTTCTTCCTGATTCAGTCTTGGCAGTTTGTGCATTTCTAAGAATTTGTCCATTTCTTCCAGATTGTCCATTTTATTGGCATAGAGTTGCTTGTAGTAATCCCTCATGATTTTTTGTATTTCTGCAGTGTCAGTTGTTACTTCTCCTTTTTCATTTCTGATTCTATTGATTTGAGTCTTCTCCCTTATTTTCTTGATGAGTCTGGCTAATGGTTTATCAATTTTGTTAATCTTCTCAAAGAACCAGCTTTTAGTTTTATTGATCTTTGCTATTGTTTCCTTCATTTCTTTTTCATTTATTTCTGATCTGATTTTTATGATTTCTTTCCTTCTGCTAACTCTGGGGTTTTTTTGTTCTTCTTTCTCTAATTGCTTGAGGTGCAAGGTTAGGTTGTTTATTCGAGATGTTTCCTGCTTCTTAAGGTGGGCTTGTATTGCTATAAACTTCCCTCTTAGAACTGCTTTTGCTGCATCCCATAGGTTTTGGGTCGTTGTATCTCCATTGTCATTTGTTTCTAGGTATTTTTTAATTTCCTCTTTGATTTCTTCAGTGATCACTTCGTTACTAAGTAGTGTATTGTTTAGCCTCCATGTGTTTGTATTTTTTACTGCTCTTTTCCTATAATTGATATCTAATCTCATGGCGTTGTGGTCGGAAAAGATACTTGATATAATTTCAATTTTCTTAAATTTACCAAGGCTTGATTTGTGACCCAAGATATGATCTATCCTGGAGAATGTTCCATGAGCACTTGAGAAAAATGTGTATTCTGTTGTTTTTGGATGGAGTGTCCTATAAATATCAATTAAGTCCATCCTGTTTAATGTATCATTTAAAGCTTGTGTTTCCTTATTTATTTTCATTTTGGATGATCTGTCCATTGGTGAAAGTGGGGTGTTGAAGTCCCCTACTATGAATGTGTTACTGTCGATTTCCCCTTTTATGGCTGCTAGTTTTTGCCTTATGTATTGAGGTGCTCCTATGTTGGGTGCATAAATATTTACAATTGTTATATCTTCTTCTTGGATCGATCCCTTAATCATTATGTAGTGTCCTTCTTTGTCTCTTCTGATAGTCCTTATTTTAAAGTCTATTTTGTCTGATATGAGAATTGCTACTCCAGCTTTCTTTTGGTTTCCATTTGCATGGAATATCTTTTTCCATCCCCTTACTTTCAGTCTGTATGTGTCTCTAGGTCTGAAGTGGGTCTCTTGTAGACAGCATATATATGGGTCTTGTTTTTGTATCCATTCAGCCAATCTGTGTCTTTTGGTGGGAGCATTTAGTCCATTTACATTTAAGGTAATTATCGATATGTATGTTCCTATTCCCATTTTCTAAATTGTTTTGGGTTCGTTATTATAGGACTTTTCCTTCTCTTGTGTTTTTGTCTAGAGAAGTTCCTTTAGCATTTGTTGTAAAGCTGGTTTGGTGGTGCTGAACTCTCTCAGCTTTTGCTTGTCTGTAAAGGTTTTAATTTCTCCATCAAATCTGAATGAGATCCTTGCTGGGTAGAGTAATCTTGGTTGCAGGTTTTTCTCCTTCATCACTTTCAGTATGTCCTGCCACTCCCTTCTGGCTTGTAGAGTTTCTGCTGAGAGATCAGCTGTTAACCTTATGGGGATTCCCTTGTGTGTTATTTGTTGTTTTTCCCTTGCTGCTTTTAATATGCTTTCTTTGTATTTAGTTTTTGACAGTTTGATTAATATGTGTCTTGGCGTATTTCTCCTTGAATTTATCCTGTATGGGACTCTCTGTGCTTCCTGGACTTGATTAACGATTTCCTTTCCCATATTAGGGAAGTTTTCAACTATAATCTCTTCAAATATTTTCTCAGTCCCTTTCTTTTTCTCTTCTTCTTCTGGAACCCCTATAATTCGAATGTTGGTGCGTTTAATGTTGTCCCAGAGGTCTCTGAGACTGTCCTCAGTTCTTTTCATTCTTTTTTCTTTATTCTGCTCTGCAGTAGTTATTTCCACTATTTTATCTTCCAGGTCACTTATCCGTTCTTCTGCCTCATTTATTCTGCTATTGATCCCATCTAGAGTATTTTTCATTTCATTTATTGTGTTGTTCATCATTGTCTGTTTCATCTTTATTTCTTCTAGGTCCTTGTTAACTGCTTCTTGCATTTTGTCCATTCTATTTCCAAGATTTTGGATCATCTTTACTATCATTATTCTGAACTCTTTTTCAGGTAGACTGCCTATTTCCTCTTCATTTGTTAGGTCTGGTGGGTTTTTATCCTGCTCCTTCATCTGCTGTGTGTTTTTCTGTCTTCTCATTTTGCTTATCTTACTGTGATTGGGTTCACCTTTTTGCAGGCTGCAAGTTCGTAGCTCCCGTTGTTTTTGATGTCTGTCTCCAGTGGCTAAGGTTGGTTCAGTGCGTTGTGTAGGCTTCCTGGTGGAGGGGACTAGTGGCTGTGTTGTGGTGTATGAGGCTAGATCTTGTCTCTCTAGTGGGCAGGTCCACGTCTGGTGGTGTGTTTTGGGGTGTCTGTGGACTTATTATGATTTTAGGCAGCCTCTCTGCTAGTGGGTGGGGTTGTGTTCCTGTTTTGCTATATGGTTGGCATAGGTTGTCCAGCACTGTAGCTTGCTGGTCGTTGAGCGAAGCTGGGTGCTGGTGTTGAGATGGAGATCTCTGGGAGATTTTCGCCGTTTGATATTATGTGGGGCTGGGAGGTCTCTTCTTGACGAGTGTTCTGAAGTTGGCTCTCCCACCTCAGAGGCAGAGTCCTGACTCCTGGCTGGAGCAGCAAGAGCCTTTCATCCACTCGGCTCAGAATAAAAGGGAGAGAAAGTAGAGAGAATTAGTATAAGTAGGAGGAAATAGGAAAGAAAGAAAGAAAGAAAGAAAGAGAGGAGGGAAGGAAGGAAGGAGGGAAGGAAGAAAGAAAGAAAGAAGAAAAGAAAGGAAGAAGGCAAGAAGGAAAGAAAGGAGGGAGGGAGGGAGGAGGGAAGGAAGGAAGGAATGAGGGAAGGAAGGAAAAAATACAGAAAGAAAGAAGATACAGTAAAATAAAATAAAGTATAATAAAGTTATTGAATTAAAAAAATAATTATTTAGAGGAAAAAAAAAAGGGAAGGATAGAACCTTAGGACAAATGGTGGAAGCAAAGTTATAGAGACAAAATCTTACATAGAAGCATACACATATACCCTCACAAAAAGAGGTAAAGTGGAAAAAATCATAAAACTTGCTCTCCAAGTCCACCTCCTCAATTTGGGACGATTCGTTGTCTCAAAAAGGGAAGGAAGGAAGGAAAGATAGAAAGAAGGTAAAGTATAACAGAGTTCTTTAAATTAAAATTAATTATTAAGAAAAAAATTAAAAAAAAAAATGGTCGGATAGAACGCTGGGACAAATGGTGGAAGCAAACCTATACAGACAAGATCTCACACAGAAGCATACACATACACATTCACAAAAAGAGGAAAAGGGGAAAAAATCATAGATCTTGCTCTAGAAGTCCGCCTCCTCAATTTGGGATGATTCGCTGTCTATTCATGTATTCCACAGAGGCAGGGTACATCAAATTGATTGTGTAGCTTTAATCCGCTGTTTCTGAGGCTGCTGGGAGAGATTTCCCTTTTTCTTCTTTGTTCTCACAGCTCACAGGGGCTCAGCTTTCGACTTGGCCCTGCCTCTGCGTGTAGGTCGCTGGAGGGCGTCTGCTTTTTGCTCAGACAGGACGGCGTTAAAGGAGCCGCTGACTCGGGGGCTCTGGCGCTCTCAGGCCGGGGGCAGGGAGGGGCACGGAGTGCGGAGCGGTCCTGCGGCGGCAGAAGTCGGCGTGACGTTGCCCCAGCCTGAGGCCCGCCGTGTGTTCTCCCTGAGAAATTGTCCCTGGATCCCGGGAACCTGGCAGTGGCGGGCTGCACAGGCTCCCCGGAAGAGGGGTGGGGGCAGTGACCTGTGCT
>NW_006785198.1:1717550-1778937 GCF_000442215.2 Lipotes vexillifer | reverse complement strand
TCCTCCGCGGCTCCGAAGCTCCCCGCTCCGCCTCACGCAATCTCCGCCCGCGAAGGGGCTTCCTAGTGTGTGGAGACCTTTCCTCCTTCACAGCTCCCTCCCACTGGTGCAGGTCCCGTCCCTATTCTATTGTCTCTGTTTTTAATTAATTTTTTCTTTTGCCCTACCCAGATACGTGGGGAGTTTCTTGCCTTTTGGGAGGTCTGAGGTCTTCTGCCAGCATTCAGTAGGTGTTCTGTAGGAGCTGTTCCACATGTAGATGTATTTCTGGTGTATTTGTGGGGAGGAAGGTGATCTCCGCGTCTTACTCCTCCGCCATCTTTCCACCGCCCCCCTGGTTTCAGTTTTTCACCATTGAGAATGATGTTGGCTGTGGGTTTGTCATATATGGCCTTTATTATGTTGAGGTAGCTTCCCTCTGTGCCTACTTTCTGGAGAGTTTTTATCATAAATGGGTGTTGAATTTTGTCAAAAGCTTTCTCTGCATCTATTGAGATGATCTTATGGTTTTTCTCCTTCAATTTGTTAATTTTCTCCTTCAATTTGTTAATTAATGGTGTATCACATTGATTGATTAGCATATACTGAAGAATCCTTGCATTCCTGGGATAAACCGCACTTGATCATGGTGTATGATCCTTTTAATGTGCTGTTGGATTATGTTTGCTAGTATTTTGTTGAGGATTTTTGCATCTGTGTTCATCAGTGGTATTAGCTTGTAGTTTTCTTGTGGCATCTTTATCTGATTTTGGTATCAGGGTGCTGGTGGCCTCGAAGAATGAGTTTGGGAGTGTTCCTCACTCTGCTATATTTTAGAATACTTTGAGAAGGATAGGTGATAGCTCTTCTCTGAATGTTTGATAGAATTCCCCGGTGAATCTGTCTTGTCCTGGGCTTTTGTTTGTTGGAAGATTTTTAGTCATAGTCTCAATTATAGTACTTGAGATTGATCTGTTTATATTTTCTATTTCTTCCTGGTTCAGTCTTGGAAGGGTGTGCTTTTCTAAGAATTTGTGCATTTCTTCCAGGTTGTCCATTTTATTGGCATAGAGTTGATTGTAGTAATCTTTCATGATCCTTTGTATTTCTGCCGAGTCAGTTCTTACTTCTTTTTCATTTCTAATTCTATTGATTTGAGTGTTCTCCCTTTTCTGGCTAGTGGTTTATCAATTTTGTTTATCTTCCCAGATATCCAGCTTTTAGTTTTATTGACTTTGCTATTGTTTCCTTCATTTCTTTTTCATTTATTTCTGCTCTTATCTTTATGATTTCTTTCCTTCTATTGACTTTGGGTTTTCTTTGTTCTTCTTTCTCTAGTTGCTTTAGGTGTAAGGTGAGGTTGTTTATTTGAGATGTCTCTTGTTTCCTGAGGTAGGATTGTATAGCTCTAAACTTCCCTCTTAGAATTGCTTTTGCTGCATTCCATAGGTTTTGGGTCATCATGTTTTCATTGCCATTTGTTTCTAGGTATATTTTGATATCCTTTTTGATTTCTTCAGTGATCTCTTGGCTATTTAGTTGTGTATTGTTTAGCCTCGATGGGTTTGTATTATTTCCAGGTTTTTTTTCCTGTAATTGTGTTGTTGTAGGAAAATATACTTGATACAATTCAATTTTCTTAAGTGTACCAAGGCTCATTTGGTGACCCAACATATGATCTATACTGGAGAATGTTCCTTGAGCACTTGAGAAGAAAGTGTATTCTGTTGTTTTTGGTGGAATGTCCTATAAATATCATTTAAGTCCATCTGGTCTAATGTATCATTTAAAGCTTGTGTTTCCTTATTTATTTTCATTTTGGATGATCTGTCCATTTGTGGAAGTGGGGTGTTAAAGTCCCCTTCTATTACAGTGTTACTGTCGATTTCCCCTTTTAGGGCTGTTAACATTTGCCTTATGTATTGAGGTGCTCCTGTGTTGGGTGCATAAGTATTCAAAATTGATATACCTTCTTCTTGGACCGATTCCTTGATAATTATGTCATATCCTTCTTTGTTCTTTATAACAGTCTTTATTTTAAAGTCTATTTTTTCTGATATGAGTATTGCTACTCCAGCTTTCTTTTGATTTCCATTTGGATGGAATATCTTTTTCCATCCCCTCACTTTCAGTCTGTATGTGTCCCTAGGTCTCAAGTCGGTCTCTTGTAGACAGCATATATATGGGTCTTGTTTTTGTATCCATTCAGCCAGTCAGTGTGTTTTGGTTGGAGCAATTAAACCATTTACATTTAAGGTAATTATCGATATGTATGTTCCTATTACCATTTTCTTAATTGTTTTGGGTTTGTTTTTGTTTTTTCCTTCTCTTGTGTTTACCACCTAGAGAAGTGCCTTTAGCATTTGTTGTAAAATTGGTTTGGTGGTGCTCTTAACTTTTGCTTGTTTGTAAAGGTTTTAATTTCTCCATCGAATCTGAATGAGATCCTTGCTGGGTAGAGTAATCTTGGTTGTAGGTTTTTCCCTTAGTCACTTTAAATATGTCCTGCCACTCCCTGCTGGCTTGCAGAGTCTCTGCTGAAAGTTCAGCTGTTAACCTTATGGGAATTCCCTTGTATATATTTTTTTGGCTTGTCCCTTGTTGCTTTTAATATCTTTTCTTTGTATTTAATTTTTGATAGTTTGATTAATGTGTGTGTTAGCATGTTTCTCCTTGGATTTCTCCTGTATGTGACTCTCTCCACTTCCTGGACTTGATCGACTATTTCCTTTCCCCTGTTAAGGAGGTTTGCAAGTATACTCTCCTCAGATATTTTCTCAGACCCTTTCTTTTTCTCTTCTTCTTCTGTGACCCCTATAATTCGAATGTTGGTGCATATAATATTGTCCCAAAGGTCTCTGAGACTGTCCTCAATTCTTTTCATTCTTTTTTCTTTATTCTGCTCTGTGGTAGTTATGTCCACAATTTTATCTTCCAGGTCACTTATCTGGTCTTCTGCCTCATTTATTCTGCTATTGATTCCTTCTAGAGAATTTTTAATTTCATTTATTTTGTTGTTCATCATTCTTTATTTGCTCTTTAATTCTTCTAAATCCTTGTTAAATGCTTTTTGTATTTTCTGCATTCTACTTCCAAGATTTTGGATCATCTTTACTTTCATTACTCTGAATTCTTCTTCCAGTAGACTGCCTATTTCCTCTTCATTTGTTTGGTCTGGTGGGTTTTTACGTTGCTCCTTCATCTGCTGCATATGTCTCTTTCTTCTCATTTTGTTCAACTTACTGTATTGGGCATCTCTTTTTCACAGGCTGCAGGTTCTAGTTCCTGTTATTTTTGGTGTCTGACCCCTAGTTGTGAGATTGGTTCAGTGGCTTGTGTAGGCTTCCTGGCGGAGGGGACTGGTCCCTGTGTTCTGGTGGGTGGGGCTGGATCTTGTTCTTCTGGTCGGCAGGGCCACGTCCAGTGGTGAATTTTGGGGTATCTGTGGACTTAGTATGACTTTAGGTGGCCTCTCTGCTAGTAGGTGGGGTTGTGTTCCTATCTTGCTGGTTGTTTGGCATGGTGCATCCAGCACTGGAGCTTGCTGGCTGTTAGTTGGAGCTGAGTCTTAGTGTTTAGACAGAGATCTCTGGGAGAGCTCTCACCGAATGATATTACTTGGGGCCAGGAGGTCGCTGGTGGTCCAGTGTCCTGGACTTGGTTCTCCCACTTTGGAGGCTCAGACCTGACACCTGGCTGGAGCACCAAGACCCTGCCACCCACATGGGTCAGAAGAAAAGGAAGAAAAATGAAGGAAAAAAAAAGAAAAATGCACGAACAATAGAACCCCAAACCAAATGGTAAAAGCAAAACTAAACAGACAAAATCACACAAATAAACGTATACACACACTCATAAGAAGAAAACAAACAACAACAACAACAACAAAAAACGAACAGTCAGAACCCTAGGACAAATGGTAAAAGCAAACCTAAATAGACAAAATCATACAAAGAAACATACCACACTATAGACCAGGGCTTCAGAATATTTGGTCCTTTTCCAAACTACTCTCTGGTCCTCTGTGAAAGGACTTCAAGGTCATTTTGCTTAGACTTTGACTCTCAGCCTGCAATGGAATCACGTGGGAATCTTGAACTGACGCTGGGCCTCACTGGGGAGGAATCAAATCAGAAAATCTGGGGTAAGGCCCGGCATGAAACTGCTTTAAAGCTTCCTGCCTGACTCCACCAGTCTCCGCAGGCGAGAGCCCTGTATTTTTTAAACTATCATAAGTTTTAAATCTATGAACTTTGAATAAACTAGCCACTGTAATTATAAGAATAATTATTTTCTATTGATAGAATTTGTCAATGATGTATTAATACTGCTTGTCTGTTCATTAAGTTGGAAAGTATTACTCTGCCTCTCGCAGTCTCATGTATTTCAGGCTTACACGTGTTGGAAATATATAGTAGTTATATTTCACAGACTTTAAGACTCACCCCAAAGTAAAAATGTCATATTTTCCATTCTGAAATTTGTAGTTATATAAATGTGGACTATTAGAAATGGGCCATTATGTCAGGATGTAGACCTCTGGCAATCACTGTTTTAAATTTATTTTTGAAGTTGATTACTTCCTCCAGTGTTCATTCCATAGTTTATTTCAAAACTATTATGCGCCAGTTATTATGTTGGGTCAGAGATATAAAAAATGAATAAAACATGCTTCTGCTCTCACATAATGCACAGATTAGGAAAATAGAAAAAAGAAAACAAAAGACCAAAAACAGGGCAGTATTCTCAGTACCGTAAGAAGGACATTCCAGTAGTGGTAACTGTATCTTCAAAGGGTTGGAGCATGTGGTAGGGGAGAGCATGTTCAGAGGCTAGAACACAGCCCATTGTGTCTAGAATGTTGGGTTTGGAGGAGGAAGAAGTCAAAGGGGAGTAGGGACGAATGGAAGGACATGAGACTGAAAGGGTTGAGAGAAAACTAGTAGTAAGGGCCTGGGATGCTATCCTAAGAAGTTTGGATTACAACTAAAAAGGGCAACATTTTCACCATTGCTGCAAATACACCTTTAAAAGTTCCTTAACATTTGGAAAGCATGAAATGGAGGTTTAAAGCAACTCGGTATTTGAAGATGAAGGAAGATACGTTAGCCAGGCACAGAGAGGTTGCAAGAGAAAGAAGGAAAATGAAGGCATCAATAACACAAAAATTTAGTGGGCTCCAAACAGTCAAGAGATTTCCACTATTTTTTAAAATTTTACTTTGAAAAACCCTTATAAATTGTTCTTTACATTCTAAGATGACATATTAAAGAAGTTTTTCTAGGTCTGTTGCTTGCAGGAGATGATAGTGGTAGTTAATGTTTTTGAGTAATCTTGCTTTGGGGCATTAAATTGAAAACCTTGACATTGGTGTCTATGTCTCTTTCATGTTTGTTTCCTCAACACTACTATACAATACTACAATGTTTGATACATATTATGCTCAATAAATATTAAATGATGAATGAATGAGAGAAACCCAGAAGAGCAGAGCCTTTTGTTTACTACTCAGTTCCCTAAAATTATGGTAAATTTTATTGTCTGCAAGTTGTAAATCATGAAATAAAATCATTGGAATGCCTGGCACATAGTAACTGCCCAATAAATGTTTGCTGAATAAACGGGTGAAAGAAAAATCTAAGACAATCAAATGAAGTATTTATTGAATACTTCCTGGGAACATGGCACTAAAGTATTTCCCCTATCATCAAGATACTATCTCTCTGGAGAAATACTTCAAAATGAATGTTGTGGGTAGTAAGCATTATAGGAGCTCAAGGAAGGGAAGGAGGCTCGTGGACAAGATCCATATGAGTAGGCGTCAGGAAACAGGATAAACCTCATTAAAATTTGAATGATTGGTATGATTTATAAATGTGAGAAAGAAAAGAAGTTGTTGAAGAATAAGGCATGTGTGGGAGCTTAGTGAGATGAACCATTCTGGGTTAATTAAGTTTACCATGTTCTCTTTTTAATTCTAGTTGGGTGCTCAAGGATGCCTTTCTTTCTTATTGCTTTTCAGGGCAGTGTTGGCCCTATGGGACCAGTTGGACCTTCTGGAATGTCTGGCCCAATGGTATGTTGCTATTTTTATAATGGATATTTCACTTTGATTTTTCTATGATGTCACAAAGTATCACTTTCTTTTTTAGGGTCTTTCGGGGAATAAGGGCCTACCTGGAATCAAAGGTGATAAGGTGATTTAAATATTTACATTGTCATAGAGATGATTTCTTATCACATTTACTTTTCTTTTGAATCCACACAACTTATAAAATACTTGTTTTAAAAAATATGGGATCTAATCTGTACTATCAATTATATAATTTTTCTCAGAAGTAGGAAAAATAGAGAAATTACTCTTGTATAACTAGTGTTTGCCTTCTTATAATATTGCCACATTTGCATTGCTTAAGTGTCTTCACATGAAATTGTGCTCTCCAGGGTGAACAAGGCATTGTGGGAGAGCCAGGAGAACCAGGGTATCCTGGAGACAAGGTAATGTTTTTACCGTTAATTTTATATAAATACAACAAAAGCCAGTGAAAATGTATAAATTCTTTATAAAGAAAGGAATACTCATTATTTTAATCATTGATTATATTTTTTTAGGATATGGTGTCAATGTGGTTTCACAAGTCTTGTTTAAAACAGTTTTCTCTATTATTTTAGAATAATTCCATGAATTTTTTTAGTAATTTGTAAATAGAGGCGTATCTGCCTTCTGTCATATAGTAGTTTTTCTCTTCACTGTACTGTTCTTTTCTTTTAGGGCGCTAGGGGTTTTCCTGGACCACCAGGGTTGAGAGGAAAGCCAGGACCTTCAGTAGGTTTGAACTTTTGGTTTGCTCTTTCTGATTCATGGAGTACACACACTATGGCATGAGTCTGGATACCTGTTGTTGTTTGTGGAATGTAAGAAGTAGGATGTAAGACTACCAGTGTGGCATTTTCTCTCCACTTTTAGAATATAGCTAATCCTTGAAGTTTTTAGCTCACATTGCATAGATTATTGGATCTCACCCTCCTCACCCCACCCCATCCCAGGCCAAAGCCAAATTTCTGTGAGCTGTGAGTTGATCTATTATAGACAGTATTTAAACTAAGCAGTAGATTTTAAGTCAGAAAATATAAGGCACCTTAAGTAATATTTTAATTTATCCGGATATCTGTTTCATTAAGGAAACATTCGGAAGAAAAAATAGCATGTTACATTCTCTTATGGGCCCAAATATTCTAGTTCCTTGTCTTTTTTTAACCTTTGACCATCAATTAATTGAAATAAAAGGGTACCGTGTATTGTAGTTAACTTGAAGCCTAAGAAGCTATAAAACTAAAGTTACTGGATAATTAAAAACATTTAAATGAAAAATGGTTAAAACATGAGTTAAAGGTATTTATCTACATATTAAAAATCATAATAATTATTATAGCTAACATTTACTGAGTGTTTACAAAGTGCCAGGTGCTCTTCTAAGGTCTATATGTCTGATTTAATCCTTAAAACAATCATATGAAGTTGGGACTATTATTATTCCTATTTTACCCATTAGGGAAACTGAGACACAGAGAGTTAAATAACTTGCCCAAGGTCCCATAGTTAGTTAGTTAGCCACCTGGGAAAACCTAGGAAATCACATATGTCAGAGCCCATGCACTTAGCCACTGTGCCATAGTGTTCTGGGCTTTAATGTTTCAAGATTGTTTTAGGGTTTTTTTTTTGTTTGGTTCTTTTTTTTTTTTGCGGTACGCGGGCCTCTCACTGTTGTAGCCTCTCCCGTTGCGGAGCACAGGCTCCGGATGCGCAGGATCAGCGGCCATGGCTCACGGGCCCAGCCGCTCCGCAGCATGTGGGATCCTCCTGGACTGGGGCATGAACCCGTGCCGCCTGCATCAGCAGGCGGACTCTTAACCATTGCTCTACCTGGGAAGCCCTGTTTTAGGGTTTTAATATTGATTACAACTCTGTGAAGGTGATTGTAGATACAAAAACTTAGATATAAAATCATAATTTATTAATATAACATTATAAAAGAGTGTTGTTTTCCCAAGCAATTCATCATGTTCCCTCTAACTCCACCCTCTCATCTTTGGATTGTTTATTTTTGCATCAAAGGAAGCAGCATTAAGTTACGTAACTTTACATATACCGTTCTTTATGACTTCTAACAGTGACAGCATTTCATATACATTTCCCAGGAATTATTTAATCCAAAGAACAATTGTTGGCATCTATTTATCTAATGACATGTTGGTGGTGAGTTTTGCCTTAACTAGTTTTCACTCAGTCAGCTATCTACCCAGACTTGTGACGTGGTGTTGAATCTCAGAAGGGGCACGAGTATAGGTCAAGCTAACAAAAAGCTTCTATTTTTCGAGGATGATTCTAAACCACGTAAAAGGGACTTTCAATATCTGCAGTGATTGACCCTTCTTATATCTTATATCTTCATTTTTTTCTAACGTGAGGGTTTTCTAACTTTTGATAACAATAAAAGGAAGTGGTATGACACATTTTCTAAGGTCAATACTAAGTAAGAAATAATTGATATTATTCTCTTACGCTTTGTAATTAATTACTTGAGAGAACCAAAGTCAAATATCATGCTTATAGAAGGTAAAACTTTTTAATGTCTTCCTTACTCTTGGATTCAATTAATATTGATAACATGTTTATTGGGGTGGGAGAGGGGGAATTGCTGCTGTGAATAACATATAGATTTTAGTTCCAGTCCTGACACTGACCTGCTGTGACCTTGGACATTTAACCACCATGGTATCCAGTTTCTCGTGTTTAAAATGAGAGTCAGGCTATATCATATGTAAGGTTCCTTGCAGCTCTGTGACTCTTTAATCCTCTCTTAGTAATAATGCTTACCGACGTTGCTCTAGTCTACGCTAAAGCAAAGACAGCCTGTTTTACCTTTAGCACATTGTCTTAAAACCTTAAATTTTTGTTTTTCCTGGAATCACCAGAAACTGTAATGTGGTTCTTTAAGGCAGTGATGCAGGGAACATGAAGTGGTGAGCGTGAGGCTTTTGCTTGCTCGTTTTATACCTTTTTTGTACTATTCTAATAAAAATATTTTAATGTCAGCAGGGATTCATTTGGTAGGAAACAGTTGGCTGTTTTTTGTTTTTTTTTGAGCAAATCTTCAAAATATACATACTTTGGACTGGAGATAGGATAGAGACTTATGAATTAATATTTATGAGATGGGCTTGTCTTTAGACTTTCACTTTATTTATCACTTGTTTCTATCTATTGTTAGAAAAAATTGTAGTTGTTTGACTTTCCTCGTTATGGAAGGAGACACCTGTTTAATGGAAAATTACGTACACAGTATCAGTAATCATATTAAAAATAAATTATACAAGTTAGTGCCTATCTAAATCATTTGTTTACTATCATGCAAAGAATGCCAAAGTCATGAGAATGTCTTTCTTATTTTATATCTCCTACTTTTGGTTTTCTGTTATATAAAATGTTGATGTCACTGATACTGTTTCCAAATGGATCTAAGTTATAACATAAAAGAATGTCTTCAAGATAAAAGAATGTCCTGATCCAGAAGGATTTTAACATTCTGGAATAGGGAAGCTTTTACACTGCAAGTATTTAAAAACTAGAGGAAACTACCAATCTGAAGTTGTTAAGAAATATTATTTTTTTAAAAAGAGAAAATAAATACAACTATGTCCTTTCCATTTTTTTTTTAGCTAGAAGTTGCTGTCATTTGTAGTTTACTTTGAATCATTATTCAATTCTCTAAAAGTTACTTGACAACTCAGTTTTTCTAAAGGAGAATTGACATTCAAGGAAACTTGCCTTTGAAGTTTTTCAAAATGAAAATTTTTTCTGAAGGATGAATAAAATTATTCCACAATTTATATTTTTAATATCAGGTTGTCAATCAACTTTTCTGAAAACAAAGGCCTAGTGTATGCTGATTTTTCCTCAAGCTTGTAAATTTAGTGTCTTGTTTAGATTTTGCCACTAGAGGGCCTCAGTGAGAACTTCATCTCTGTCTCTTGGAGGTAATATTCATTTTAAGAATTTGACTCCCTTAGATACTGATTATGATGGAGTATGATGGATTATAATTTTGTTTATTTAGGGGAACTTCAGTGAACTTCTGCATAATACTTTAATACTTTTCTCTAGATTTGATTGCAGTAGTATTGTGTACTGTTTAAGTCCAGATACTCTAGCACTCTACGAGACTGAATTTAGTACGTATGGAAAACTGTGCTTTACTTCTTGGAAAGTGGATAAACCCATATTACACATAAAATTTTATGTATAATAAATGCAAGCAATTTTATGTATTCTGAGACCTATTTAAGTCAAATTTAAAGCTCACCTAGAAATTTAATATGACAAATATGAATTCAATATTTTTTATGAAAACAAGGGTATCAGACTACCGGCCTTCCCTGTTTTGTGGTTTCCTCTCTTGAGAGCATCACCAGCCCTCTCTAGCAGCAGGCTTTTACCCACTTCTCTTTCCTCAGACCTTCTTCTCCAGCCCTGATTTCACATCGTTATAGCCTTAATGTCAGAAAATGGCTGCAGAGTTATTGAAAGTGAATCCTCAGAAGTTTAGTTAAAGGATTAAAGCAATCTAGGAATTCTAGGTATCATCCAGGAGAGGAGAGAGGATGTGAAGGGAAGGATTAATGGTTATGAAATTGATTAACATTTAGTGAGTACTTTCTATGTGCTAGGCACTGTGCTTAACACTTACACATTTATTGTCTCATTTAATCCTTACAGTGACTCTGTAAGAATGTTACTACTGTTGTTATTATTCATGTTTTATTGGTGAGACAACTGAGGCTGAGAGAGATTAAGCAACAAGGATTTAAATCCAGGTGATTCTTAATTACAAAATCAGGCCCCTTATAGTTATGAAAGGAGAAAGGAATTTTCAGAGACAATCAGAGGACCCTGGCTATTTATGGGAACAGTTCTTCATCTAGAGTTCCCTACTTTGTTAAGTCAAAGTTTACCGTCTTGGGCTTCCCTGGTGGCGCAGTGGTTGGGGGTCCGCCTGCCGGTGCGGGGGACGCGGGTTCGTGCCCCGGTCCGGGGGGATCCCGCATGCCGTGGAGCGGCTGGGCCCGTGGGCCATGGCCGCTGGGCCTGCGCGTCCGGAGCCTGTGCTCCGCAGCGGGAGAGGCCGCAGCAGTGAGGGGCCCACGTACCGCAAAAAAACAAAAAACAAAAAACAAAAAAAACAAAACAAAACAAAACAAAAAAACAAAAAAGTTTACCGTCTTATCTCTGGGTAACACGTACCCACACACACAATTTTTTTCCTTGATTTGATTTCCATTTATTTGTTTGTAGCCCTAACATTTAGGAGTGAATATATATATATATATATATATATATATATATATGGACACATATCTCTATATAATGTTTTCTACAATGATGATGGTTATAAATTAAGTCTTTCTGAATAGTCGTTAAAACTTTGGCATATTATTATATATTGAGTGTTGTTTGCCAGAAAGTCATTACAACTTTGTGTGGCATAATATATTTAGTGCTTTTTGCTTACCATATGTTTCCTTTTTAAATCATATTTATTAAATTAATGTTTATACTTTGATTTCTCCCACCCACCCCCACGTTTTAGGGCCAAACAGGTAACCCAGGACCCCAAGGACCACCTGGCTCTCGAGGACCAGAGGTAAAATGTTGGTGGGAATATAATTAATTTAAATAAATATAGAAATTAAACTTGACTAGTAAAACATGCTTTTACGTAATAGGTTTAAGAAAGATTCTCTTTAAAGTTTATATCTTTGAAAATAGTTTGGACTAAATTTTTTCTGTTATGTCAGGAGGTATGCAACAGTGATCTCTAGAAAATAGAAAAGGTATTAGCTGCATTATAGTCCTGGTTAGGTCACAGCTGATTTATTTGTTCTGCACAATGACTACTAATAACACATGCTTGGAGCTTGAAATCAAATTTCAGGACCTAAACGCCACTGAATTTTTAATGCAGAATGCTTCCAATTTTTTAATATGCATATATCATTTGGATCTCATATTCTAGAATAAATACAATTAAGTCTGTAGCACATATATCAGATTTGCTTGTATATTTGAAATTCTTACTTTGGCTTGATGCTTGATGTAGAGGGGCTTTTTCTTAAGACTACATAGGACATGAGCTTCTGAGATGAAACATTTAAGTTTTTAAAAATAAAATCATTTTATGAGTCAAAGATATACTACATAGAGATAAAGCTTCTGAAGCTCACCCTAGTTCAAAAATATAAACCAAAACATATGCATACATAAACATATAAATACACATTCACATCTGATCCAGAGTCATAGATACAGCATTAACAGTGAGAAAGTGAATTTGGCTTCACAATAAATAAATCAGAGCAATAAAGTCCCCATAGTGTCAAAGCAGTAGGCATAGTTTCTAGGAATAGTACCGTCCTGGTGTTTTCTCCCTTTCTTTGTAAACTGTAAGGTCTGTTTCTTATTCCACAGCTGTCTTTCAGGGTTGGCTGATTTCTTTAGCAAATACCTATTCTTACTTATTGTCTAATTTAAAAACGTATTGGATGTTGATAGTTCAAAAATCTAAAAAACTACATTGTATCTACTTTTAATAATAGAGAGGTAATAGCAGGTAAAATACAGCAATGTGTTGATGTCATCATTCTGGAAAGAAGGAAATTGTTTTGAGTAATAAAAATGATTATTAACGAACAAAGTAGTAATTAACAGATTAATATAAGTTTATCTTTTATGAGCCTACATTCGTTTAATCATTTGTCATGAAAACCTTCCTGGAATGAATCATATTTACCTGTGTTCTCATACTGAGGCTACAGAACCTAATTTATCTTTTATTATCTTTAAAGGTTAATTTTATGAACATGGATTATTCTGTTGTAATTTTAGTTACAGATGATATGTGTCCTAGGAAGGACTGTGTCACCTCCTTGTTATCAGTATGGTTTTGGATCGTTTTCTTCTTTTATATAAAGCCAGGTTAAAGGATACATGGGCCATGTTTTTTTTTTTTTTTTGCGGAACACAGGCCTCTCACTGTTGTGGTCTCCCCCACTGCGGAGCACAGGCTCCGGACGCGCAGGCCCAGCGGCCATGGCTCACGGGCCCAGCCGCTGCGCGGCACGTGGGATCTTCCTGAACCCGCGCCGCCCCGCATCGGCAGGCGGACTCCCAACCACTGCGCCACCAGGGAAGCCCGGGCCATGTTTTTACTTAATTTTCCAAAAAATTTTTTTCCTCTGTTGCCTTTGAGATTTTATGATTTGCAGTCATGATTCAAAACATTGCCTTATTGTCTTTGACTCCTGCAAGGTAGTAAACCCTAACCTGTGCCCATTCTTCCTCCTTACCTATTTTAAATTTTTTGATGGGGCTAAAGATGTAACCTGTATTCTCTCAATAATTGGTTCCAGGCTGTTTTGGGAAATGCGGCCTAATCCAAATATCATAACTTCTTCTTGATCATAAGAATATAGGATGTAGGATATCATATATGAGGCAACAGCTCTATTTAAATACTTCTTGACATTAGGCTTTCAATAGAATTATATGTCTAAGAATTTAAAATAGCATGTTTAACTGTATATCAAGCCTGAAAAGTTTCTACTTGCACAGTAGATGAATTTTCTCAGGTAAAGGATCTTATATCTTGTGCTGTATTTTGACTTTATCCTGTAGACAGTGATCAAGGATTTTTAATCAAAGGAATGAACTTATCAGACATGCATTTCAACATATAAGTGGTAGAAGGAGTAAAGATAAAAGAGAAGGAGAGAGGGAGAGATGACAGGACTAAGGCTGCTTGGGAGTATAATGCAAGGCCAGGGGATTAATGATGAGGCCCTGTAATAACAGAGAGGAAAGGGTGGCTTCAAGAAATAATTAGGAAATATAATTCACAGCAGTTGAATCACTCAGTTCAGTTCATTCAGCTTGTGTGAGAGAGGAATAAAAAACAAATTTAATAATTCTTGCTTGAACAGTTATGTAGAATGTAGATCACCATTCTAAAAATAGAGAATAAAAAAGAAGGAGGAGGATACTCAGGGTGGGTGGAGATAATGCTTTGGTTTTGACTTTGTTAGGGGTGAAGTGCCTATAGGACATACAGGAAATTAGTCTCATAAGTGTATAGAAAATTGTAGACCTGACACTCAAAAGAGTGAACTAGAGATACACGTTTGTATAGTCATCCACGTAAAGTTATTAGATGACGCACTTGTAATAGACGAAATAATTTAGGCTTTATAAAACAAGGTTCAAAAATACTACACCTGGACCCTCAACTCCAGAAGGCTATATTCTCTGTTTACAGTGCAATTAAGTTTTAAAATGACAGTATTAAGAGCAGTAAAATAAACTTTGGTAACTTAAAAACATCATGAGAAGAAAAAAATCACAATGGAAATTAGAAAATATTTAGAATTAAGTAACAAATCATTATAAAATCTGTGTTGTACCTAAAGCAGCACCTAGAGGGAAATTCACAGACGTCAGTGCATTTCTCTGAAAAGCAAGGAAGATCAAGAATAAATAAGTTATGCATAGTACAAGTGTAGGGATTTGTTTTAAAAGGAAAAAGATGTTGAAAGAGGTCAAATAGGATAGAATCTGTGTTCTCTGTAAGTAGGATACTAAATCCCAAGAGTGGGAGAAAGGTGTGCATGCAGAAGGAGGGCGCTTGAAGAGTTCTGTGAGGACTAAGCAGGGAAGGGAACCAGGGACTAGTAACAATTTCTGACTTGCGTTAAAAACTCAGCTGAGACTGAAAAACCTTTTCCCCAAAATACAGCCACAAAGTTCAGTACAGTTCATTAGAACTGAATTGCAAACTTGAATCTCGACTTTCTACTGGGCAAAACAATGAAACATGGTCAGTTATATGCTTTTCTTCTCCCTTGGATAAAAACATATCACTTGTACAGAAGAAGGGCAACAATTCATGATATTGTGTGATTTCCATATTTGAGTTTAGATTGCTATCATAATGTCAAAGTACAATCTAGTAAAAGTAATCCTATTAGAGGCCAAAATGATAGTCCTAGGTATATACTTCTGTGATAGCTTTTGTTAATTATTGGGTGATGAAAGGCTTAAGTTAATATCTGGAAAGTACAGTGCTTTTGAGATATCTTCTGAATGAGAATTGAGGAGTTAGCCTGAGTACCTTGAGCAAATTACTTGGAGTTTTTTTATTGTGAATATTGTGTTATATATGTTTAATTTTATCTTTTCCTAAATGGCTTATCAATTGTCCCAGAACCATTTGTTAAGCAATTTGTCTTTGCTTCAGTGATTTTAAGATGCCACCCCTATCATATAGTACATTTCCATGGTTACTGGGTCTATGTCTGGACTTTGTTTTCTGTTTCACTTGAATCGTTGTCTATTCCTGTGCAATTGTCACATTATTTTAATGATAGAAGCTTTATGGTATTTTTTAACTTTATTGAGAAATAACTGGGAATAATCGACCAATATAATTGCATATATGAAAATGTACAATGTGTTGATTTGATATACATTGTGGAATTATTACCAAGATCAAGATAACATCCATCACCTCACATAGTTAATTCTTTTAAATTAAAAAAAAAATCTTATTGGGGTATAGTTGATTTACAATGTTCCATTAGTTTCAGGTGTACAGCAAAGTGAATCAGTTTTATATTCCCTGCGCTCTACAGTAGGACTTTGTATATATATATATATATATATATATATATATATATATATATCCACTGTTTTTCCCTGTGCTATACAGTAGGTCCTTATTAGTTATCTGTTTTACATATAGTAATGTGTATATGTCAATCCCAATCTCCTAGTTTATGCCTCCCCACTATTTCCCCAGGTAACCATAAGATTGTTTTCTACACCTGTGCCTCTATTTCTGTTTTGTAAATAAGTTCATTTGTACCGTTTTTTTAGATTCCACATATAAGCGATATCATATGATATTTGTCCTTCTCTGACTTATTGCCCTCAGTATGACAGTCTCTAGGTCCATCCCTGTCACTGCAACTGGCATTATTTTGTTCTTTTTAATGACTGAGTAATATTCCATTGTATATTTGTACCACATCTTTATCCATTCATCCATATGTAGATGGACATTTAGGTTGCTTCCATGTCCTGGCTATTGTAAATAGTGCTGCAGTGAACATTGGGGTGCATGTATGTTTTCGAATTATGGTTTTCTCCAGGTATATGCCCAGAAGTGGGATTGCTGGATCATATGATAGCTCTATTTTTAGGTTTTTAAGGAACCTCCATACTGTTCTCCATAGTGGTTGAATCAATTTACATTCCAGCCAACAGTGTAGAAGGGTTCCCTTTTCTCTACACCCTCTCCAGCATTTGTTGTTTATAGATTTTTTGATGATGGCCATTCTGACTGGTGTGAGGTAATACCTCATTGTAGTTTTGATTTGCATTTCTCTAATAACTAGTTGTATTGAACATCTTTTCATATGCTTTTTGGCCATCTGTAGGTCTTCTTTGGAGAAATGTCTATTTATATCTTCCATCCATTTTTTGATTGGGCTGGGGTTTTTTTGTTGTTATTGAGCTGCATGAGCTGTTTGTGTATTTTGGAGATTAATCCCTTCTCAGTTGCTTCATTTGCAAATATTTTCTTCCATTCTGAGGGTTGTCCTTTTGTTTAGTTTATGGTTTCCTTTGCTGTGCAATAAATTTTTTGTGGTGAGAATGCTTAAGATCTACTCATAGCAACCTTCAAGTATATAATACATATATTTTTTTTAACTACAGTAATGATGCTGTACATTAGATCCTCAGAACTTACTCTTCTTATAACTGAACATTTGTATCCTTTTACCTCCATTGCCCCATTTCCTCACCCCACAGCTCCTGGCAACCACCATTCTATTATCTGTTTCTATAAAATTGACTTTTTTAGATTCCATATATAAGTAATAACATATAATATTTGTCTTTCTCTGTCTGGCTTATTTCACTTAGCTTAATGCTCTCCGGATTTGTTCACATTGTTGCAAATGACAAGATTTCATTCTTTTTTATAGCTGAATAATATTTCATGGTGTTTGTGTGTATTTATCACATTTTTGAGATATATATATGATATATATAGATATGATATAATGATATTCACATTTTCTTTATATGTTCATCTGTCGAAGAACATTTGTTTCCATACCTTGGCTATTGTGAATAATGCTGCAATGAACATGGGGGTGCATATATCTTATAGAGTTAGTGTTTTCATTTTCTTTGGGTAAATACCAAGAATTGGAATTTCTGGATGATATGGTAGTTCTATTTTTAATTTGGGGGGGAACCTTCTTACTGTTTTCCTTAGTGGCTATACCAATTTATATTACCACCAACAGTGCACACAACTGTTCTCTTCCATATTCTTGCCAACACTTGCTATTTCTTGTCTTTTTGATAATAGCTATTTTAACAGATATAAGGTGACATCTCATTGTGGTTTTGATTTGCATTTCCCTGATGATTAGGGATGCTGAGCATCTTTTCATGTACCTGTTGGCCATCTGTATGTCTTCTTCGGAAATATGTCTATTCAGATCCTGCCCAGTTTTTAACCAGATTGTATTTTTTTGATGTTGAGTTGTACAAGTTCCTTATATATTTTGGATATTAACCCTTTATTAGATATATGGTTTGCAAATATTTTATTAGGTTTGACTTACATTTATGAATTAATTTAAGGAGCAGTGACATTTTTATGATATTGAGTCATCCTCTTAAAGAACAATGGATGTCTTTCATTTGTTCAAGTCTGCTTTTGTATTTTTCGGGAATGTTTTAAAGTTTTCCTGATATAGGTTTTTGTACATGTCTCATCAAATTTGTTCCTAACTATTTATTGGTTGCTATTATAAATGGGATTTTTCTCTACCATTGTATTCTCTAACAGGTTTTTGAATGTATATGAAGATTATTGATTTCTGAATGTTAATTTTACATCCTGCTGCTTTAATGGTTTATTGTCTTTAAGTTATTTTTACCATTGATTTTCTAAAGTTTTCTAGATGTACTCTCATGTAATTTTCAGACTTTTTAAAATCAGTTCCCATACCTCTAATTCAGTTCTCTTGTCTAGTGGCATTGTAATACCTCTAGTACAATGCTGAAGAGTTGGAAGTAGTGTGCATCCTTGTCTTGTTGCTCATTTCAGTGGAAATGCTATAATGATTTCTCATGAAGTAAATGCTAAATTAAAATAAAAATACGGACATATTTTATCATGTTAAGAAATATCATCAATTCCTATTTCCTGAGTGTTTTTTAAATCAGGAATCATTTTTATAGTTTGTCAAATATACATAGAGAGTCAGATATTTGCTATATTTTCAACATGTATAGAGATAATTATATATGTCTTTTTAGATATATTTATTGGTATATTATAGTAATGGATTTTCTATTAACTATTTTGTATATAATAACTATTTCTATATAATTTGTGTACATTGACTATTTCTATATGACTTTTCTATTGCATTCTTGAAAAAATTCTACTTTATCTTGGCACATTATTTTCCTAATATAATACTAATTATACTAATATTCATTAGTACTTCTGCATCAATATTTCTAAGTGATATTAGCCTGTAATATTCTTTCTTTTTTTGGTACTTCATCAGGTTTAGATATCAGTGTTATATTTATTTCATCAAAATAAATAGAAAGTCTTCTTAGTTTTTAGTGCTCTGGAATAATTTATGGAATTCTGGGATTATCTTACCTGTGAGGCTTTGGTGGAATTTTCCTGTGAAACCATCTGGAATTGATGCTTTTTTGTGGAGTAGTTTCTTGGTACCTTTCTGTGTTGCTTCTGTGAAAATTAGCCTGCTTAGAATTAAGGATTTTATCTCTAAAGGGGCTAGCTTTGTTAAATTGTTATTTTCTTAGGAAATGAGTTGTTTCACCTAGGTTTTAAAATTTACTTCCATATAAATCTGCAAAATAGTCTCATGATTTTTAAACTTTGTTTTAAGAATTCTCTCTTGTGTGCTATTTAAAATTTGTTAAATTTTTTATATTTGTATTTTCTCTTTTTTTCTCTCGATTTAGGCTTGATTCAGTTTGTCTAGTATGTTAATTTTTTTCTCAAAAAAAACCCTGAAATTTTTATTTATTGTCTTCTCTTTTTCTTTTCTTTACATAATTAGTTTCTCTTTGTATCTCCATTATTTTCTTGAGATTCTTTTGGTTTATGTTGTTCTTTTTGAGTTGGGAATTTTATTTAATTTATTTTTATTCTTTTATTTTTATTCCTAAAACTATTAAGGGCCATGCCTTTCCCTCTGATCATTGCTTTAAATGTATCCCATGTATTCTGGTATTGAGTATTTTTATTACCATTATTTTTTAGATGTTTTGTAATTTCAGCTTGTATCTCCCTCTTAACCTAAGAGTTATTTAAGAAGGCTTTTTAAAATTTCCAAGTGGGAGAGCCTGTTGGTTTTGATTTTGTTAATAATTCCTGGTTTCATTACACTGTTATCATAAACTGTTGTTCTGTTTTATGGAACTTAGCAGTCTGATTTTTTCTTTGTGACCTGATATATGATCCCTTTTTGTGACTGTTCAATATGAACTTGACAAAAAGGTATATTTTTATTATCAGATGTGAAGTTCAGTATATAATGACTTGCTCTTCCTTATTGATTATGTTCTTTACTTTTTTGCTGTATCTTCACTTATTTTTGGTCTGATTGATCTGTCTGTTTTAATGGGATGGACTGTGGCTGTTGTCTACCCAGCTGCTTTGGGGCCACAAATAGTACTTATTTCTCCCTCCTTCACTATCCATTTTAAATTCCCCTCACCCTCAGCTGCCTGCTCAGTAGGTCTTGGTGACTTATCTGGTAGTATAACCTAAACCTTCATGACTGTAGGGCAGTTCCAAGATGTGTTGATTGTATCACCTGTGTTTCATGTGTATTCCTTCCTGCCTTTTTTGTATAAAGCAGTCTTTCTTCCTTTTGTTTTTCAGAGTCAGTTAACCATGCCAGTTTGGTGACTCCTCTTTTTGTTTGCTCATATCTTGTCATAAAAAGTTTAAAGTGTCCTGGTAGCAGCTGTATTTTAGTTTGTTAGGACCTTTGATGTGCCTCCTGTCAAGAGAGAGCCCCTTTGGGTATCAGGATCTCCAACCCTGAAGAGTCCAAGGTTGTGGAGACAGAATACACAAAATGTACTGTTATTGGAAGTGATAGCAGATAGGACCACACCTGCTTCTACTTCTTGGTTTGCGACTCATATATCCTTCCTATTAGGGACAAAGCGTCATATGGAGGTCTCTGATTTAATAAATACACTGTATCCCAAAGGATGGTACTCCATCCTTTCATGTTGTTTCCTCTGAGCTGGTTCTTCAGTTATAACTTTAGAAGGCAGTTCCAGTGTTCTGTGAGACTGGCTACCTCTAGATGGTGCAAGGTGGATTAAGACCAGTGGATCATATCATGGGCTCACTCTTATACCTCCTTCAATGTAGGGATACTATGCTTTATGAGGTTCGATGCCTGTAGATCAGGCATTCTGTAATTCCCTAGATAGTGGTGCTAGTTAAACCTCTAAAGAGAGGAAAGGCACACTTTTAACTAAAATATGTATCTAACGCTGTAAAAATGAACTGCTGATACTGCCAGATTGAAAGGGGCCCACATGAATGTAAATTTTTTAAATCTCTTTTTTAAAACATAAATTAAAAGGATGCATTTGCCAAATCAGTGACTACACACCATGTAAGGGAAGGCCTCAGTCATCTGCTTTGGTGATAATACTACATCTGACACAGCAGCTGCATTTGGGGCTGTGGTCTACAGTTATCTCCAGAATAAAACTGATTTCTGTATTGGCCAGTCTGACAGATTAAACAGTGCTATGATAGAGACTGCCACCCGTACATATTTTAGATCTTAAATGGTGGCACTAATCTCTGATATGCTCTTCACACACAATGTGATTGGCCGTCATGTAGTTGTGAGTGATTGGCTGATTCTTAGAACCAAAGGTCCACCTAACGATAGGAGTATCCCTGCCTTTTTGGCTCCTTTTTAGAAAATCCAGTTCTAATTATTCATTTTCAGGAGGTCTTTTAGAGATACCTATTTTATGTTAATCACCAAAAACACAAAACGATAGTGAGTTAGATTAAGTCCTGACTTTAAGGAGCTTATATTCAAGAAATTAATACTAAATTCAGATGATGTCAAAGCCTCCACTGTCTGTCTTTCTCCCAGACATCAAGATTAATTAGGTTTGATAAGATTAAAAAGAAAAAATCAGGTCATTCTTTAATAGTCTAGAATCAGTGTAGTTCTCAGAGAAAATTATAAAACAGCCAAAGAATTTCTTTCCTGAGGTCTCTGGTCTCTCCTTTCTATATTCTTTCCCTGTTGGGTATGAGTTCTTGTCTATTTCAAACAGCCAGTGTCTCTTTTTCTTTCCATAATTTACCCTTCTTATCAAAGCCTGTTTTTAGAGAAAGACCTGATAAATATATTTCACTCCCATCAGTAACTGGTTAACAGCTAACTGCAATATAATTCCCTCTCAAGGATATTTACATTTCAACACTAAACAGAAACCTGAAAGTGATGCAGTGAGTCTTGAGTATCGTTTAATGAGCAGGGAAAAATTTGTGGTTGATTAGAAACTTTGATACCCCTCAAATTAATCATATCATACAAGTGGTCACCTATACTACCAATAAGACAGGACAAGACTGGCCAATATTTCTTGCTAGTGCTTTCTAGTTTGGAAATTCAAATCTTCATAAGAGTTAGTAAAAGCAAAGCACTCTGAAGTTTTTGTTGTAAATGCTAAGTTGTTTGCCATCGGCATTGAAGAGAATTGTTCATCATTAAAGACCATCTGAACAAATGTCACTTCAAAGTTATTTTCTTGCTTATTCTAGGTGAATTATTAAATTGCTGTAACAAAGAAGTAAATACATCTGTGCATTTAGCTCTTCACAGAACTGTAAATATTAGAGGTGTCTCAAGGTAAAACATTATGTACTTTAAAACATAAGATTAAAATTTTTTCCATAATTGTTCTTTGTTTTTAAGAAAAACATATGGAGAATGCTGTACAGGACTCTTTTCTATTCCTTTAAGCATAGTAGTATCAATTTTAGCACTAACCACATGCTTCCTCCCAGTTCTGGCAGCAAACCACCTTCAAATGTGGTAGCAGGATAGTTAGAATGTTTGTTGATTCAGCCGTTAACCTCCCTGGGCTACAGAGATTGCCAAATAGTTGAATTTTGGATCACGTTCTTGGTAAATGGGACCAGTTGTTTACTGTAAAAATGAGCTGAGACCACTAATCACAGAGATACCAGAAGTGGCCAAGCAGTGGGTCCTCTTTTTCCACCATGGTGGTCTTCATTAGAGACAAAGACCAAAGTTTATTTGGAGAGTCTGCTCATTAGTGAAGGAGTGCTTCTAAATGTCCATTTTAGCACTTAAGTGAACTTAACTGGAATGAGGCTTCCTGTGGCCAGCTACGTTAGTTGAGTAGATGTTACTGCTAATGGATTCCCTTCACTTAAACCAGTTATATCTTTGGTGTCTTTTATCAACTGAGTTTGGTTGAGTAATTTGGTGTTTTTAGTTGTTACTCAAAAAGTAGTGCTGAAAGAAAACATGGGATTAAATCAGTAAATAAAAAAATTGTTTCTTGACTTCCTGCAGTGTGCAAGGCTGTGTCTAGTGAACACTGTGGGATATATACAAAAAGAATGTGTTATCCATAATTGGGGGAAATTTACAGCCTGCTTGAGAAAGACAAGATATATGCATATACTGTTAATAATGGTAATGGCATCATGTGAGAATTAAATAAATAGTTATTACAGTTCAGTGTTAGTACTGAGAGTTAAGATGGATTAGGGAAAGGGTCTTGGAAAAGATGGATCTTGAATTAGATTGTTGATGAATAAAGGGCAGGAAAAGGGGAGAGCAATCCAAGCAGGGTAAATCACATGAGCGGAGCTAGACATCTAGGTAATATGCTTGGTGGATTTACAGACATTGAATAAAACTGGCTAGCTGATGCAGATTTCTTGTGTTGGTTTAGTGTTACAGATAAGGTTATAAAAGTAGATTGGTTCCAAATTGCATAAGGCCTTTGATTCTAAGCTATATCAGAGGCACAGTATTCAGTAGCTAGGTAATCAGGCCTAATACCATAGTCGTATTGTGGAAAAAAATATGGAATCTTCCCCTTCATCTCCCAAGTAAACCAGCCAAAGTTTTATTGATTTGCCTGGTTTCTGTCCAAAACAGTCACAAATTTCTATCCTTTCATACTCAGTATAAGTGGCAGTCTCTATAACAGTTATCTGAAAGGGGATGGAATCTTCTGCCAACCTAGGATGAATCTTAGTACTATTAGTTACTGTTAATAATAGTACTTAGTACTTTTGTTACAATGAGGTAGATCTGAGGCTGCTCACCAGATTGAGGAGGAAATCTTTCCATCCAGAGGAGAGTTAGCAACAACTAGGGCAACTGTCTTTGAAGATGCTTCCCATTCCCAGTACTTGGTCTACAGCCATCTTTCCCAGTTCCTTCTTTTAGCAGGCAATAAAGTGCGGGACGATTTATTGCCTGGTTGACTCCACAATTTGGTCAAATTCACTGCCAGTTCCAATTAACTCTCCTCATATCCTGTTATCATCTGGTGAAGCTCTCATACTTCCTCTTACAGAAAGCTATGTCTCCATCAGTATCCCGTCCTCATGACCTGAACCGTCAGGGACTGTGAAGGATCTGAGATTTTATCCTGTTTGTAAGCCAACAAGTTAGCCTGACAGTTTCAAAGATTCTGGTAGAAGACACAAGACTCCTGGGATAGAGAAAAACTATAGTTTATTACTCTCAGCAACAGTAGTTTCTGGAGTATCAACATTTCTGCACAGACTCACTGAGCTTCAGTTTTCAGAGGGTGATATGAAGAGAGCTGGATGACCTTTGCATATACAGTGGGTTGCATTTCATAAGAAGAACTTGGAGCTTAGGGAAGCTGAATCTTTTATAATGGACAGCTATAAAAAATAATGGGTTCCAGAAAAAGACATTATTATATGGACAGTAAGTGTTCCTGACTTTTGCTATAGGGGGAGACACTATCTCTATGTTTACTATACAAAATTCCCTGAAAAGAGACTGGTATGAGAAATAGTAAGTACCTCATTTGCATAACGTGCAGAAATTCAAGAGACTATGGAGAATTGTCTCCAGCAACATGTTAAGGTAAATGTTGGAGGTATAAAGATGAGTAAGATACATTCATTTTCCTCCATGAGCTCACATTATATTGGAATAAACACGTCCATAATTATAATATAGTGCAATAAGTCCTAAACAGCCATGTTAACAGAGTTCTGTAGGAATATAAAGGAACAGCTACTGATTTTGACTAAGAGGATCTATGAAAGGCTTCACAGATCATGATACATTTGAGTTAGTAACAAATAGTATGATGAAGGAACCTCAGGGGTGGAGGGAGTTAAAGACTTCTGAGAAGCATGGTTGCTTGATCAAAGATGAAGACGTAGTAGGGACTTAGCAAATGCAAGCAGAGGGCAGGGGCATTCCAGAACAGATATATGAGGAAGCTGGGTATATTTAGAGAATTGCAGACAGTTCAGTGTTTTAGTCAAGTCTGTTTCCATTAAAAATGACAGAAACCTAACTCAACAGTTTTCAGCCAAAAAATCAGGACTGGCTAATGTAGTCAGGAAGTCCAGCAGTGCATGTGCCTAGAGGTTTGGCTAGATACAGGAGCTGGATGAATATAATCAAATTACTCTCATCTTCTAGCCTTACTTATCTCTGCTGGCTTCATTCACAAACATTGTGGAACAGGTGGCTCTTGGCAACTCAAGGCTTATATTGCTCTAAGAGTTAGCAATCTTAGCAAAAAGAAAGCACTCTTCTTTCTGTGTAGCTCCAGCAGAAATTCTAAGGTAGGCTCCAGCCAATCTGACTGGGATTACATGGTCATCTTTAAGTCAATCACAACAGCCATGAAACAGGAATACTGTAATTGGCAGGATTTGGATCACCTAGGGGTATAGGTGATCCTATACCCCTAAAAACTGGGATGGGGACCAGAAGCACATGCACTGCAAACTGGGGAAGAGAGTAGTTCCCCATAGAGATGGTGAGCAGATAAAAAGAAATGCCCCCTACATTTCACATTTTTGGTGCCCAATGTCTGTATATACCCTTCTTCCCACTTACACAGGTTTTAAAATGCCTTTGGTAACATAGTGGATGTGGCTACCCACACAGCTGAAAATACACTCTCCCTTCTCCAAAGAAAGATAACCCAATGTATTGGTCAATTATTGCTTACAGCTCCAAGGCCAGATTCTTTGGGTAAGGAGCATTCTCAGTAAGGCCCAGATACAGGTCTACATCTCAACTAATCAGTATATGATTTTAGAAAGAAAACAAGATAGCCACACTATTCATTCCATTTAGAAAACGAGAGAATGAGAAACAACATAAAGTGGCCCAGGCCCATAGTTGTGTATTTAAACCAAACGTAGGCGATTGATACGTGACAGTTCCTCATAACAATATAAATCAGCTTTTTAAATCACCCAACTTCCCACTCCCTGCCACAAACTTACACCGAAATGAGAATCTGAGGTAAAGAGTCTCTGGAATATATCATACATTCTATGAAACCAGGGAATATCTTCATTCTCTAGAATACGTTCAGTACCAAGAACAATGCCTGACACATGGCAACTACGTGTTGAAGGAATGACTAGATATTCTTAAAGATGCTCATAAGAATTCTAAATGAGTCACGTATATAGACAAGGAATACCTAAAATGATATTTATCTAAAGGTAAGTATCAAATCACAGTCATGTTATTATCTCCAAAACATTTTGAAATATGAGTTTCACTGATTTTTATCTGGGGACAAGTTTTCTAAGGTTCTTTACGTGGTTGCTAGCTATTGACTACCAAAAAGCAAGTGGTTATCTAAAACATCCAATACCAATTACCTTTTTGCTTTACAGTTTTATTGAAGTATAATTTACATATAACAAAACTGCCTATATTTAAACTGTACAATTTGATAATTTTAGACATATGTTTAACTTGTGAAACAGTCACTGAAATCAAAATAGTGAACTCATCCATCAAACCCCCAAATTTCTTGTTTACCTTTGTAACCTTTCCTTTCTGTCCTTCATGTTCCTCCCTTCCTCAGTCTACTACTGATCTGCTTTTTGTCACTATAGGTTATCCAAACTTAAGTATCAAATAATGGTCAAAATAAATTATTTTAAAATTATAAGTTTAGTAATAGTTTTCTGTAGATTTCAGTAGAATTAAAGTAGGCTTTGCAATTGACTTTGTAGGTTTTTTGAGTGACTTCAAATATACTGTGAATACTATTTAAGCAAAGTTTTATTTAGAAGAGAGTGTATGCTATATCATAAAGGATTTTATTGTCTTTGTGGATTTTCTCTGAGTTTTTAGAACGTTACATATAAATGGAATTTAGAGTTCAGCTGTGCTATATTTACTGCTTAAATATATAGAATTACAGAAGGGAAAATATATAAATAGCAATAATCATTTGCAAAGATTTTTAACAGTATCATAATGAAAAAAAATCTGGTTTTGATGGCTTTTTAGACCTAAAACAGCAAAAGAGAATGAAAGTGAGCCAGATACTTAGATGAATTCTTTATTCTGCATTTATGTTTCCAGAAGCTCATATTTTCTATTTGTGGTTTTTTCAGAAGACAGAACAGTTCCTTAATTTGCAGTTGCACACTGCCCTGTGCTCAACTTTAGTTTCTATAGTTTACTGGGAAAGTGAATTTATTATTTTTGTCCTTTCAAATATTTTTTTGGCATTACCTTTTGGATAGATTATTCTCACTCAGAAAAGGTCATTTAAATCTTTTATTACTTTCCTACTTGGACTCAGTATGTTCCCGACATGGCACGTACTTCCAAAAATGCTAAAGAACAAAATCTTATGATTGTTTTTTGGATCCATGTCTCAAACTAAATTCTCTCATTACAGAACCTCTCTCCCTCTGGATGCATTCATTCTTGTTTGCATATGAAAAATTTCATTCCTATCTATAGAAGCTATACTAGTTGGTTATTTTTGGTTGGGGTGGAGTTGTTTGCTTTTTCAGATAAAGGGTAAATTTTGAAATTGTGTAATTGAAAATATAATTATTCAAATAGAATTTGTTTTTAATTTGTTCATCAATTCAGGCCATCAAATTTTTGTTGAATGTACTTTGAAGGTACTGTATGCCCCGCACCAGACAAGGCTTTGCATAACTTTGCCCTTTAGGAATTCATACTTTTTATGTTGCCCTATCTTAAATGGTTTCTTAATTTTATCTTTTTGCAATATGACTATTTTTCAAAGGAATATATTCATCTCTACTTTGTTCAGACTTATAAACTACTCAGAAGATAAATTTAAGCCAAACCATATTGTGTTCTTGTGTATTTAATGCACAGTGTATATAAAAATCAATGAAAAAACTTGAAATTTTTCATGATAGTTAAATGACCTAAATGTCACTCTTATCTATAATAACAGAGTATTTAAAGCTATATTATAAAATATGAGAAAAATTTTAATTTCCCCAAATATGTACTTTACTTTTAACCTATTATAATTGAACGTGCTATTACCTCCAAAATAATACAAATTCTGAACTTCACTGATTTCATCTGGGAACAAGTTCAATGAATAAATTCTACTTTCTCTCTAATGGTCTTCAAATCATTACAAACTGTTGCCTACCAAAAAACAAATGATTATCTAAAACACCCAATACCAATTAACTTATTTTTGTATAGTTTTATACAGGTATAATTGAGGTATATTATAATATAATAAGCTGTATATTTTAAATTGTATAATTTCATAATTTTTCATGTACGTATAACCTGTGAAACCATCACCAAGATCAAGATATAAAAGGTATTTGTCAAACTCAACACTTGTTCATTTTTCGTAATCCCTCATTTTGTTTTTCTGCCCCCACCCTTCCCAGATTACCACCGATCTGCTTTTTGTCACTTTAGATTAATTTGCATTTTTCTAAAGTTTTACGTAAATGAACTCATATAGTATATGCTCTTTTTTGGTCTGGCTTCTTTTACTTAGCATAATGCATTTGAGATTCATCCAGGTTGCCACATCCAGGTTGTTTCATCTTACCAATATACCATAATTAGTTTATTCATTGGATTTATTTATTTGTGGATTATTTATCAGTTTACCATTTTTAACTACTTTTTTAACTGAAAAGACTATATATTTCAAAATAAAACAGACTTACCACTCTTACTGAAGAATTACTAATGTGCTCAGTGTGTACCATAGAGCATCACATATTTATTCTGTTAGGAGCCTCTAGCTTCCAGATTTCTGACAGCTGCCAGACTAAGAATGATAATATTTTAGTTTTATGATTTCTTAGGAAACTAATGGAATCTGCTTGTGCTTCGGTTCCCAGGTTTTGCTTTAAAAATGCATGTGAACTAGACTCAGCCTTTAGTGATTAGAGAATAATAAAACGTTTTTACTGGAAAGGATACTGAATCACTCTTCTCAGTGCAGTAAACAAATGTTAGCAGTCCAAAAACAGAAGACACATTTTCACTTATTATTTTTAAAGCTACTTGAGTTTCCTGCTTCTTAATAAAAATTGGTGATTAAACTATTTCTATTGAGAAGGCACCACATGCAAGATACAAAATCAATATACAAAAAATATCAGTTGTTTCTATACACTAATAATGAACTATCAGAGAGCTTAAGAAAACAACTCCATTTATAATTGCATCAAAAAACAACAACAACAACAAAAAACCCCTAGGAATAAATTTAACCAAGGGGGTGAAAAACCTGTATGTTGAGAGCTGTAAGACATTGATGAAAGAAATTGAAGGAGACACAAATTAATGGAAAGATATTCCATGTTCGTGGATTGGAAGAATTAATATTGTTAAAATGTCCATACTACCCAAAGCAACCTACAGATTCAGTGCAATCCCTACCACAAGTCCAATGGCATTTTTGACAAAAATGGAACAAACGATCCTAAAATTCATATGGAACCACAAATGACCCCAAATAGCTGAAGCAACCTTGAGAAAGAAGAACAAAGCTGGAGGCATTGCACTTCCTAGTTTCAAACTATATTACAAAGCTATAGTATCAAAACAGTATGATATTGCCATAAAAACAGACACATAGATTACTGGAACAGAAGAGAAAGGAATAAATGACCAGAAATAAACCCATCCACATGTGGTCAGTTGATCTATGACAGAGGAGCCAAGAATATACAGTGATGGAAAGGTCAGTCTCTTCAATAATGGTTTGGGAATATTGGACAGCCACATGCAAAAAAATGAAACTTGACCCCCTATATTACACTATACACAAAAAATAACTTAAAATGGATTAAAAACTTGAACGTAATACCTGAAACCATAAAACTCATAGAAGACAACATAGGCAGAAAGCTGCTTGACATCGGTCTTGGTGATGATTTTTTGGATTTGACACCAAAAACACAGGCAACAAAAGCTAAAATAAACAAGTAGGACTACATCAAATTAAAAATGTCCTGCACAGCAAAGGAAACCATCAACAAAGTGAAAAATCAGACTATCAAATGGGAGAAAATATTTGCAAATTAAATATCTGATAAGGGGTTAATATACAGAATATAAAAAGAACTCATATAACTCAATAGCAAAAAAAAATCTGATTAAGTATTATTCAGCCTTAAAGAAAGGAAATCCTACCATTTGTAATAACCTGGATGTACCATGAAGGCATTATGCTAAGTGAAATAAGTCATACAGAGAAAGACAAATGCTGCATGATCTCACTTTTATATAGAATCTAAACGAAAACAAACACAAAATAACCTCATAGATACAGAGAACAGATTGGTGGTTGCAGGAGGCAGGGGTCAGGTGGGGAAGGCGGGTGAAGTGGGTAAAAGGGGTCAAAGGTGCAGACTTCCAGTTACAAATAATTCATGGGGAGGTAATGCACAGTATGGTAACATAGTTAATAACACTGTATTGTACATTTGAAAGTTTCTAAAAGAGCAGATCTTAAAAGTTATCATCACACACACACAAAATTACAACTAAGCATGGTGATGGATGTTAACTAGATTTATTGTGGTGATCATTTCTTTCTCGCTCTATATATACAGGTGTTTTACACCTGAAACTAATATGCTTTATGTCAATTATATCTCAATTTTTAAAACAAGCACCGCAAGTCAGACTGCTCATCCTTTTCTTCACTAAGGTGTTATATTTTCAAATGTGATGTGACAACTTAGAGAGTGAAGCACATTGTGGGAGAAACCATTTTGACTTTTCAGTGTTTACTAAAGTATTTTAGATGAAAAAAATAATTAAAGCATTTTATCAGATTTTTGTTTTTAATTTTTTTTTCTGTATAGTTTCATGCCAATGTAGTTTTCTAATGAAAGTTATAGACTCTGAATGGTGTATTTTTAAATCTTTCAATCTCTGAGCTCTCTGAAATTTTGCTACTTGGCAAGGATGGTCACGTCCTGTCATTTGATTTACATTTTCAACAATTAGAGAGTTAAAAAAACTTTATTTTGTAGACATAGGTTATCATTAAAATTCAGTTGACCCAGTTAACTCTGATTTTTATATTTTAAATTTATTATTTAAGAGGTAAGATCTTTACTTGGTGGTAACCCAGGTACGGAATTTTTTTTTTTTTAAGGGCTTCAAATGCTTGGCTTTCTTATTTATTTATTTATTTATTTATTTATTTATTTATGGCTGTGTTGCGTCTTCATTTCTGTGCGAGGGCTTTCTCTAGTTGTGGCAAGCGGGAGCCACGCTTCATTGGTGCGTGGGCCTCTCACTCTCGTGGCCTCTCTTGTTGCGGAGCACAGGCTCCAGACGTGCAGGCTCAGTAGTTGTGGCTCACGGGCCTAGTTGCTCCGTGGCATGTGGGATCTTCCCAGACCAGGGCTCGAACCCGTGTCCCTTGCATTAGCAGGCAGATTCTTAACCACTGCGCCACCAGGGAAGCCCTGGAATTTTTAAAATAATAAAAACATTCCCATTAGCTATCTGTTTTATACATGGCAGCGCACATACATCAATCCCAGTCTCCCAATTCATCCCACCCCACACTGTGTCCACACGTCCGTTCTCTACATCTGGGTCTCTATTCCTGCCCTGCAAATAGGTTCATCTGTACCATTTTTCTAAATTCCACATATCTGTGTTAATATACGATATTTGTTTTTCTGACTTACTTCACCTTTTAGGGCAGACTCTAGGTCCACTGCCATGTGTAAAACGGATAGCTAGTGGGAACCTGCTGTATAGCACAGGGAGCTCAGCTTGGTGCTCTGTGGTGACCTAGAGGGGTGGGATTGTGGGTGGGGGTTGGGAGGGAGGTCCAAGAGGGAGGGGATATATGTATACATGTAGCTGATGCACTTCGTTGTGAAGCAGAAACTAACACAACATTGTAAAGCAACTATACCCCAATTAAAAAAAAAAACAGTTTATTTAAAAAAATATATTCTCTGGCCATGTTTCAAAGGTATCCTATTTGAGGAGATTTTTTTCCTCCTTTTAATAACTATACTGATGTGCTTCTGAACTTTTAAATAAAGTTTTAATTTTAAAATATTCAACTTACATGGCTATAATATAAGAACAGATTTGCTGACATCTTTTGTCTCTTATTCCCTGGTCTTTGGTACTTTTTGTCTTTTAAATATTCCTTTACTGTAATTTTAATGATTAAGAAGGAGCAGATATTCATGCATATATACTCAATAGTTCACATTTATCCAGAAGCCACCTCATAACGTTTTTCTTACTGTTTATTGAAAGTAAAGCACAGACACTAAAAACTATATAAAACAAATGTATATCACAAACAGTTATAAGATAAACACTCTTATAACTACCACACAGGTCAGGAATAGAACTGCCAGTTATTCCCAGAAACTTTTATGGATCCCAACCCAGCTACAAGCCTATCTCTCCTCCAATAAGTAAGCAGTTCCTCTTTTTTCTTTAATGGCTTATCACTCGGGTGTACATCTTTTAAAACTGTAGCTTAGTCTTGTTTGTCTTACTCTTGTGTCTTTCAGTCTACAAGTTCTCCTTCCATTGCCTTTTCCCCACTTTATAATTTAATTGTTGAAGATCCCCAGCCATTTAACCTGTAGAGATTCCCACAGCCTGGATTTTGCTGATTATAGTCTCATGGTGTAGTTAAGCATGTTTCTCCCTCTGTGTTTCCTGCAAATTGGTAGCCACATATAGAGGCCTAGCCAAGGTCAGTTTTGCTTGTTTGTTTTTGGCAAGCCTATGGGTGATATTGTGTTCTTTCATTAGGAAGCACAAAATGTCTATCATCATTCTGTGATGTTAGTTAACAGTTGTGATTCCTCAACTCCCTACATACATTAGATCATTTAGGGGATTGCAAAATGGAGATATTCTTGTTCTTTCACTTCTTTCTCATTTATTGGCTGGAATACATCCCCTAATCTACTATTTGGTTAGTTGTGTTATTTTATGTATAGAAAAGGTGGAATAAATGCTTGATTCTTCACCTTTGTCTACCAGTTTTGGAAATAATGAGTTGGCTTTCTTTCGTCTGCTAAATGTGAATAATTTTTTGTTGTATCATTTTGAACTTCTGAATTTAATCATATTTGACCTGTTGCAATCCATTGCAATTTTTGTCCTTACTGAAGTTCATATTGTCCCATTTCTGGCTGGTGAAATCCTCTTCAAGCTCCCAGAGTTCTTTTAACATGACTCCAGGTTTGATACCTTTTACAACTTGGTTTCTAGTATGACAAGGTGTTCCAGGCTCAGCTGGAGAATGGACAGGAATTATGAATTTATCTATGAGGATGCTGTGAACCAGTGGTTGTAAACTGGTATTGAGGGGCCAAAAGTAGCCACCAGCCATGTTGTCCCTTTTTATTGTCAAAAGAAACAAATCATAATTCAAGAGCAAAAAAAATCAATTTTTTTAGCATTTACTATGTGCCAGGTGTTGTACTAGTTTCTGGGAATATGGTGGTTAATAAGAGATAAAGCTGCCCTCAGGGAATTTACAATCTGATGAGGAAAACAATACAAGCCAAAACACTATCAAGTAAACTTGTAGGATCCTAGGATGGTGTGAGTCTTAGAAGGGTCCTAACTCAGGGTATTGTAGGTCAAAGAAAGATTTGCAAGTAATATATTATTTAATCTCCTATTTAAAACTTAAGTGTTCCAGGTAAAGAAAGATAAGGGAAAATTACTCAAGGCAGAGAAAGTATAGATGAACCTGATTTCCTTTAGTTAGAAAAGCCATCAGCATGTCTGTATTAAACATATTCTGTTCCAAAACTTCCAGAAATCTGATCCTGTGTCCAGTCTTTCTGTTACCACTGCCTTTTCTCCTGCCAGAAACGACCACAAGTAATATTTTTCTCCACAGAATCCAAGTTTTAAATTGGAGTCATTTCTGTCCTAATCCAGACTGGATAAGTTGGTATCACTTACTGTTGATTTTTTCTTTTTTTCCAAGCTGAGTTTTCCAGAATCAACCTTGCTATTCCATCTTATTTGTTGGCATTTTAATTACTATAATATTTACCCCTCCAATGAACTGTCTTTTCTAGCTGACATTCATACTTAATTGTAGCCTTCTTTACTTTTAAAGATGTGATTCTTGTACTTATCCTACTTTTTATTCCTTTGTCCACGTCAGAAGGAAACACTGAAACAGCTTATCTGTGACAAAATACAAGGAAAACTATAATTATTAGCTTATTATCAATATTGAAACTGATCATGATGAATTTCATTCTAATGTATTATTTCAGTAAGAATATCGATCTAACCATTTTGGAGCAACAATGTTGGCCTTTTCTCAGCACAGATTTTTCTGACACTTTGGTCCATTTCTATTTCTTGAGAAAACTGTTTTAGACTGCTAAAGTATAATTTCCGAAAAGGTAAAATTATGATTTTCAGGCAAATATGAAGTAAACATGGGTCAGAGATTTTATTCAACTTGTTAATTAATGATGGAACCAGTAAGATGTTAATACAAATTCAAAGAACATTGAGCTATTTATAGGCAGTTGAATATGGGAATGTTGGAATAAGATAGTTGAGTTCAATACAAAACTGATTAGTATCCTGTATGTTAAGCTATATAACCTTTGGGGTTATTGTTTTTTTCACCAAACAGAAGAATTAGCATATAGTTAGTAAACAGTGAGTCTAACAAAGTACATTCCCCTAATCCTTGGGTGGCTCTGTGTCCCATATGACACTGAAAAGACCTGTTACATATTTTTTTGCCTTTTTTTCAAGTTGTGAATGATTTTGAATAAAATTCCAAAAATCTCTTAGATTGGATTAGAGAATTTTCTTTGGGTCTGAGGATTGTTCATGAATAATTGATGAAGTAAGCTCTGTTTTAGTATACTTAGTAAGTTTTGTATTCTAATGTCAGACAACTGCCTAACGATTAATCTTTAATATTGAAGTTTTGAGGAGAATAAATCATTTTTATTGGACATCAAAGAAAGGTAAAGGGAATTTCTATATACTTAATAGATTTAAAGTAATTTGCTATGGAATAAACTCTCTAAATTTTTATGTTCCCTAGGGTTTTCCTGGAGATATTGGGATTCCTGGACAAAATGGCCCTGAAGGATCAAAGGTAAGGAATAAAAAAAGAAAAAGAAAAACAGAAGAAGAAAAATGTATGGTATCTATAGTTTTCTAATGTCAAATCTCAATGAATGGGTAAAAAAATATTTTAGAAATATCAGAACATTTCTGGATATTTTTGAGCTGACTCAGTGCATTTAAAAAACCTTGTACAGCTTGTTTTGAGATAATCAGGAAGTAGTTTGCGTGTCTGGTTGTTCCTTTGGTATCATTTGTTTAGTAGGAGTATGTTTATACAGCCTCTTGGGTTCAGGTCATTGAAAATGATTTTCCTGGTTTGGTCTAGACTTAGATTAGGGTGACAGTATTTGCAAAGCACATAAATAACTGAAAGAAACGATTTCTTATAAGAGGTGAAAAAAATTTTAAAAACCCCAAAACCTATAGCCTACACTAAATGGATGAGAGTTTTCTGACCACTAAAACCCTTTAGGGCCTATTAAATATCCACTGATTAAAATAAAAGGAAGCCTATGGTGTTCTGGAATTTATACATAGCACAAACTACCTGCAGAAACCTAATCATTTCTAACTTCCTTTACTGTTGTTGTGTATGTATACTAGAAATTATCCATAGAAAACCTGTAAATACCAAGCTTTGCCAAGCAGGCTGACATAGAATGAGCACTGTAAACAATTGAAGTGTTGTGAATAGACACAGAACAGTGAAACAGCCTGAAGTTTGGAGAACTGGCAGGTTATGAAGTATAGCTGCTGTGGAAGGTTATTAGTGTGAGTAGAAAGGAAGTGTTAGGGGATGAAGCTGGAAGGGATATTAATATAGCTATATTTGTTAGTGTACTATAGTGTCAAGTACTACAGTACTGTAGTAAATGTTTTACAGATATCTCATTTAATCTTCACAACAGCTTTATGAGGTAGATTTTATCCCCATTTTATAGATAGTTAAGTTATTCCCTCAGTCACATAACTATCAGGTGACTTAGTCAGGATTCTCACCCAGACATGATTTCAAATTCTGAGCTCTTAACCACTTAGTTTGGGGATTAAATTGTGGGGAAGGTTTAAGACCATGTTGAAGAGTTCCTACTTCTACCATGGGCATCATGGAGTAATCAAAGATTTTTAAATAGTAAAGTAATCTAGGTGATTTATGTTTTAAAAAAGATACCTCTTATGTCAGCATGGAGGATGGTTTAACAAGAGAAAAAATGAAGGCAAAGAGATGAGCTAGAAAAAGCTAGAAAAGAAGTTATAAAGATCTGAAGTGAAACAGAACATTCATTCAATCAACAAATATTTGCTGGCTGCCTCTTATGTGGCAGCCATTGTGCTAGACCCTAGGGCTACAAAGATGAAAAGTCCTGCTTCCTACTTTCAAGAAACTTACAATCTAGAGAAATATATGCAGGAAATCCTTTATAATAACCATGTGAATAACATATAATATGTGATACTATGTGAGTATATGGTTAGGGGACTCAGATTACACTTTGTAGAGAAGGTAGCACTTGAGCTGACATGATGAATGAGTCAGAATTTGCAGACAGACAAGTAAGATATATGGCATTCAGGAAAAGGAAACTTGTGAGAGGATGAAGATGCAGTATTTGGAACACATTTGTACTAAAAGTTATTCATTCTTTATGTGAAATTCAAATCTAACTGGGCATCCTGTGTGTTATCTGAAAACACTACTGGCCACCTAACAACTCTCCCTGTACATATTCAGCCGTATTTCCCCCTCCCTTTCTGTCTCCACAGAAAAGTTATTCCTCCCCCTCCCCAGTATTCAAATTTCACATATGTTTTGTATCAAACCCTCTCCTGACCCCTGAATGACCTCATGCTATCAATTATCACCTTTATCCTGATCTCTCCTTTGACTCAAAATTTCCTATCTTTGCTCTTGAAACCATTTTCACTGCCAATGTTTTAGTTTAGGCCCTATTTATTCTTCACCAGGATTAGTGTAATAGCCCTCTAATTGTTCTTGCCACCATTCTGGCATTTCTTCAAATCTACATCCAAACTACTGATGTAATAATGTTTGTAAAGTATAGATTTCATCATGTCATTCTTGTACTTAAATTCTTCAGTATCTCCATAGCTTCCAGGTTAAGGATTATAGTTCTTTACTTTTTACACAAGGTTCTTTATGACCTACTCTCCCTTTCTAACTCTGTTGTCATCTAGTCCCATCTCCCATTGCTCTTTCAAAAGCGTTACTCCAGGTAGACTATTTAGAGTACCAAACCATGCCATACTTGTTCAAATATCACAGCTTCCTGCATGCTGTTTTTTTAATCTGGATCTGTGCCCTACTTATCTAGCTAACACCTACACATCACATGCCACATTGTCCAGGAAGCTTTTCCTGTTCCTCTGAAATCTAATTGAGTTGTCTCTTCTCTGTATTCCTAAAAAAATCTATCAAGCACTTATCTTCATATAACTGCTGATTTGCTTATCTCTCTATTAGACTATAAGCTTTATGAGAAGGACACTAATTGGTTTTATACATATCACAATAACCATGATAATATCCGTAGCACATAATAGGAACATAATAGATATTGGCTGAGTGGATGATTGATTGAATGACTATTTAAAAGCTAATTCAGAAATAGAAACAATGCAACTTGGTAACTGAATAAATGAAGGTGATGGGAGAAAGAGAAGTCAAAGATAAAACTGGGACTATGATTTGGGTTACTGATGTCATTGACTTGACTAAGGAACTCAGAAGGAGGAGCAGGTTTGGAAGATGGGGAAGACAAGAAATTTGATTCTGGGTATATTTAGCTTGCGGTATCTGGTTGACGTCGAGACAGAAATAATCAATATCTAGTCGTAAACCAAATCCCAAAGTAGAAATAGTAGCATGAATGGACATTGAGAGAGAGAGGTAGTATAGAGAACTGAGTTGAGAATTTCTCATGTGTAATTTAGCCCCTTACCTGCTGTATACTTAGGAACTTGAACTTGATGCATATATAAACACATTCATTTTTCCATTCATTCAGTAATTCATTCGTTTAACATTTATTGAGTTTCTTTTATGTTTTAGCCCAAGTACTAAATGTGGGTTGATAAAGATTTCTGAACTACGGTCCCTCCCCTTGATGAGATTACAGTTCAGAGAGAGGTTGGAAAAAAAAAAATCACAAAGTATTGTAAGACGTGCTATATAAAAGAGTTGGTGAAGGGCTATGAGAGCCTAGATAATTGAGCAACAGATTCTGCCTTAGGAAATTGGGAATTACTTCAAGAGGAAGTAATAATTGAACTTAATTTTTTTTTCTTCTGTAGGGTTTCCTAACTTTAAAAAAAAGTCATTGAAGTATAGCTAATATACAATATTATATAAGTTACAGGTGTACAACACGGTGATTCACAATTTTCTAAAAATTTAAAAAATTTTTAATTTTATATTGGAGTATAGATGATTAACAATGTTGTGTTAGTTTCAGGTGTACAGCAAAGTGATTCAGTTATACATATACGTGTGTCTATTCTTTTTCAAATTCTTTTCCCATTTAGGTTGTTACAGAATATTGATCAGCATTCCCTGTGCTATACAGTAGGTCCTTGTTGGTTATCTATTTTAAATATAGCAGTGTGTACATGTCAATCCCAAACTCCCAATCTATCCCTCCCCCCGACTTTGCCCCCCTGGTAACCATAAGTTCATTCTCTAAGTCTGTGAGTCTGTTTCTGTTTTGTAAATAAGTACATTTGTATCCTTTTTTTAAAGATTCCACATATAAGCGATATCATGTGATATTTTTCTTTCTCTGTCTGACTTACTTCACTTAGTATGATAATCTACAAGTCCATCCATGTTGCTGCAAATGGTGTTATTTCATTCTTTTTTAATGGCTGAGTAATATTCCATTGTATATATGTACCACATCTTCTTTATCCATTCATCTTTTGATGGACATTTAGGATGCTTCCATGTCTTGGCTATTGTGAACAGCGCTGCAGTGAACACTGGGGTGCATGTATCCTTTCAAACCATGTTTTTCTCTGGATATATGCCCAAGGGTGGGATTGCTGGATCATATGGCAACTCTATTTTTAAGTTCTTAAGGAACTTCCATACTGTTCTCCACAGTGGCTGTACCAATGTACATTCCCACCAGCAGTGCAGGAGGGTTCCCTTTTCTCCACACCCTCTCCAGCATTTATTGTTTGTAGACTTTTTGATGATGGCCATTCTGACTGGTATGAGGTAATATCTCATTGTAGTTTTGGTTTGCATTTCTCTAATAATTAGTGATGTTGAGCATCTTTTCATGCACCTCTTGGCCATCTGTATGTCTTCTTTGGAGAAATGTCTATTTAGATTTTTTGTGCATTTTTTGATTCAGTTGTTTGCTTTTTTGATATTGTGATATTTGATATTTGATATCATGAGCTGTTTGTAAATTTTGGAGATTAATCTCTTGTCAGTCACATCATTTGCAAATATTTTCTCCCTTCTGTGGGTTGTCTTTGGTTTTGTTTATGGTTTCCTTTGCTGTGCAAAAGCTTTTGAGTTTAATTATGTCCCATTTGTTTATTTTTGCTTTTATTTCCATTACTCTAGGATATGGATCAAAAAGATATTGCTGTGATTAATGTCAAAGAGTATTCTGCCCATGTTTTCCTCTAAGAGTTTTATAGTATCCGAACTTACATTTAGGTCTTTAATCCATTTTGAGTTTATTTTTGTGTATAGTGTTAGAGAATGTTCTAATTTCATTTTTTTTTTTACACGTATCTGTCCATTTTTTCCAGCACCACTTATTGAAGAGACTGTCTTTTCCCCATTGTGTAGTCTTCCTTCCTTTGTCATAGATTAATTTACCATAGGTGCATGGGTTTATTTCTGGGCTTCCTATCCTGTTCCATTGATCTATATTTCTGTTTTTGTGCCAGTGCCACACGTTTTGGTGATTGTATCTTTTCTTTTTTTTTTTTCAAAGAAGGTGTTGGGGGTAGGAGTTTATTAATTTATTTATTTTTGCTGTGTTGGGTCTTCGTTTCTGTGCGAGGGCTTTCTCTAGTTGTGACAAGTGGGGGCCGCTCTTCATCGCGGTGCAGGGGCCTCTCACTATCGCGGCCTCGCTTGTTGCGGAGCACAGGCTCCGGATGCGCAGGCTCAGTAGTTGTGGCTCATGGACCTAGTTGCTCTGCGGCATGTGGGATCCTCCCAGACCAGGGCTCGAACCTGTGTCCCCTGCATTAACAGGCAGATTCTCAACCACTGCGCCACCAGGGAAGCCCCGGTGATTGTATCTTTGTAGAATAGTCTGAAGTCAAGGAGTGTGATTCCTCCACCTCCGTTTTTCTTTCTCAAGACTGCTTTGGCTATTCAGTGTCTTTTGTGTCTCCCTGTAAATTTTAAGATATTTGCTCTAGTTCTGTGAAAACTGCCATGTGTAATTTGATAGGGATTGCACTGAATCTGTATATTGCCTTGGGTAGTTTAGTCATTTTGACAATGTCGATTCTTCCAATCCAAGAACAGGGTATATCTTTCCAAATGTTTGTGTCATCTTCGATTTCTTTCATCAGTGTCTTATAGTTTTCAGAGTACAGGTCTTTTGCCTCCTTAGGTAGGTATATTCCTAGGTATTTTATTCTTTTTCATGCAATGGTAAATGGGATTGTTTCTTTCATTTCTCTTTCTGATGTTTCATTGTTACTATATAGAAATGCAACAGATTGCTGTGTACTAATTTTGTGTCCTGCAACTTTACCAGATTCATTGATGAGCTCTAGTAGTTTTCTGGTAGCATCTTTAGGATTTTCTATGTGCAATATCATGTCATCTACAAACAGTGACAATTTTACTTCTTTTCCAATTTGGATTCCCTTTATTTCTTCTTCTTCTCTGATTTCCATGGCTAGGACTTCCAAAACTATGTTGAATAAAAGTGGCAAGAGTGGATATCCTTGTCTTGTTCCTGATCTTAGAGGAAATGCTTTCAGTTTTTCATCATTGAGTATGATGTTAGCTGTAGGTTTGTCATATATGGCCTTTATTATGTTGTTGGTGTGTTCCCTCTATGCCCACTTTCTGGAGAGTTTTTAATCATAAATGGGTGTTGAATTTTGTCAAAAGCTTTTTATGCATCTATTGAGATGATCATTTGGGTTTTCAATTTGTTGATGTGTTGTATCACACTGATTGATTTGCAGATATGGAAAAATCCTTGCATCCCTGGGACAAATCCCCCTTGATCATGGTGTATGATCCTTTTAATATAGCACTTTTTTATTTTATACATAATAGTTTGTACCTCTTAATCCCTACCCCATCTTGCACTCCACCCCCTAACTTTATGTTTTAAAGTATGCATATCATACGAGGTGAAGAACACAAGATGGCTTTGTAAATCCTCTTGTTTGTAAATTTTGTTTCTATTAAATTTTTCTTAAGAACAGTGTCAGAGAACTGAAGAAAGGCAGTTGACCTTTTGAATAGTATTATAATAGTGATCTTTAATACTTCTCATTACTTCCTTTGGTCTTAAAATTACAATATAAAAGTGGGACAAAAGATCTGAAAGCCAGACATTTTAATGAATATTAATGGTTGAATTTCCAGTGGGTAGTAGTTACTTTTTAGGTTGCTTTATCTAAATTTTTTCAATAAACATGAGCTTGTAGCCTCATCAGCACCAACATTATGAGACTAATTGTTTTTCTACACATGACTGAATTTTAATATAATATCATAGATGATTTCATCAAAAAAACCAGAAAATTTTAAAGGAAGAGGAATATTATTTTACATTTTATAGGTTGGGAAGGGTCTGTTTTTGTCTCTCTTTTTCATCCTTCCTATTTACCTCAAAATTGTTTCTAGAAACAGAAGGGAAAAGTAGAGGCAAACATACTGACCCTATTTGCCTGATGTGTTTTTTTAGTTGTATACACTATGTCATGGAAGCATCTTAAAACTTCCTTTATTTTCGTATATATGTCTTCTTTAGAAAGTGGGGACAATATAAATTATTCAAGTTATGTTTCAGTTATACAAGATGGTCATCAAAAAAATCATGCACACTCTGTTTGAAATACGTGGTTACACTATTTGTAAACTTTTCCAGAGCAATTTAGCACAGCTCTAAAGAAGCCTTTTATTTTCTCCTCATTTTCTGCCAGCTGACTAAAAACCTCAAACTAACATTGGAAACTTGTGTTAACTATGGTTCTGTTGATTGTGGTACTGTGTGTGTACATATATGTGTATATAGATACAAAGCATACTTCAACAAGCCTTCTTGAGAGCTACCCAGTTTGGCAATCTGTTTTCAAGCATCCCATAACATTAGCAAAACCACATCCCTTGCTGCTTACTGCAGAAAGTGAGTACCCAATAAATATTCTCTGTTCTCCAGTAAACAGAGGAATAACTTATTTGTTGCCATAATGGTTTATGTTGTTACTTTGGTTATGGAATTAAGGATGGTAAAGCAGGCTGTTCTTGTTTGTTGTATAACATCCCTGGTAAGTTTTATGAAAAAGCCTATTCGTGAGGTTATGTTACAGAATATATGGAAATAAATTTTACACTGAGTTATTAAAATATGTTATGCATTTATCTATATAACAGATTAGTTATATTAGTTATAGTAGATCTGGTGAACTAACTTAATAAGAGGAAAATGCATTCCTAAATAGTTCTCTGAGATCACCTCAAGCCAGCCCTGAAGATTCACATTCCAAAATAAAGATTTTGTTCACAGATTTCTCATTTTAACCATTTTATATTCCAGGCAGCATTTAGTTAGCTGAGAAATATTTATTGAGTTATACAATGGGCAATGGACTTTGTTAAGCAATTACTTGGAAATAAGATTAAAACATGCTCTTCTGTCTACTAGGAACTTGTAATCCACTGGAAACATGAGATTTCCACGTGTGAAAAGTTAAAAAGTAAACTAGGCAGTACATAATAAATGGATAAGGAGCTCAGAGAAGAGAATAATTTGTGTGGCCATTTTTCTGAGAGTCTTCATAGAGAAATCGGGATTTGAGTTGAATGAGTTGGATTTGGCCAAGTAGAACGAAGGAATGAGAGATTTTATGCAACAGGTACAAAACCAACACAATGATGGAGGTGTGGAAATAAACCTACCTGACTTAAAAAAAAATGTTAGTAGGTAGATTGTGACTGATCTTAAATATAAAGTTGAGGAGCTTGAATGCTAATAAGCCCATGGAAGTTTTTTTTTTTAATTGTGGTAAAAAGCATATAACATAAAATCTACTCTCAACAAATTTTTAAGTGTACAGTACAGTACTGTTAACTATATGCATATTTTTGCACAGTACATCTCTAGAATGTTTTTATCTTGCATGACTCAAACTCTATACCCATTTAACAGCAACTCCAATTTCTACCTCCCCCAACCACTGGCAACCAATCACTCTCTTTCTGCTTCTATGAGTCTGACTACTTTAGATACCTCATATAAGTAGAATCATGCAATATTTGTCTTTCTGGGACTGGCTTATTTCACTTAGCATAAGGACTTCAGGGTTCGTCCATATTATAGCCTATGTCAAAATTTTGTTCTTTTTATTTATTTTTATTATTTTTAAAAATACAACATGTTTATATTTTAATACACAACCAAAATACAAAACACTATAGTAAATTGATGGCAATAAAATATGGTATTTCATTTGCATTGCATGACATATGGTTAACATCCTTAGTCGTAAATGAGTTCTTAGAAACCAGTAACGAAGATGTCGATATACCAAGAGGAGTGGGAAAAAAAAAAAAAAAACAGAAGAAAATGAAATAACACAAGTAACTAGGAAGGATTAAGCATATATGAAGATGACTGAGCTGAACGATAACAGAAGAAAAGCAATTGTTTTGTAATATCATATTACCAAAGATTAGAAATTTAACATTTATACAGTTTTAGGAAACATACCCACGTAAACACAGGGGGACAAGATTGATGAGGTCCTGTCTATATAGTAAGGGAAAATCTAGTTTGGACTCAAAAGTATAAATTTGGGATATCCTTAGTCCTAACAGTTCCAATTCATTGGAATTATTTCAGTAAATTAGTTGGATAAATTTACAGTTTATATATAAACGATGTTTACTGCACAGAAAATTTGTAGCTAGTATTTGGACCCCCCAAAAATGACTTACATATTAATTTGTTTATCAATACACCCAAAAGGATGTGCACAAAATTTACACAGTGAAACAAAATAGAATTTTGTTCATTTTAAAGGCTGCATAATAATAGTCCATTATCCAATAGTCCAAACCCCCACATTTTCTTTATTCACTCATCCGTCAATGAACATTAAGGTTGTTTCCACCTATGGGCATACCTTGGAGATTTTGTAGTTTCAGTTCCAGACCACTGCAACAAAGCAAATATAACAACAAATCCAGTCACACAAATTTTTTGGTTTCCCATGCATACAGAAGTTATGTTTATACTATACTGTCATCTATTACGTATGCAATAGCATTATGTCTAAAAAATGTACATACCTCAATTAAAAAATACTTTATTAGTTAAAAATGCTAACCATCATCTGACAATGCAGGGTTGCCAAAAAGTTTCAATTTGTAAAAAATGCAGTATCTGTGAAGTGCAATAAAGTGAAGCTTAATAAAATAAGGAATGCCTGTGTGAACATGGTAGTGCAGCTATCTCTTGAAATCCTGTATTTTATTCTTCTGTATAATATCCAGAAGTGGGATGGCTGGATCATATGGTAGTTCTATTTTAATTTTTGGAGGAACTGTTTTCATAGTGGCTGTACCATTTTACATTCTCATCAACAGTACACAAGGTTTCAAATTGCTCTACATCTTTGCCAATACTTGTTATTTTCTGGTGGCTTGTTTTATAATGGCCATCCTAACAGGTGTGAGGTGGTCTCTCATTATGGCTTTGATTTTCATTTCCCTGATGATTAGTGATGTTGAACAATTTTTCATGTGCCTCTTGGCCATTTGTACATGTTATTTCCAGAAATATGTGTTCAGGTCCTTTGCTCATTAGTTCAATTGTGTTATTTGATTTTTGCTATTGGGTAGTAGGAGTTCCTTATATATTTCAGATATTAAACCCTGTCAGGTATTTGGTTTGCAAATATTTTCTCCCATTCTTTAGGTTGTCTTTTCACTTGGTTGATTGTTTTCTCTACTGTGCAGAAGTATTTAGTTTGATGTAGTCCCAGTAGTCTCTTTTTGCTTTTGTTGCCTTTGCATTTGGTGCCAAATCCAAAAATCATCACCAAGACTGATGTCAAGGAGATTTCTGCCTATATTTTCTTCTAGGAGTTTTATGGTTCAGGGATTACTAGTCTTTAATCCATTTGCTCAATGATGTAAGTGTGTTTTAAGTTGATTTATGTGTATCGTGTAAGATGAGGTTCAATTTCGTTCTTCTGCATGTGGATATCCAGTTTTCCTAACACCATTTGTTGAAGAAACTACCTTTTCTCCATCGTTTAGTCTTGGCACCCTTATCAAAGACCATTTGATGGTATAAGCATCAGTTTATTTCTGGGCTTTCTATTGTGTTCCATTGGTCTATATCTCTGTCTTTTTGCTGGTACAAAACTGTTTTGATGATTGTAGCTTTGTAATATGTTTTGAAGTCAAGAAGTGTTATTCTTTCTCAAAGTTGTTTTGGCCAGGGTCCTTTTTGGTTCCATATGAATTGTAGAATTCTTTTTTTATCTCTATCTGCAAAAACTTCCATTGGAATCTTGCTAAGAATTGCATTGAATCTGTAGATTGCTTTGGGCAGTATGGACATTTTAAGAATATTAAGTCTTCCAGTTCATGAATATGGGATGTCTTTCCATTGTTTGTGTCTTCTTTAATTTCTGTCAGTAATGTTTTATAGTGCAGGGGTCCCCAACTCCCAGGCCACGCACGGGTACCCTGTGGGGCCTGTTAGGAACTGGGCCCCACAGCAGGAGGTGAGGGGTGGGCAAGCGAGCAAAGGTTCATCTGCTGCTCCCATCACTCCCCATCGCTTGCATTACTGCCTGAACCATACCCCGCCCCCACTATCTGTGGAAAAATTGTCTTCCACCAAAGTGGTCCCTGGTGCCAAAAAGTTGGGGACCACTGTCGTAGTGGACTATCTTTCCATTTATTTGTGTACTTTTTAATTTCTTGCATCAATGTCTCATAGTTTTCAATGTATAGGTCTTTCACCTCCTTGGTTACGTTTATTCCCATGTGCTTTATTCTTTTGGGTGCAATTGTAAATGGGATTGTTTTCTTAATTTCACTTTTTGATGGCTATGAGTGTATAGAAATGCAACAGTGTATTGATTTTGTATCCTGCAGCTCTACTCAATTCATCTATTACTTCTAACAGTTTTTTGGTGGACTCTTTATGGTTTTATATACATGGTGTCGTGTCATCTGCAAATAGTGACCGTTTTACTTCTTTCTAATTTGGATGCCTTTCCTTCCTTCCTTCCTTCCTTTCCCTAATTGCTGTGGCTCAGACTTTCAATTCTATGTTGATTAAAAGTGGCAAAAGTGGGCATCTTTTTATTGTTTCTGATCTTTGAAAAACAGTTTTCAGCTTTTCATTGTTGAATATGATATACGCTGTGGATTTGTCATATATAGACTTTATTATGTGGAGTTACATTCCCTCTATACCCACTTTGTTGAGGGGTTCTTTTTTAATCATAAGTAGATGTTTAATTTTGTCAAATGCTTTTTTTTACATCTATTGAGATGGTCATATGATTTTTATCTTTTATTTTGTTAGTGTGTTGTATCACCTTGATTTGATGCAGAGATTTTGAATCATCCTTGCATCCCTGGGATAAATCCCACTTGATTTTGGTGTATGATCCTTTTAAGGTACTCTTTTTTTATTGAAGTATAGTTGACTTACAATACTGTGCTTTAGGGAGGCTGTGTCTCTGTGCACCCACTTGTGCTAGCAAGGTATAGGGAGAGTGCAAAAATGGTGTTCACCAGAACCTCCATCTGCAAAGTCCCAACTCATACCTGCCCCTCCAGCAGTCACTTTAAGATTAATAAATGAATCTCCTTCACATATAGTCCAGGCACTTCTCTAACTCCTGCCTTTACACTGAGTCTCAGGAAGTGTGAGACCATGCATGAGTCACTCAAAAGGAGTATCTCAGATTTCACAGCCCCCCAGTTCTCCTGGATTGAGTCCCATTGGGTTTCCAAAGCCAGATGTTTTGGGGGCCTCATTTTTTCAGTGCAGGTATCAAGGTTTGACACAAGCCCCTTGCATCTCAGGAAGTAGCTCCAGACCCATGAGAGCCCTCCCTATTGTGGGTTGCTTAATGGAGGTGAGTTTTCTGGTGAAACTACATGTCTACCTCTCCTACCTATTTAAATGTGCCTCTTTTATCCTTTGTCTTGGAGGAGCTATTTAGATAGTTCTTTTTCAGTGGTAATTGTTTTGTATGTAGCAGTAGATTTGGTGTGTCCATGGGAGGAGATGCCATCTTGGACTGCCCCCCAATTGCTAGTTTTCCCAAGGACTTTTGCGTATATATTCATCAGAGATATTGGGCAGTGATTTTATTTTCTTGTAGTGTCTTTATTTGGCTTTTGTATCAGGGTAATGCTGGCCTCATAAAATGAGTTTGGAAGTATTCCCTTCTCTTCAGTTTTTTGGAAGAGTTTCAGAAGGATTTACATTAATTCTTTTTATAATGTTTGGTAGACTTATCCAGTGAAGTCATCTGGTCCTAGACATTTATTTACTAGGAGTTTTTTGATTACTGATTTAATCTCCTTGTTAGTTACAGATCTGTTCAGATTTTCTATTTCTTCATGATTCAGTTTTGGTAGGTTGTATGTTTCTAGGAATTTTATCTATTTCTTCTAGGTTATCCACTTTGTTGCTTATATTAGTCTCTTGTGATCCTTTTTATTTCTGTGGCTTTAGTTCTAATTTGCCTTGTTTCATTCTGATTTTATTTGAACCTTATTTTATTTTTCCTTAGTCTAGCTAAAGAAATCAATTTTATTGATCTTTTCAAAGAATCAACTTCTAGTTTTGTTGATTTTTTTCTATTGTTTTTCTACTCTTAATTCACTTATTTCTGTTGTAATCTTCATTATTTTATTTCTTATGTTAACTTCGGACTTAATTTGTTCTCCTTTCTCTAGTTCCTTGAGGTGTAAGGTTAAGTAATTTATTTGAGATCTTTCTCCTTTTATAATGTAGATGTTTACCACCATAAAATTCCCTGTTAGTATTGCTTTTGCTGCATCCCATAAATTTTGGTATGTTGTGTTTTCATTTTTATTTGTCTCAAGATATTTTCTAATTTCCATTTTGATTTTGTCTTTGATTCTTCAGAAGTGTGTTGTTTAATTTTCACCTAGTTGTGAATTTTTCACTTTTCCTTCTACTATTGATTTCTAGTTTGATTCCATTGTGGTTAGAAAAGATAATTGGTATGATTTCAATCTTATTATATTTGTTAAAAACTCACTTTGTGACCTAATATGTGAGCTATGCTGGAGAATGTTTTGTGTGTGCTGGAAAAGAATGTGAGTTCTGCTACTTTGTTCTGTATATGTCTGTTAGGTCAATTTGGTCAATGCCATTGTTCAGATCCTCTGTTCCCTTATTGATCTTCTATCTGGTTGTTGTATCAATGATTGAAAGTAGGGTATTGAAATCTCTTCCATTTATTGTGTTGCTCTCTCTTTGTTCTATTCTGTCAGTTTTTGCTTAACGTATTTGGGTACTCTGATATTGTGTGCATATTTATGAATAATAGTTATATTTTCTGGCGAATTAATGAAAAAAGTTATCATTGGTCAATGTCCTTATTTGTTTCTTGAGATAGTTTTGACTTAGTCTGTTTTATCTGATGTATGACACCCCTGCTCTCTTTTGGTTATCATTTGCATGGAGTATCTTTTCCATCCTTTCACTTTCATCCTATGTGTGTCGTTAAATCTAAATTTAGTCTCTCATAGATACAACTATGGATGTTTTTTTATTCAGCCACTTTAAATCTTGATTGCAGACTTTAATCCATTTACATTTAAAGTAATTACTGATCAGGAAGGACTTACTATAGTCATTTTGTTAATTGTTATTGCTTTCTGTCTTGTAACTTCTTTTCCCTCTTACATTTCTTGCTATTTTCCTTTATGTTTCATTGATTTTTTTTTGTAGTGACATGCTTTGATTCCTTCCTGATTTCCTTTTGTGTATCTTTTATAGGTATTTTCTTTGTGATTACCATGGACCTTACATAAAACATCCTATGGTTATAATGCTCTGTTTTAAGCTGATAACAACCTAACTTCAACTGCATACAAGAGTTCTACTCTTTTTCTCTGTGGAAGATATTGAGAGGAGTGAGATGATGAAAGAGATGTTTTAGGAAGAATAATAATAGTAAATTATTGTTATGAATTTGGTGAATGCATAGGGAAGAAAAGCAAAATACCAGTTCAGAAACTGTTGCAAACACTAATCAATGTGCAGTGAATAAGAGGAAGGAAATAATATTTATTGAGTCTCTGTTATATTCCAGTTACCATTTTATTTGTTGTAACAAATAAAATTTATTACCTTATAATGCTTATGATAACATGATTCTACAGATAAGGATACTAAGGTCATGCCCCTAGTAAGCTTCAGAGCTGGAATTCAAACTCAATTTCAGAGTTTATACATTTTACATTAAAAATTTTTATGTGTTTCCATTATATATATCATACAGGGTGAAGTAAGTCAGAAAGAGAAAAACAAATATCATATATTAACACATATATGTGGAATCTAGAAATATGGTAGAGATGAACCTGTTTGCAAGGCAGAAATAAAGACACAGATGTAGAGAACAAACATACGGACACCAAGTGGGGAAAGAAGGGGTGGGATGAATTGGGAGTTTGGGATTGATATATCCACAGTAATACATATAAAATAGGTAACTATTGAGAACCTGCTGTATAGCACAGGGAACTTTACTTAATGTTCTGTGGTGACCTAAATGGGAAAGAAATCCAAAAACGAAGGGATATATGTATACATATAGCTGATTCACTTCGCTGTACAGCAGAAACTAACACAACATTGTAAAGCCACTATACCCCAATAAAAAAAAAATATTTAAAAACTCAAAAAAAAATTTTTTGTGTTTAACATGATAAATATGAAACATGTACACAGTTTTAAAAATAATATTGAAACAAACCCTATTATTGGTAAGAAATAGATCATTGGAATCCCCTTGTGCATCCCTCACTAATCATATCTGTCTCTTCCCTTCTGGCATTAACAACCGTTCTCTTGTTTTCGTCATACTTTTACCATGTATATACTGATAATATTTGTTATTTTGCTTGTTTTTGAAATTCATATAAATAAAATCATACCACAGTAAGTCCCCTACATATGAACCTTCAAGTTGCAAACTTTCAAAGATGAGAAATGTGCATTTGCATGTCCAGTCACGTAAGTTAGTTCATGTGTCTGGTGTGCATTGTCACGTGCATGTGTCCTCTACAAGTGGTTGTGCTTTTGTATACTGTACAGTACTGTATAGAGTACAGTAGTCCAGTATCTTTATTTCAAGCCCAGGATGTCCAGAAGCAAGCATAAAAGCAGCAGTGATATATATAGCCGATTGTGTTAGTTGGGTATCTAGGCTAACTTCGTTGGACTTAGGAATAAATTGGACTCACGGACGTGCTCTCGGAACAGAACTCATTCGTATATAGGGGACTTACTGTATATACATTCTTCAGTTACTTTCTTCTTTCACTCAGTCTTATCTTTTCAGCTCATTCTAGGTTGATCCATATTATTACAGCATGTTCATTTTCACTATATAGTAACACACTGTATAGATATACTACACTTTTTTAATTGATAGAACTGTTGATAGATATCCTTTCTTGTGGGTATCTTTTAGTTTTCATAAATCTTTCATGTATGCTTGTAAAGACTGTGTAAACTCCAATTTGGGGATTCAGTTTTCTATATATGGCCATTAGATCAAGTTTATTAATTTTGCTATTTAAGGTTTTTCTGTTCCTACTGATTTTTATCTGCTTGACCTACTAATTTCTGGCAGAGATGTGTTAAAATTTCCTCTCTAATAGTGGATTTATCAATTTATCCTTATCAGTTTTTAATGTATATATTTAGAAGTTGTGTTACTAAATGCATAAAAATTGTCTTTTCTCTTCCTAGTGAATATAGCCTTTTATCATTATTGAGTGACCCTCTTAATGCTAATAATCTGTTTTACCTTAAAGTCTATTAGATCTAATGTTAATATAATTACTCCAGCTATTTTGGGGCTGGTAAATCACTTGCATATCTCTTCCCATTCTTTGAAATTTAATTTCCCTCATTTTTATGTTTTGGATGCGTTTCATGTAAACAGCATATAACTAGTTTTTTTCTCGCTTAATACAGCTTTTATTCTTTTAAGATTATAAGGTAGTCTTGGAAGAGAAAGGAAAAAGGAACCTGGGCTTATTTGCCTCCCTGAAAGGGTTATTTTTGGTTTTTAGTCAGGGTGCCACTTCCCTAGGGTAAATAGCTGCAATGAGGGAATAGCAGAATCTAGTTCTCTTAGATAACTCACCCCTCTTCGGGTTACACCCTGGGTATGGAGCTAAGCCAGTTTCTTAAACATATACTCCAACCTAAAACTGTACCTTTATCAATGCCTTTTGAGACCTTGCAATTGTTGATAAGTTTTTGGTGTATTCTTATTTTTAACTACATGTTTTATTAACTTATCATAATTCAATACAAAATTATTTTCACATGTTAAAAATTTTCTGATCCTCCCAGAAAAGATTTTGCTTCTTCATCTAAGTCCCCTTTTTCACTTTGCTCATACTTCTATTTCTGTTACAACTCATATTCTGATTTTTATTTTAAATTGCCTTCTCCCATAATAAATTATGAATTCACTGAGAACAGGGACTGTGTCTTATTTATATTTGTATACTCCAGGCCTCATGTTGTACTTTTTACTGGACCTTACACATAGTAGAAAATTAATAAAATGTCAGATGAAAAAAATGAATGAACACATGAATTAAATAATTAAACATTAGCTATCCTGTGGTGGAATTTAAATATCACAGCATTCTGATTCTGACCTTCAGTCTAAACATTTAAAAACCTGTTACTTAGAGTTCTACAAGAGCATTTTGGATACTAAGATTTAGAAGTCATTGTATCCGTTAGGATTCTTTCAGTTGTAAGTAATGGAAACTCAACTAAAATATGATTGTATAAATATGTGAGAAGTTTAGGAATTCAAACACAACTATCCTCAGGACCCCCCAAAATATCGTAAGAACCCAGTCACTCCATTCGTTAATTCATTGATTTCATTCTCAGGTTCTCTCCCCTTCATAGTTTCCTTCTGTTTAGGTTTACATCATCCTTAATGCTATTCTGTCTTCCCAGTTGTTCCACTGTAGTCCAAAATTTTCTTTAGTTGGACTAACTTGGGTTTCTGGCTCATTACTGAACCAAACACTGTTTCTAGGGATGTAGAATATGCTGACTTAGGTCCCTGTCACATGTCCACCCTTAAATTTAGTCGGGTAGAGTCACCTCCCCTCAAACCACATGGGGAAAGACTGTTTCCTTAAGGAAAATTAGGATGCTTTTGCCTGAAAAAAGATGAATATATGTTGGACTTGCATAGAACAGTATACGCTCATTTCAATAATCCATCTCTTCCTATTAAAAGTAAGAAAGCTGTGCAAAACTTCTAGGTTATTGCCTAAACTGATGCAGTTTCTTGAATGGTGCTTATGTACAGAATAAGCCTGTGATAATATATTACAGACTTTTAAACCGATGAAGTTTTTCATTTTTTGATTGTGTTAGAACACAGCAATGATAGACCAAGATATATCATGAAGGAAAGATTCTCATGCAGTTTTGTCACTCTGCTCCATTCCAAACTAAAGATCAGTCACCTGGGTAGAACTGTTACTTGGCATAGTTATTTGTTACAGTTAAAAATGAGATAAAACCATTTAATGGTTATAGACTTACTAAAAGCAATAATGCAAAGGTAGTTTTTAAAAGAGATTTACTTAAAACTTTGACACATTGCATAGTTGGGGAACAGAACAAAATGAAAAATGTTGCCATGTTGAAGAGATGATATACAGTGTTTTCTGAAATAGGAAGATTTTTGTTTTAGTTACTTGGATGAATTGTTATTCAAAGAGCATTTGAGGACTTCCCTGGCGGTCTAGTGGTTAGGACACTGCCCTTCCACTGTAGGGGGTGCAGGTTCGATCCCTAGTCGGGGAGCTAAGGTCCCACATGCTGCGTGGCACAGCCAAAAAAAAGTAAATTAAAAAAAAAAAGTATTTGATTTTTAACAACATGCATTTAGATTAACAAAAGTATTCTTTTAATCTTGAAATTCCTAATCATGTTCAGATTGTTACTTTCTTCTGCAAAATTTCCTCTCTTTTCACTAGCCTGCATCAAAAAAGGAAGTAAGTTGAACATTTCATATGAATGTGTTCCAGACTTTGCTAGTCTCTTAACAGATATTAAAACACTATATATCTTCTCCATCTGTTTTCAGACTTTGTGGGCACTCTATTATCTTTTTATTGTACTAGTATCAGATTAACAATTGGGCCTATTGCTTTAAATTTAGGAGTACTTTTTATGAAAAGGTGTCTCCATATGGAGCAGATTATGTGAACATTAATATATTGTTTAAAAGTAAGTTTATCATATGTTTTCCAACTTTTTGGATGGCAGGCAGTTTTCTGCTTATCTATCCTCCCATCCCATTTTGATAACTTCCTAATGGGAAATGAGTGGTACCAAATAGTATTGCACATCTGAGATTAATGCCTATTGAAAATGTATTAATTGAGCTAAAAATTTTATTGTGTGTCCTTATATTGCTTTACAGGGGCTCATTGGAAATAGAGGGCCTCCTGGACCTCCTGGTCTCAAAGGAACTCAGGTATGAAGTTCCTTTAATCAATTTTTTAATTCAGATTTTCCTTTTTTATTTTGTGTGGGACTTTAGTTTTTGCTCAAAGAAAACTTTGCATTAGTATGGACGATTTTTGCCATCGAGAATTTCAAGTTACCATGGAATGGAATTTGGAATCATTTTAATGTTCTGAATTCATTAAGTGATTTATGTAGCGGTGTCCATGGAATGTCCGAAGAATCTGAGCCTAGAATCTCACTTATATGTACCGGAATTTATATTTAACATTTGTGTCTATTTTATATTTCTAACCCATATATTATATTTTAATTGAATTATGGACTGAGCAAAATGTTTTTAAATAAATAAAATAGAATATATGATTTCTAAAGAGATCTGTAAATGTTCAGATGTGGTAAATATGAACTATTTATTTAAAGGTAAAAAATCAGTATGTTTAGAAAATATGTCAATAAATAGAATAAACACATTTATTACCTTTTAATTCTCTTAGAGAAAAAGTATAAAAATTATTTGTTTTAAGTTTTTCTATTCTCTATCCACCCATACAGCGTTTAATCCTTAGAAGAATGCACAAAATTTTATATTTTATGACATTATAACTGATTTGATCCCGAAAATATTAGATCTGTAAATTAGACGAAAAGAAACTCTAAAAAAAAAAAAAACCTAAAAAAAAGAAAAAAGAAACTCTAGACATTAAGCTCCATTTGGGTAAGATCTGATATAACTTTATCTCTAAGGCTTAGGACAGAACTGAGACTCAAAAACATATTTGCTGAATGAATTAAGTATCAGAATGTGCCAAGAGCAAACATGTTCTGTACCAATAATCTTTTAATATACCAATGTGTATTGATTTCCATCTATTAAGAACTTGAGTTTCTCTCTGTGTCAGAGGTATTGAGCCCAAGAAAGTAAAGGCTGTCCATAATTCACAGTCTCAGTTATTCCTAATCCAGATTTTTGTGATACCCTAATCACTTTCACTCTTAGCTGCCCTCAATTTTCTATATTTAACTTATATCATCTGCCAATTGAAAAATAACCCAGTAGTACAATACATATCCCCCTTAATGTAGATATGAGGTTGTCACACAAAAAATTTAAACATTATGGGGTGATATAGTTCTAAAATACAAGAAAATCACAGTATTATTTTCATTACATCTCAGAAAGAGCTTCAGATTTCAGGATAAATGGAATAAGGTTTACATTTTTAAATACTTATATCAGGCCATGACATGTTCTTATCTTCTTTTTTAAGGGAGAAGAAGGACTAATTGGATCCTTTGGAGAACTGGGACTAAGAGTAGGTATCATATAAATAATTTTCGAAGCGTGCTTCTCCTAAAGCAACTGTTTTGTAAATGCTTTTTAATGGCACCAAATTTTAAGTTATAGCAAAGAGCCAAGATTATAACAAACTATAGCCATACAATCCCCCCAAATAAAATAGACCTATAAGTAAAATTTTCCAGGGATATTTTAAATGATATTATGCCTGTTACATATTTACTTATTCCTTCAGTTCCTTCAGTCTTACGGTCTTAGTAATTTGTACAGTTTATTTATAAAGTTTCTCAAAATGTAATATGAAGCTAAATACATTAACCATTTTAGTAATATTTTGGAAATTTCTGTTTTCTGAGTTTGTCAGTAAAATTATGGAAAGCAAATAAGACGTATTTTCTGTCCAACATTTTTTTTTCCAATAATATTCTGTGGTAATACATGAATTTCCTATTTTCAAGTTCTGAAAATGAATTTTTTAAGAATTTGGGGATGCATGACAAAAGTTTACAATATCACGAAGTAATTAAGGTGTGTGCAACACATTTTAAGAGGCATTATTAGACTCACATGAAATACATCTCATTCTTTACTTGAGAACATCATATTGTACAGGTTCTTACAGTATTTTTACATTTAAAGAGACAGTAATTCTTTCTTTTCCACCTTTACCTAACTAGCACATATACTGCCACTCTCTTATTGAATGGAAAAGAAGAGTTGTCTTTGTTTTTCATTTTTTGTGAGGTGAGTTATATAACGGAAAGACCATTGTTATTTGTGCTCCAGTATAATTGGTCTTATTTAAAATTTACATCCCTAGAAAACAGGAAAACCATGTTCACCTCTTGCCTACTCGGTCATAATATTTGTTATTAATTGTTGCTACTATTGGTTGAATGTTAATTTAGGCCTAGTGTTGCTCTAAGTTTGTCACAGGAATCATCCCTAATCTGAAAACAACTCTGCAAGATATTGACTGCATTTTTAGATTTAAAAAAATAAGGCTTTAATATTGTAGGCTTAAACATAACATGCTCAAGATAACCGTAATATGACAGAACTTAAACAGGACCAAAAGTGATGGCTCCAGTACCGATGCTCTGAATCGCTTGATTTCAAAGAGATTATAAATATGCCAATGCCTGATACCAGTGAGATTCTTTCCATAATGTAGATAATGATGTATAACTATTTCTTAATATACTGCAGTGCCTGAGTATTACATTATTAAAGATGAAAGAAATATTCCTGCTAAGGCTTTTTCCAGACAGTGTGAATAAAATGTGTTATTAATTATTTTGTAAATATCAAAGTCCTGTAATGATTTAGATCTTAACTACATTTCTTCTTTTATATCTGCAAATTGATTAGAGAGCGATATTTAACAATAATAGGATAATTTTTTATCCTTTGCTCTATTTTGTGCTTGGTAGGGAACCACTAGACAATTTCAAGCAAGGCAGAGACCAAAATTAGAACAACCTTTTGGGTGGATGTCCTAAATATAATTTTAAGTTGCTAAAGTTTTTGTATGTAGTCAAAACAGAATGAGAGCCAGAGGGTTGTTTTGTTTTGCTTTATTTTATTTTAAGAAAGAAAAATATGCGAGTACTTGTTAATGAATAGGAGTAATAAAATCCAAATATATAATGCCTAGTAGATATTATAAATTAGTATTCTTTTTAGCAATCTCCCCCCACACTTTTGCTACTCCTAGAACACATTGGTTGAGGTATAGTGATCTCCTTAATCAAATCTTGCATAATCAGACATCAGTTGTTTGATATTAGAAACCACCTACTGTGGATTACTCCAGGATATTGACTTTCTCTCCTTCAGGGATCTTATCCTCTACTCTCTTCAGCTACTTACTGCTATGGTGAAACCCTTGACCTTGTCATTACCAGTAAGAGCAACCTCTTCATTTTCAATTTTAAACTTCTCATTCCCCAACCATCATCCCCTTTCTTTCTGGTGCATTCAATTCATTGATTCTAATGCCATTCCATTACTCCTTATCTCTCTCATCACCACATATCCCTACTCATCATGCTTAAAACATTTTAATTTTCCCTTTGATAACATTCTATTTCCATACCCATTTACTTTCACATTTTTAAATCATTATTTTATACTTTCTCCTCAACTCCATTTACTTCTATTAGCCCTTTACCTCGCATCTTAGTTCCCTGAGAAGATTGAAGTAATCAGAACTTTCACAAGTTTCTACCATCACTTCAATCCCACCTCCCTGTATCTATGCCATTTACTGTGCCTTCTCTCTTGTTATTGTGGATGAACAGGCCATTTTTCTAGGTAAGGTCAAAACTTCCACTCATTCACTACATACTACATCGTCTTGCCTACTGAAGAACGTTGATCCAGCAGTTTTCCCCACTCTCTCCTACATCTTAACTTTGTTCTCTTTAATGGATCAATCCTGTCAGCATATAAACATACTATTATTTCTTCTGGCTTAAAAACAAAAACAAAATTTGTATTGACTCCGGTTTTCCTACCAGGTTTTACTTTTCTCTCCTTCCCTTTTCAGGAAAACTTCTCAAAAGTATTGGATTTACATGCTTTTACCAATTTTTCTCCTCACCCCATCTGCTGGAACCATTCTTGTCCCCACCACTCTGAAACAGTTGACCTTATGAAGGTCATTAATGACCTCCATGTTGCTGAATTCAGTGATCATTTCTCAGTCTTCATATTACTCAATATTTATATCCCTCAGATTTGACAAGATCATTCTCCTCCTGGAAAGACTTTCTTCACTTGTATTATCTTCCTCCTAGTTCTCTGGCAGCAGATTTGCATATTTTCCTTATTTCTTCAAAGTCTAAATTTTAGAGTACCCCAGGGCTTGGTTTGCGGACTGCTCTTTGCTATCTACACTCACTGCCTAGATGAGCTGGTCCATTCTTATGGCTTTAAATGCCATCAAAATGCTGGTGATTTCCAAAACTATATGTTCAGTTCAGAACCTTCTACCCCTAAGCTCTGCACTTGTATTAACTACCACAAGATCTCTCCACTTAGATGTCTAACAAAATTATCAAACTGACATGTCCAAAGCTAAGCTTTCAATTTACCCTTCAAACCGGTTCTCCCACAGTCTACCTCATTTCATTTGGCCCTTTAGTCAGGTTAAAGCTGAATGAACTCATTCTTGAGTTCATTCTTGACTCTTCTCTTTCTTTCACATTCCACACATGACCCATCAGCAATTCCTGGAAGCTCTGCTTTCAAACTATATACAGAATCTTACCACTTCTCACAGCCTCCTCTGTTCCCACCCTGATAATGCCACTGTTGTCTCTCACTTGTATTATTGCAGTAGACTCCTCTTTGGACTCCCTGCTTCTGCTCTTACATCAGAGTGATCCTGTTAAAACATAGATCCTGGTGCTTCTCTTCTCAAAGCCTGCTAAGAGTTAAAGCCACTGAGAGTTAAAACCAAAGCCCTTACTGTAACCTGCCAGGCCTTTCGTGACCTGGCTTCATATCCCCCATTCACTTCTTATCCCTCTACTTCTTATTAATCTCCTCTCTTACTCTCTCCAGCTGCATTGACTCTTCATCGTTTCTCCAACACACAGGCACATTCTTGCCTCAGGGCCTTTACACATGCTCTTCGCCTCTGCTTGGAATGCTCTTCCTTCAAATATCCATGTAACTTGTGCCTTTTTAAAAGTCTTTACTCACCTCTCAGTGAGGTCTTTTTTGGCAGTCTTACCAAAAATTTTAACAAAACTACCACAACAGTTTATATCTCCCTTCCTGCTTAATTTGATGTTCTTCAAATTTACCACTACCTAACATACTAAGTATTTTACTTATTTTTTTTAATTATCTTACCCTAGAGATGTGCATGGCAAGTAGACAGTCAAACATGGTAGAATGAATGGCTAATGAGTTTGATGAAATGCATTCATCTAATAATTTTGAAATGTTTCATCTCATAGGGTAGTCTGAATTTCATAAATTAGGAAACTTTCAAAAATAAGAATGATTAAACATATTTTTTTTTTCCTGTTCTCTTCTAGGGAAAACCAGGTCCAAATGGGTATGCAGGTGAATCAGGACCAGAAGGCTTGAAGGTAAAGCAACTGACTTTATTACCAATTACAAAGTATAATTTTCAAAAAGATAAAGTTATGACTTTCATAACAATATAAAATAAACACATGTCAAAGATTTTATTCAACTCATTAATTGAAGGAACCAGTCATATGTTAAAACTTGTTCAAATATTGAATAGCATTTGAAATGCTATATGTCTTTATATCTATATCTGTATATATGTCTATAAATATCTATGACTATAACTATGTCTATGTAATTGGATATGCATTTTAGTAAAGGAATGTTCAGATGTGTAGTTAGATACAGGACAATAAACCATAACTTTGAGGGCTGTCTTCCACTGGACAGAAATCTACAAGTTACTATAACTTCACTTAAAAAATTTATGTGTGTGTGTGTGTGTGTGTGTGTGTGTGTGTGTGTGTGTGTATTTTCACTAAGTCTGGGTCCTTTAATCAGTAATGTACAGTAAGTCTAAGTAAGCACATACCCTGCATAATCGTTGGGTGTTCTTCATACTTTTATGACATTGAAAAAATGTGTTACCTACTTTCTTGCTTTGTTTTCAAGTACTGTATGATTTTTTTGTAACACCAGCAAATATAAAGTAAGGCAATGGGGCTTCCCTGGTGGCGCAGTGGTTGGGAGTCCACCTGCTGATGCAGGGGACACGGGTTCGTGCCCCGTTCTGGGAAGATCCCACATGACGCGGAGCGGCTGGGCCCGTGAGCCATGGCCGCTGAGCCTGCGCTTCCGGAGCCTGTGCTCTGCAATGGGAGAGGCCACAGCAGTAAGAGGCCCGCGTACCGCAAAAAAGAACAAAAAACAAACAAAAAAAATAAAGTAAGGCAGTGGTTTTATATGTCAGCATTAAGGTCTGAAAGAAACTAACTTATAAGAATTGTTGATTTGTACAAATTTAAAATTCAATGAAAAATTGAATTGCATCACAGATTTATTGCTAAATTTCCTAAAGCTAGAGTTCATTATTTATTTTAAACTCTTCGTTTTTGTGATATAGAAACTAAGGAAAAAACCAAACAACACTTTTTGAGGTCAATTAATAAAGAAATATGAGCTAAAATATTTTTTATTGTGTCACCATGTCTGTTGCTGAAATTATCTTGGGAGAGTATGTGTACCTGACTCTCAAGTTACATAGAAAAACTCCCAGAAAATAGAAGCACGATATTTATAAATAGAAGGCTTAATTCTCCTTTACTGTATTTAATCCCTGTACTGCCAAATAGCTCTAAGAAATCCACCTGTGAGCTACCATCCAGTCAAACTGGCAAGAGACCAATCAGTCATTATTGACATCCTGCCTTCTCCCTAGAATTACACCAGCATCTAGGTGGCATCTGTGTTACCTAGGAAGTGAAGGAAGTTCTTTAATGTTCAGTTCTCATACTTGTTTCTGAAATTTCTTCCTTGGTGTATTACATAGCTATTCACTAGGACCTGGCACTCCCTCAGGGGAACCTGGCACTCTGGGGGTTGGTTAAGGGTCACTGACTTTCACAGAACTCTGGGATCTCTATTCTCTCCCTAGGCCTGGGGAATTATTCCTCTCTGTCTCTTTTTGCCCTCAAAGACAACTCACCTCCTACATTCAGGCTCTTTGAAAACTAAAGCATGAATGTAGGTAATCTGCAAGCAACTTTTGCTTTCTGCCTGTTAACACAGACCTCCCTTAAGACTACGTATCACAAAGGGTCCATCTCCCTAGTTGGAATTTGAGAGAGGCATTGGGTAAGGAGGAGAAAATAAAAGAAAATTAATTATATATATGTCTATATACACATACATATTATGTATATATTTATATATATATACGTAAAATCCTACCACATTATTTTCTACAAAAGCTGTCTAATGAACTATCAGTCAAAAACTAGAATTTCCAACCTACTACTACAATGTTTTATTCTTTACTATTTATCTAAATGTGTACAGAAATAGAAAAGAAAATTTTTATAGTCTTTGAAAGTTTATTTCAAACTGATTACCTATATGAATATTAGGTTTCAGTGCTTAAAATCAGCACCATCCAATAGAGTATGTAATACGAATCACAGATGTGAGCCACAGTAAAAAAAAAAAAAAAAACCTACAAAAAAAAGCTGGTTCTTTGAAAAAACACAACAACAAAATAAAAAGCCCCTAGCAAAAAAAGGAA
>NW_006785198.1:1613599-1717489 GCF_000442215.2 Lipotes vexillifer | reverse complement strand
TTTTGCGGTACGCAGGCCTCTCACTGTTGTGGCCTCTCCCGTTGCGGAGCACAGACTCCAGACGCACAGGCTCAGCGGCCATGGCTCACGGGCTCAGCCACTCCGCGGCATGTGGGATCTTCCCAGACTGGGGCACGAACCCGTGTCCCCTGCATCGGCAGGCGGACTCTCAACCACTGCATCACCAGGGAAGCCCTTCAGTAATATATTTTATGTAACCCAAGATATAAGAATATTATCATTTCAACATGTAATCAATATTAAAATTATTAATGAGATTTTTTTATACAAAGTCTTTGAAATACAGTATGTATATTATTCTTACATCACATTTCAGTTCAAACCAGTTAATTTCAAATGCTGAGTAGCTACATATCATGAGTGGCTACAGTATTGTTCAGTGAGTTTAACTACCCCACACTGCAATATAATTATTAATTTTATTGCAGTGTGAGGTAGTTAAACTCACTGAACAGTTGATGGTTTAATTTCCTATCTCTGGTATAAATAAAATGTACATTCCTGTCAGATTAACTATATGTGGTACCCTGAACTTAAGCTTCTACTTTCATTAATCTGTGCTTTTGTTCAGCCTTTGCTCATGCCAATCCTCACCACTAAAAATGGCTCTTTCTCATCACCAGTGTAAAAATCACCTATTCTTCAGGGCCCAACTCAAATACAGTTTCATAATTTATTATTTGAAACCATTAATGTTTGGATTTTTAAAAGGTTATTTATATATATATATATATATATATATACTGTATTTTACTTAACACTGCCAGCAGGCTATGGGACAGCACAACCATAATTAGACACATTGATATTTCTATGGTGAAACGTAAGGATGTTCAGTTTAATCAATCTATATCAAGACTATAAGTAGCCTCACTCAGATCAGGTAAAAGCATTACTATCAAATAAACACAAGTTAGGTCAAGTTTGCCACTAAATGTGTTGTGAAAAACTGGGTTTTCAGAGCTTTAGGGATGGCAGAACTGCAGTTAAAATTATGAACATGCATTACTTCTCCAGTGAAGCCAGCTCTAGCTGCATGCGCACACAGGGTGCCTGTGCCTAGGAACTCCTTTACTACTTACCTGTAGCATGTGTTCTGTTCTGCTTGTTCTGCTCAGCATTGTGAGATGCCTTATCTACTGAAGCAAAGAGAGTGTTCCTGCGCGCAAGGGCCTTATTTTCATTCTTCTTAGTAACTTCTACAGTGGCAGCCTACCACTCTGCCATTTATAGAGTATACCTCAGTAGATATTTCATTTTTTAAATTTTATTTGTAAAAGTGTTTTAAAAGTGATTAAAAGTCATAAATAGAAGAATGTAATTTAAGAAAACAAGTTAATAGTATTTGAATGAAAATACAGGAAAGACTACGTTCCATACAAATACTGTAACAAGAGTTTTGAATAACTGCAAGTTTCTTCGTGATTTTCTAGGTTATAACTAGATAATTACATTAAAATGAAAACAGCAATATTGAGAGTAATCTTGTTTGAAAAATAATCACTTTTACAACTTTATATTCTTTATTAACAGGGAGAAGTAGGAGACCAAGGAAACATTGGGAAGATTGGTGAAACAGTAAGCTTATTTTATGCTCTTATCTTCAACTTTTAAATCATCTTGTGAGCATTTTTAGGAATCATGTTAGCATGATCTTTGCTTATAAAATTCAGAATACAAAATACTTATCCACTACAAATTTAAATTCATTGGTGATGTGACAAATAAAACCTACTCTACAAAAGAGAAATGAGGGAAAACACAGATACTGATAGTTTTATCCAATACAAATTACATTTGTGATCTCAGGAACATTCTTGTATCTAATATTTGGTCTTTACATTTAGTTCTGATCATTTCAAACTAAATTTGACCGTAACGTTTTTCATGATTAAAACGCTACAGATTATCAAACCATAAAATATTATAATAGGTGGAAGATAGTTTTCTTTGTATTTGAAAGATTGGAGTAAACCATGAGGTAAGTCATTGGGAAACATAATTTCTTTCCTCAAACGTTTGGCTTGTTTAAATTTACATTATTGAGGAAGTAGGAGGCTTTATGTTATATTTGAATCAGGTATGTTAGGGGTAATTTTCTTTTTTTCTATGGGACAAGTCAGCTACAATATTCTCTAACAAATGAACCTACATAACATATAAAGTGGTGAATTAAATTAATGAAAGGCAAGTGACTTTATCTACAGAGTGTGCTGGGTTGTCACAAAGAAAGTCATACTGATTAATAACAATATTTATTTAATAGGTTAAATGAGCAAATATAATTTTCTATAACCTGTCTTACAACTTAAATAAAAATAAATTTTCTTAAAAATTGTTTCATGAGCTTAAGTAATTAAATATATTTTCTAGCCTGGTACTAAAACAGCAATACATTTCTGATACTCTTAATTTTTGTCACTAATTATTAATAAAAATAGGGAGATGATCCATTTAGTCTTAAAAGATCATTGCCATACCATTTAATCTTGAGTCACTAGAAGGTGAATATTTTTTTCCTTTTTTTTAACCAAAAGGGAAATTTCAATGGAGTATTTATATCAATTCAATTATTCAAGGCTTCTCATCAAATATGAATGTAATCTGTATTTCTCTGTCATTCAAATTTCTTAAAATTTAATTTAAAGAAATGAAATTCTGCCATTTCTGAGTGACAAATTGGTTAAAAATATATATAAACTAAAATTTATAGCCAAACTTAAAATAACAGTGAAGAACATCTTTTCTTAAAATAACACATATCAAACTTCTAAGTTTTATTTGCTTAATAATGTTGGACTGGTTCCACATAGTATAGGAACCCATCACCAGTGCTGTCCAAAGAGGAAATGGACTATTTTGGCAAGTAGCAGATCTCTGTTATTGGAGGGAAATTAACAATTATGGATCATTCGCTGTGTGCCAGGCATAATGCTATGTGATATTTTATATTGTGGAATTTCATTTAATTCTCAAACAATTTTAAAAGACACACTTTGTTATTCCAGTTTTTGAAATGAGGAAACTGAAGCACAGTAAGTAACCTGTTCAGAGTTACATAGCTGATCAATAGCTGAACTAAGATTTAAACCCATAGCTCCAAACTCAGAATCCAGATCTCAAAATCCAAAGCATTATACCATGCTGGGGATTTTTTTTCCAGCTTTGCTGAGGTATAATTGACAAATAAAATTTAAGATATTTAAAATGTATGTGATGATTTGATACGCATATATATATATTGATATACTGTGAAAGGACCCCCCCACTTTCATCAAGTTAATTAGCATAGCTGGGGATATTTTAATATTAGCTGAAAGCCACTTGGCCTAGATTTTATAGAGAGGTTTTAGGCATCAGATAAGTTATGAAACAAAAGGACCTTTCCAACTTTGAGGTTCCATCTTCCGCATTAAGAATGGGAGATAAAGGCTTTTTAAAAACTTCAGTGGTTATATTGAATTAATTAAGATATATAAAATGCCTGAAGAATATTTTTGACTCTTGATAATTCCCAACTTCTATTTTATCGTGTTAATTTCAGAAACTTAGAAATATAGTTCATCTAATCCAGAGTTCTGTTAAAACTCTCAAGAGATATGGGAAAATACGATTGCACTTCATGATGTCAGTCTTGTAATTTGGGGATATCTAAGGTTAGTTGTAATTGCATAGCTCGTTTTTATTTTTCCCAGACTTTTTGTATGGTCATTTAATTCCCTTTTAATAGCCTCCACCAGTTTTGTTTCTTTCTAGATTCATACAAATTAGAACCCAGTTTGTGATAGAGAGTGCTAAACACAGTGGTCCCATCTTATGTCTATATACCTCTTGCATTTATTTACTATAGGCAAAGAATTAATTTCTATAAATGTGCCCTAAATAAGTCTCTAATTTCAAAGAAATTATCCTCTATGTTCTAGCATTCTTTTAAGAATAAACCTGGAATTATCTCACCTTAATTGCCAGTCCTCTGTCTTTAATTCTCTAGGCTGAAAGTATTTGAAGAGCTGTAAAAGGGAAGAAAATATACTCTTTCAGTATTGGTCAAGAGACCAGAATTAAAATCAGTATATAGGCCTTATAAGGGAACAGACATTATAAGGGATAGACATTATAAGGGAACAGCTTCTTTTGTAGGCAAGAATATTTTAATAGAATTCCTAACACTCAGACTCTTCCATAGAGTGATTCAACACCTCATCCTTAGATTTGGATGACTTTCCGCAATCATTTGTTCAGCAGATATTTATATTTATATTCAGGCACATTCATTGAACATTTGATCCCTGCCTTCCTGAAATTTGTAGTCTGTCAGAGGTTTGACAGACATTAAATAACTAATCACATAAAATATATAATTATAAACTGTAATACATTCACTAGATGAAAATTTTAAGAGACTGACAAAGTTGCCAAATTTAGATGAGAGAAGACTGTTTTGAAATGCCGTATGAGCTGTGACCATAAAAAATGGTATGAGTTAGCTTGGGAAGAGTCGGGGGGAGAAAAACTGCTCCTGGAATATGCAATATAACATTACTTCCCACCTGTGCCCCTTGCCTTGCTTTAGACAAGTCACTTAATTTCTCTAAATATTTGTTTTCTCAACAGTAAAAGTATGAAAATAATAACTACCTCATGGAGTTTCTTATGAGGATTAAACATGATAAGGCACTTAAAGCACTTAGCACAGAGCTGGTCACATAGTGGAAACTTGATAAATGTTAACTGTAATGGCCATGGTGGTGGTTATTCTTATATGTGATGGTTCTAAATGGGAAAGCATTTAACTGTTGTGAGGAACTGAAAGAAAGCCAGTGTGGATAGACCTTGGTGAACCAAGGGAAAAGCAGTATTAGGTGGTATTAGTTAAGGAGGCAGGAGCCGAATCATTCAGGACCATGTTTATTATTTTGGACTTGGTCCTAAAGTAGATGGAGAATCATTGAAGTATTCTAAGTAAGCCAATGACATGATTTAATTTGTGTTTTTAGATCACTCTGTAGCAGTGGATTGGGAACTTTGAACATGGTTGTGAGCAGCAGAAGTAGAAGAGGGTAACCAGTTAGGATGCTATTGCAGTAGACTAAACGAGGGAGAAAAATGACGGGCCAGATGATGGCAGTGGAGATAAGTGGATGTATTTGAGATCTGTTTAAGGTGACAGTTTGGACAAAGGCTGCAATAAAAGGGAATGATTCTAGTCAGTCCCCAGCATATAATAGACCTTTGATTACTATTTATGATTATCAGGAGAATTCTGGAAGCGTAAGGAATTGGTATTTATGATGTTTAAGGATAATTCCAATTCTAAGAATCTATGACTCTTTTCTAAGAATTGTAATGTTTTCTAGTCTTCCTCTCATCTGCCAATTTGGCTTCTTTTCTCTGGCTGTCTTTCTGGAGTTGGAACAAACAGAGCTAGAATAAATATTTTAGGGGCAGTGGATCCACAGCCTTCTCCATGAGTGGGATAACTTTATGTTTTCTTTATTTTTGATGATACTCAAAACTATGCAGGCTTTTTTCAATAGAAGGAAACTTGGGTGTCTTTGGAAAATGATCAGCAGTCACTCCCAGGATCCTTTTCTAGTCTGTTATTTTAAAGCTAAAATTTGGAATTTTTTTTTCTTTAAGTGGCCTTGATTACATTAAATTCAGATGCCGTTTTTCTGCCCACTTGAAGAGCTCCTCATGATTCTCCTATACTCTGACCAGACTCTCTGTATATCTCTTAAAATATAATCCAACTATTTGATTTCACCTCATTTACTCCTTAATTTATCCATTTAGCAGATTTCATAAGTGATCTACCATGTCCTCTCTGTTATTCTGCCTGCCCCCTGGTGTGCTAGTGTATAGTAAATGACTGATGAACAGAAAGGAAGAGGAAGAGGAAAGGCCATGCATAATCCTCAAAATCAGGTAATCCAGTTCTTATTATAAAACCTTTAGAATCAGAGAACTTCTGTTGGCTGATTCTAAACTGTATTATAACCAATTCATTCAAGACCAAGTAGAGGTGGAGTCAGAGGAGGAAATTAAAAGAATTCTATTTTTTGAAGACCTATTATCTCATTTAATCTTGAAGCAACCCTTGTAAGATAAATCTTACTGCCATTCTATAAGTGAGGAAACTGAGATTTATTGAAGTTATGTGATATGTTCAAATTCACAGCTAGTAAGCAAATGTGAATTCTCTAATTCCAGTTCTAAGGTTCTTTTCTCTGCATCAGGAAATCATCAGTTTGTCCTGTTTTTAAATGGAACCTTGAAGTGCATCTTTGTGAATCAATGGTTAGAAAGATTTAAAAGATTTTGAAGGATCTGGAAGAAAATATTTTAGAAGTGCTCAACACAAAATCTCATTTGATACAGTGGTTAGTTTTGCTGCTTTCTCATAGCATTACTGTGAAATTATTATCAAACTTGATACAAGCTGATTTTATTTAACAAGTTCCATTCTTTCTTTCATTAAGAGGAGAATGGTGGCTTTATGTGGACATACCTAAGTCATAAAAAGTGACTCATATTTCCTTGAGGAAAAGTCCCAGACTTGATGGCACCATTTAGCCAAACAGAAAGAACAAAGTAAAATTCTATCAATTGCCCCTCTGTAGGGCCTCTGTAGTGCCTTTATCTTAAAAAATGTCATCTACTCCCTTCTGTTTTCAAGCTGCACATACCTGTAGCACACTGCAAAGCTGTGTATATCTCCTACCTGGCAGGGTGTGGTAATTTTTCTCAGAGAATGGAAAGCTATATGAAATGTATATCCACGATGCATTCCATCACAAGAAGGATGTATACCTGAATATGATAAAAAAATAGCTACAATTTATTGAAAATCTGTGATCTGCCAGATACTTTGCATATATTGTATCTTTTAATCCTTACAAAAGACACTGGGAAATATTCCTTTTTTATACAAAAGAAAACTTACGTTTCAGAGAAGTTAAACTTGTCTGAGGTCAGATAGTAAAGTAGCAGAGCTGGGATTGAAAAGGAGTTATGACTAACTTCTCCATATCCCCATGCTTCCTCTTAACAGTAAAGTGAAGATTTCTAATTGTCTTTTAATGAATACATATCATCCTGTTATTACTGTATGAAGCTGAAAATTATGGGGCCCCAATTACCACATGGTGGTTTGACAAGTGTCTCAAAAACATGTTTGTGTTAAATTGTTATGTTTTAGGATCATGTATTTGATATTTATCATCTTTGAAATGTTTTAATAGCATCACTTAGTCAATTAAGTGAATTAATTTCACTACACTATTAAGTCTGTGAAAGTGTAGAACGTTAAAAAAAAGTATCAGTCAGTGAAATCAAAAGGGAAGATACAGAAAGTGTGTGGACATATTAGTGGATATGAACAGAGAAGATATATAATGTTATAATTCCAGGTAAATTGAAGGGAAGTGAAGCAAACAATTCTAAAAACCCTACCATTCTCTAAAACCAGGTCCAAGGTGAACTATTACTTTAGAAATGAGATGCCAACAGTTTTAAAATCTCAAACACAAGAGATTTATCCAAGAAAATGGAGTCAGCAAATTTCTAGGAACAGTTGAGGTGCTTACAAAGGTAGAAGGATTTTTGAGTCTTTTGGACTATAAGATACACTATTTTCCTGACATTTATGACACCTTTTTGTAAAAAGCAAAATAAGTTACTAAGAAAATAGCAAATACTATATTAGATGTGGTCCTATAGAACTTTTTTCTACAGGTACGAAAATTAAAGAGTATGGGAAAAATGATGACTATGGAAAATCATTCATATCACAGAACCAAATGTGATAAGAGGTAGACCAAGAATAAATCACATGTAAGTGGTTATTAAGGAAAAAGCAACAAAACTTTTTTAAAAATTCACATGATTATATATAAAAGCTAAAAGGCAAAATTTATATCTATGGGGAAATGAGTGATACAAATGATCCTGTGCTACAAGCTAAAAACACAGAAGTTATTGAAAGCCAGGCATATAAAGGCTTATATACTTTATTTATTATTACTATTTTTTAAATGTTTATTTATTTTCTTATTAGTCATCCATTTTATACACATCACCGTATACATGTCAATACCAATCTCCCAGTTCATCACACCACCACCACCACCCCCCGCCGCTTCCCCCCTTGGTGTCCATACGTTTGTTCTCTACATCTGTGTCTCAATTTCTGCCCTGCAAACCAGTTCATCTGTACCATTTTTCTAGGTTCTGCATATATGCGTTAATATACGATATTTGTTTTTCTCTTTCTGACTTACTTCACTCTGTATGACAGTCTCTAGATCCATCCACATCTCTACAAATGACCCAATTTCATTCCTCTTTATGGCTGAATAATATTCCCTTGTATATATGTACCACATCTTCTTTATCCATTCGTCTGTCGATGGGCATTTAGGTTGCTTCCATGACCTGGCTGTTGTAAATAGTGCTGCAATGAACGTTGGGGTGCATGTGTCTTTTTGAATTATGGTTTTCTCTGGGTATATGCCTGGTAGTGGGGTTGCTGGGTCATATGGTAATTCTATTTTTAGTTCTTTAAGGAACATTCATACTGTTCTCCATAGTGGCTGTATCAACTTACATTCCCTCCAACAGTGCAAGAGGGTTCCCTTTTCTCCACACCCTCTCCAGCATTTGTTGTTTGTAGATTTTCTGATGATGCCCATTCTAACTGGTGTGAGGTGATACCTCATTGTAGTTTTCATTTCTCTAATAATTTCATGTGCTTTTCACATGAAGCTTTTCATGTGCTTCTTGGCCATCTGTATGTCTTCTTTGGAGAAATGTCTATTTAGGTCTTCTGCCCATTTTTGGATCGGGTTGTTTGATTTTTTCATATTGAGCTCCATGAGCTGTTTATATGTTTTGGAGATTAATCCTTTGTCCAGTCATTCATTTGCAAATATTTTCTCCCATTTGGTTGTCTTTTCATCTTGTTTATGGTTTCCTTTGTTGTGCCAAAGCTTTTAAGTTTCATTAAGTCCCATTTTTTTAACTTTTGTTTTTATTTCCATTACTCTAGGTGGATCAAAAAATAGCTTGCTGTGATATATGTCAAAGAGTGTTCTTCCTACATTTTCCTCTAAGAGTTTTATAGTGTCCAGTCTTTCATTTAAGTCTCTAATCCATTTTGAGTTTATTTTTGTGTATGGTGTTAGGGAGTGTTCTAATTTCATTCTTTTACATGTAGCTGTCCAGTTTTCTCAACCCGAGTTATTGAAGAGACTGTCTTTCCTCCATTGTACATCCTTGCCTCCTTTGTCATAGATTAGTTGACCATAGGTGTGTAGGTTTATCTCTAGGCTTTCTATCCTGTTCCATTGATCTGTGTTTCTTTTTTCGTGCCAGTACCATATTGTCTTGATTACTGTAGTTTTGTAGTATAGTCTGAAGTCAGGGAGTCTTATTTCTCCAGCTCCATTTTTTTCCCTCAAGACAGCTTTGGCTATTTGGGATCTTTTGTGTCTCCATACAAAATTTAAGATTTTTTTTGTTCTAGTTCTGTAAAAACTGCCATTGGTAATTTGATAGGGATTGCATTGAATCTGTAGAGTGCTTTGGGTAGTATGGTCATTTTCACAATATTGATTCTTCCAATCCAAGAACATGGTATATCTCTCCATCTGTTGGTATCATCTTTAATTTCTTTCACCAGTGTCTTATAGTTTTCTGCGTACAGGTTTTTCGTCTCCCTAGATAGGTTTATTCTTAGGTATTTTATTCTTTTTGTTGCAGTGGTAAATGGGAGTGTTTCCTTAATTTCTCTTTCAGATTTTTCATCATTAGTGTATAGGAATGCAAGAGATTTCTGTGCATTAATTTTGTATCCTGCAGCTTTACCAAATTCATTGCTTAGCTCTAGTAGTTTTCTGGTGGCGTCTTTAGGATTCTCTATGTATAGTATCATGTCATCTACAAAGAGTGACAGTTTTACTTATTCTTTTCTAATTTGTATTTCTTTTTGTTCTCTGATTGCCATGGCTAGGACTTCCAAAACTATGTTGAATAAAAGTGGCAAGAGTGGATATCCTTGTCTTGTTCCTGATCTTAGAGGAAATGCTTTCAGTTTTTCATCATTGAGTATGATGTTAGCTGTAGGTTTGTCATATATGGCCTTTATTATGTTGAGGTAGGTTCCCTCTATGTCCACTTTCTGAAGAGTTTTTATCATAAATGGGTGTTGAATTTTGTCAAAAGCTTTTTCTGCGTCTATTGAGATGATCATTGGGTGTTATTCTTCAATTTGTTAATATGGTGTATCACATTGATTGATTTGCATATATTGAAGAATCCTTGCATGCCTGGGATAAACCCCCCTTGATCATGGTGTTTGATCCTTTTAATGTGTTGTTGGATTCTGTTTGCTAGTATTTTGTTGAGAATTTTTGCATCTATATTCATCAGTGATATTGTTGTGTAATTTTCTTTTTTTGTAGTATTTTTGTCTGGTTTTGGCATCAGGGTGACGGTGGCCTCATCGAATGAGTTTGGGAGTGTTCCTTCCTCTGCAATTTTGGGAAGAGTTTGAGAAGGATGGGTGTTAGCTCTTCTCTAAACGTTTGATAGAATTCACCTGTGAAGCCATCTGGTCCTGGACTTCTGTTTGTTGGAAGATTCTTAATCACAGTTTCAATTTCATTAGTTGTGATTGGTCTGTTCATATTTTCTGTTTCTTCCTGGTTCAGTCTTGGGAGGCTATATCTTTCTAAGAATTTGTTCATATCTTCCAGGTTGTCGATTTTATTGTCATAGAGTTGACTGTAGTAGTCTCTTAGGATGCTTTGCATTTCTGCGGTGTCTGTTGTAACTTCTCTTTTTCATTTCTAATTTTATTGATTTGAGTCCTCTCCCTCTTTTTCTTGATGAGTCTCGCTAATGGTTTATCAATTTTGTTTATCTTCTCAAAGAACCAGCTTTTAGTTTTAGTGATCTTTGCTATTGTTTTCTTTGTTTCAATTTCATTTATTTCTGCTTTGACCTTTATGATATCTTTCCTTCTGCTAACTTTGGGTTTAGTTTGTTCTTCTTTCTCTAGTTCCTTTAGGTGTAAGTTTAGATTGTTTATTTGAGATTTTTCTTGTTTCTTGAGGTAGGCTTGTATAGCTATAAACTTCCCTCTTAGAACTGCTTTTGCTGCATCCCATAGGTTTTGGATCATTGTGTTTTCATTGTCATTTGTGTCTAGGTATTTTTTTATTTCCTCTTTGATTTCTTTAGTGATCTCTTGGTTATTTAGTAACGTATTGTTTAGCCTCCATGTGTTTGTCTTTTTTACATTTTTTCCCCTGTAATTGATTTCTAATCTCATAGGGTTGTGGTCAGAAGTGATGCTTGATATGATTCCAATTTTCTTAAATTTACTGAGGCTTTATTTGTGACCCAAAATGTGATCTATCCTGGAGAATGTTCTGTGCACACTTGAGAAGAAAGTGTAATCTGGATTTCCACATACTAAGTTTTAGTGAGTTTTTCTGTCATTACTTTGGACAAAGTTCTAAGGGAATGTCATTAGACCTGTATTCCCCTGTATACAGGGGGATATAGGTATTCCCCTGTATACCTATTCCTGTATTAGGTTGAGATATTTTGCATTTGCACTCTATCTTCTCTTTTTGAAACGTCTTTTTTTCATCAATTCAACAAAGCAGCCTGATGGAGAGCATCACAGCATTTTTGCTCATAAATATGTATGGAACATTTAATGCCCTTTTTTTTTTTTTTTTTTTACTATAGGAAGAATAATTAAATGAAATCTGGATTTTCTATTAATGATAAATACAGCCAGCTTTGTGTTTTATAGAAAACTTTATGTAAGAATGTAACCTTTTCATTTCTTCAGTTCCAGGTAGAAAGATAGTAGCTGCTGAGATACAGAGACTAAATGCTCAGTTTGGTTTTTTTTTTTTTTTTTCTGATTAATGGGTTTTGGAAAAACTATGTGACAAAATCTATGTTTTTCTGGTATGTTGATAATACCATTAGAAATTTTATAATCACTAAAATCAGGAAAGATCTAGATAATTCAAGCTTCTCCAAAAATGCTAGGGGGATGGGACATAGTAGATTATAAGGGGGGAAAATCAGTCTATAAAGGCCTTAAGAATATGGGTTGTAAGAATTTCTCACCCTGACTTTTAAGACCTCCAACAATGTATACCTCACCTATCTTTATAGTTGTTATTTCTCACACTTCCCAACTTACTGGGCCAAACCAGGTCATTCAACATACCTTGAGTGTAACCCACTTATTTATGCCATTGTTTCTATCACCTCTAAAGACCTTCACTTTCCCACTCCTATTGTCTGCCTAGCATCAACTTTCAAGGCGCATTTTAAATCATCTGCTCAACCTTGAGGTCTTTCCTGATCTCCTTGCCAAATTAGATTCAGTCTCTTCCTCCATTAAGCCTTTATGTACATTACTGTGGTCCTGAACTGATTTTGCTTTGTACCACAGTTACTTTTTTAATTTGAACTATCTCTACAGAAAACTGTCTCCCACAGCAATGAGCACATGCCTTAAATATTATACATTTTCAGTAAGTATAAGTTTATATGATGAACTGAGATAAATTAAGAAGTAAAAGGTGATTTTTCTAATTTACTTGCCATCTGTATCCTAAGAGGACTTTAGTGTACTTAAGCTAAGTCTGAAAATATGATGTATTCTTGTGAGACAGTCAGAATATGGAAGGACATTTCTTTGGGAACAACAGCATAAGAACAAAACATATGGAGGCATGAAAGATCTGGAATGTTTGCAGAACTGTGTTGTAAACAGCTCAGAATGGCTGGAGGGAGGTAAGACACAATATGTCACAGCTCACCTGGCTCTTGTTACTTACCTGTAATGTCCTTTCTATCTTTCCTGGATTACAAATACCTACTCTTCTTCCACAAGTCAGCCCAAGTGTCACTTCCTTTAAACCTTGATTGCTTTATCCTCTACGACTTATACATGCTTCTGTCATGATTTACTGACCTTAATTATTTACATGTCTTTCTCATACTAGACTGAGTTCTTTAAGGACCAGGGTTTGTTAAGCAAAACCTAAATCATGAAGTGTAACTTCTGTTTAGGAAAACTAATAATGAATGAAGCTAAATCCAAAAGCTTCCTCTGACCTGTAGTCTTCCCTAAAGTTGAAAATTGCATCTCAAACATACTGGGTTCAAATCTGTATTCATCACCTCTCCTCCAAAAGCCATTCTAACCCCTCCTCTAAGCATTTTTTCTTTTTCTTTGTGAGGTCTTCCACTTCTTTATATTATCAAAGATCATTCAGAATGCCCAGTAATAAAATTTTTCATTATATCAGTTTATTTTTTCAGCTTTATTAAGGTGTAATTGACAAATAAAATTGTAAGATATTTAACATATAAAAGTGATGATTTGATATACCTATACACTGTGAAAAGATTCTTTCCATCCAATTAATTAACACATCCATCTCCTCACATATTTACCTTTTCTGTTTGTGTATGAGAAAATTCCAATTATACAATACACTGTTATCAACTATAGCCACTATGATATACATTAGGACCACATTAGAAGTATATGTTGCATACCTTATTTATTCTACAACCTTAATCCACTGACTTTTTGAGGCTCTCACTATTCCACAGGCATTGATTGTATACCAGTTATTTGTCAAATATTCTGTTACATACTACAGATATAAAGTAAAAATAATCGTTCTTGCTTTTGATGTGTTAGTGGGAAATGTGTAAAAAAACAGTTAAAATACAGTAATTGTATTTCTATAAGAAAAGATCACTGCATTCTGTATGTAAGATCAAGGAGAAGGCTTTGGAGAGGAATCCACAGTTGATCAGGACCTTGATAAATGTTGAGAGTTTTCCTATAAGTAGAGTAGGGCCTCAGGCAGCACTCCAGATAGGAGGCCAAACCTGTACAAAGGCTAAAAATCATGAAAGAACCCAGCATATACTGAATTGCTATTAGTGTATTTATTTATTTATTAAAATCTATTTTCTCTGTTTATTTTTGGCTGCATTGGGCCTTCGTTGCTGTGTGTGGGCTTTCTCTAGTCACGGCGAGTGGGGGCTACTCTTCCTTCCATTGCGCGGGCTTCTCACTGCTGTGGCTTCTCTTGTTGCGGAGCACGGGCTCTAGAGCACGGGCTCTAGAGCGCAGGCTCAGTAGTTGTGGCGCATGGGCTTAGTTGCTCCGTAGTATGTGGGATTTTGCCAGACCAGGGCTTGAACCCATGTCCCCTGCATTGGCAGGCAGATTCTTAACAACTGCACCACCAGGGAAGCCCACTATTAGTTTAGTACTACTTGATTATACAGTGAAAAGCAAAGAGAGGGAAGAAAGAGTCTGAACAGGTAGACAATGATCAAATAATGAAGAGTTTTATGTATATGTCATCCACATTTTATCCTGTGGGTAGGTCATGCTGACTTTATACTAATATTGTAAAATAATCATATTAGCCAATTAGAAATACCATGCTAGCTGCAAGGTGGAGGATAAATCATAGATAAAAGGACACAATGAAGAAGTAATTGTAGTAGTATTAGGGAGAGATGATAGCCAGTACTTTAACTAGGGCAGTGGCAAAGGGGAAAGTTACAAAAAGATATTTAGGAGATAGAGTAAAATCTCAATAAACTCAGGGACTATATCTTATGTACAGTGCCTGCTCTATAATATGTATTATTAAATAAATATTTGTTCAAAGGTTAGTGATTGAGATAGGTTCTTAGTTCCCTTTTAAATGCCCTACCCTTCCATCTCTGTACATCCAAATCTTATCTCTCCTTTAAAGACCCAAGTCAAACACTACCTGTAGGGAATTTTTCCCAAATAATTCAGTTGAAAATAAACTATACCTCCTGTTACATTTTATGAAATATAGTCTTTTGTTATATTTAACATTTAGTCTTTGTGTGTTAGATATTAATATATGTCCCTTGGCTCTCTGTTTTTATTATATATGTCTTGAGGGAAAAGTTCACATTTATATTCCTATTTATATCCCTCATACTATCTAACACAAGAAGCTCTCACTTGCTGGGTGTTCTGTAAACATCTGTTGAATGAAATCATGAAGATCATATCTAGCTATAACTATGGAAACAAGATGCCCTAGATCAGTATAATAAAGTGGTAAGAGTGAGTAAGGACTCTGAAACCAGACAGCTTTTTCAGTCTAGTAAAAGATACTGATATCAAATAAAAATCCAAATAGAAGTGAAGATGCTAAAAAGATAAAAAATTGTCAAAGTTGTGTCACAAAAGAATGTTAAGCAAAAGTTTCAAAAAAACCCATAAAGATGAAATAATTGACAATTCTTTGTATTTTTAATGCTGTATGGCTCATTAAACAAGATATCTTTTGAGTCCTTAGTGTTGCTGTGTAGTGTGGAATACAGAAAGACATGATTACATCCCTCTCCTTAAGGATCATAGAGTCTCAAAAAGTAACAAATTTATAATGGGAGATAATAGTGAATGGTTTATACCATACCAAAAAATGTATGATAATTTATTTACTATAGAGGAGCAGAGCTTATGTGCTTTAAAATAGTCAAGAAGTCTTCCTGAAAAAAGTGAAGAACAGATTGGTTATCCTCATCAGGGTACATGTGTCACACTTCATGGAATAATTGATATATTTTTTAATCTTCATGAATTATTTATTTTATAGCTAAGATTTGTACCTTTTGACTCCCTTCACCCATGTCACTCATTCCCCCACCCGCCATCACTGCCAACCACCAATCTATTCTCTGTATCTATGAACTTGTTTTATTGTTGTTGTCTGTCTTCTATTTTTTTAATTCTACCTGTAGTTGCAATCATAAAGTGTTTGTCTTTCCCTGTCTCATTTATTTCACTTAGCATAATGCCTTCAGGATCCATCCATGTTGTCACAAATGGCAAGATTTTATTCTTCTTTATGGCTGAATAGTATTCTATTTTATGTAGATATCGATATGTTTCCCTCTGTCCCTCTCTCTCTATATATATATATCTAGCTAGCTAGCTAGCTCTCTGTATAGATAGATATCACGTAAATATGATATCTATATATCTTGTGATATCTAGTGATATATAGATATCACATTTGTGTGATATCTGTATATCACATTTTCTTCATCTGTTTATCCATCAACAGACATTTAGGTTGTTTCTATATCTTGGCTATTGTAAACAATGCGTCGATGAACATGAGAGTGTCATATATCTTTTCAAATTAGTATCTTTGTTTTCTTCAGATAAATACCTAGAAGTGAAATTGCTGAATCATATGGTAGTTCTGTTTTCAGTGTTTTGAGGAGCCACCATACTGTTTTCCACAGTGGCTGTACCAATTTACATTCCCACCAACAGTGCACAGGGTTCCCTTTTCTCCACTTCCTTACCAGCACTTCCTATTGTTGTCTTTTCAGTAGCAGCCATTCTGACAGGTGTGGGGTGATAGCTCATTGTGGTTTGATTTGTATTTTCTTGATGATTAGTGATGTTGGGCATCTTTTCATGTGCCTATTGGCCACCTGTATGTCTTCTTTGGAAAATTGTCTCTTCAGATCCTCTGCTTGTTTTTGAATCGGATTGTTTGAGGTTTTTCTTGCTATTGAGTTGTGAGTTTTTTGCATATTTTGGATATTAACCCCTTATCAGATATATGATTTGCAAATATTTTCTCCCATTTAATAGGTTGTTTTTCATTTTGTTGATAGTTTCCCTCACTGTGCAGAAGCTTTTTAGTTTGATATAGTCCTGCTTGTTTATTTTTGCTTTTGTTGCCTTGCTTTCGGAGTCAGATCCAAAAATCATAGTCAAGACAGATGTCGAGTGATATTTTAACAGCACAAAAAGTGATTGAGCAGAAAAAACTTCAAAAACATCAATTTACAAAGAAATACCATTGGGGAAACACAGTGCTGACATAGATTTTCCTTCTCCATGTAACCTATACTGATTCCCACTTCTTTCACTCTGTTGGGCGCTAGATTGTAAACAGGGGGTTCCATGTTAGTTTCCTAATTATCTAACACATATGCCTGGCATATGGCAGAAATTCAGTAAATAAGTTCTGGAAGAAATGTTTGCCAACCTGCTGGCAGCTAGAGTCAGTTCAGTTCCACATGTGTATCCTGAGACTGCTGTGTGCTCATCTAGTTATGGTAGGCAAATCTAAAACATTTCAGTGTCACATAAGAGTAGCGACAAAGATGACAAGCAGTTGATCCAATCACCAAGGCAATTCCTTACCCATGAGAAAGTAGGAGCTAATACTTACTGAAGCATCTGTTGATGCCATGTGCTCACTAGTTTACATTTAATGTCTCACTTAATACTGAGGTTTGAGAACCCAGGATTATCCCTTTTGTCCTGTGGAAAGAGCATGGAGTACACAGTGGATTTCTTTCTTTCTGTAGTCACTGTTTTACCATATTGGCTAGTCAGTACACATATATTACAGAGAAAAATAGGAATTTCAACTAAATAGTAATTCCCTTTCAGTCTGACTATTAAAAAGTAAACAAGCCACCATACAGAAATGTGGTTCTTTAAATAATTGTTACATATGAAGGAGAATGAATGGGTGTGATATCTTAGATCGGGGGTTTTGAAGTAATATAGATTTGAATCCTAATCGTGGATTTCTTCTTTCTCATTTGTAAAACTTAGGTGAAATATCTTTTTATGTTTATTGTCAGGGTTGGACAAATAACTGTCTAAGATGAAGTATGCTTACAGGAGGTGTTTAATAAATGGCAATTGTTGTATTAGTTGTTATTGCTGTTTCATAAAGAGAGGATAACAAGGAAGTTGTATTTCGTGTTTGTTGTTCACGTTTCTCACGGAAATAATATTAACACAAGTACTCAAGGACATTATTTTGGAAGGTCCCCAAGTCCACTCCCAGGTTTGATGATTCATTAGAAGGACTCACAGAATTCAGCACAGAGTTGTACTCATGACTAAGGTTTATTACAGTGAAAGGGTACAAAGAAAAGTCAGCAGTGTGAAAAGGTGCATGGAGTTAAGCCTGTAATACACCAGTGCAGCTTCCCAGAATCTTCTCCCAGTGGGATAACGCAGGACTCAGTACTCCCAGCAGTGAGTTATGACATATGTGAAGTATTGTCTACTAGGAAAGCTCATTAGAGACTCAGTGCCCATGGTTTTCATTAGAGGCTGGTCACATAGATATCTCTGCCTAGCACATACCCAAATTCCAAACTCCCAGAAGGAAAGCGGGTGTTCAGCATAAACCATACTGTTTGACCAAACAGGTTAGGCACTCTGACAAGAGGCATTCTTATCAGTGCCAGAAATGGTGGGAACCCCCCACAATCCAAGTCCCCAGACACCAGTGAAGAGCCATTGTTAGGAGAGTAATCCTTGCAAGCAGGCCATTGTGAGGATAACAGTCTCACACCTGCTATGCTAACTCTTTTGTGCACAGACATGCAGGTGCATTGCTCACAAGAGGCAGTATTTGAACATGTTGTAATATCTTCTGAGTAACCAATGATTTACCAAACAAGTCATGAAAAACTATATTAATATCCCTCTAGAGAACATTTCAGAGACTTAAAGATGTAGGTAGTCACTCAAACTGCCTATAGGAAGTCTGAAAGTGGGTCTATTCACTTCATTCTTAAAATTCACAACCACCCAAATTTGGAACTGCCCTCTACCCTCCCTGTCTCCAAAATCTAGCTTAGAATATATCTGATTGCCATAATTAGACCAACCTATGTGGCATCTGTGGCAGTGGTTGGCAGATCAGTTGGTGATGGTCCCGAGGTTCCCATCATTAAAGGTGCTCTGGAATGAAAGCATCATGGTACTCTCTCTAAGGAGAATCTACTTGTATTTGTACAGGGCTGCCACATTTCCACGTGCCCCAAGTTAAGTAACAGGGAAGATTCTATTACCAGCATTATGGTATACAGGGCCACTTTGCTAACATCTTTAGAGAAAGTCAGCAGTGTGAGGAACCTTAGAACTCAAATGGAATTTTTGTGAAATTACTGCATCTTCTCAAACGGGCAAGTAGGGCATCATTAAGCTTCAGTATTTGCAGCACAATGTTATTATGATTATCCTCAGCGCAGTAAATGTTCAGGGACCTGTTCTCTACCCAGAGGGAGTCTTCTATCTGTAAAGTACTAGTGAGGTTATTACCTTAACCAGTGTATTCTACAGTGTAGCAAAACCAAAACCCAAGATCTAAAAATCAATAGGAGAGAATTAGTGAGCAACATCATACACAGTCTGGAAGGCACAGAATAAAGCCAAGAATAGGCCAATCGCTTAGGGAGGTCAAACGATATAGGATTGATACTTAGAACTAGCAAGAATGAATGATACAAGAGGAGATCACAATGCAAGAAAGAAATGAGAAACTGTGACCCAGTATGATTTCATTCTGGCAAGTGATATCTTCACCTTTCAGAAAAACCTTCCAGGCTTTTCTGCAGCATATCTGAAAGATGCTCTCCTAAACCTGAGCCCTAAAACTGTCATATGTGTCAATCAAATGGTCTTGCAGACAACCATAGTCCAACCAGTTGGCAGAGAAATTCAAAGTATTTGTCATTGCCTAAAGTGAGAGGAAAGACAGTCTCTGAGGACACCCTTCTTTCTCTCTGGTCTCCACTTTTCCTTCCTTATTTTCCTTGTAACTTAAACCAGAGAGATAAAGATCATCACATCTCTATGTGTAATTAAACTATAGGAACTTCCTCAATTTCCATATTTTAATTAAGAAATCAGTACCCAATTTCTACTATGCATTCAGTCTACAGATATTTACTGAGCATTTGCTGTGTGCAAAGTAAGGTGCTGGGCAATGAGAGGAGCGTTGAGATGAACAAAACACAGGCTCTACCCTCAAAGAGCTCACATATATTTAGAAGATAAGCTTTTAAAAAATAAACAATGAGGGGCTTCCCTGGTGGCACAGTGGTTGAGAGTCCGCCTGCCGATGCAGGGGACATGGGTTCGTGCCCTGGTCCGGGAAGATCCCACATGCTGCGGAGCGGCTGGGCCCATGAGCCATGGCCGCTGAGCCTGCACGTCCGGAGCCTGTGCTCCGCAACGGGAGAGGCCACAACAGTGAGAGGCCCGCGTACTGCAAAAAATAAATAAATAAATAAACAATGAGATTTTAAAAAATAAAGTAAGATGTATGAGATATCACAAAGTCTGCCTCCTGTAGATGTTGTCAGTAAATAGTTTCTTTAGTAATACTGAAGCTCCAGAATGCTAGACACACCTTCCTCACTGTGAAATAAAAGTATTCCAGTTCTTTTTTATAATATAAATTTATTTATTTATTTATGTTTGGCTGTGTTGGGACTTCATTGCTGCACGCAGGCTTTCTCTAGTTGCAGCGGGGGGGCTACTCTTCCTTGCAGTGTGCAGGCCTCTTGTTGCGGCGGCTTCTCTCATTGTGGAGCACAGGCTCTAGGTGTGCAGGCTTCAGTAGTTGTGACACGCGGGCTTAGTTGCTCCGTGGCACGTGGGATCCTCCCAGACCAGGGCTCGAACCCACGTCCCCTGCATTGGCAGGCAGATTCTTAACCACTGTACCACCAGGGAAGTCCCCCAGTTTTTTTAAATTACATCTTTTCTCACCTGTTCAATGATTTTCAATACCTTAAAATACTGTAGGGATTTTCCTCTTCATTATGTTTAAATTATAGAATTTTAGAACTGGAAAGTGTGCGAGAGATTATCTAGTTAATCCTTTGTCTTTTTAGAATTGGGAGAATGAGACCCAAACTAGTCCCATGACTTGCTTCAGAATTGAAGATCTAATCTGGAACTCAGGTCTTTGTAGACTAGTACTTAGCAGTACCATCCTGTTATTTTCCTCATTTTTAGGTATAGACATTGATGGGAGGCATCAGACAATAGATTTTCTGACTCTAATTTTATCTTCAGAGAGAGTCCACGGAATAACTCAATACCTATGAGGTCTGCATCAAAAAAAACCCAGAACTAATTAAATGTTTTGTATGTGAAAAAAAAAAGTGCTGTGATTATAAGCACATATTCTTCCCTGTGAATGACCCTGCTAGTTATTAGAGTCCTAGGAAGAGCTTGCAATTCAAGTGTTTTGCCACACAAGTGTCATAGTAGGAGAATTTCTCTTTTTTCTCATCCAACTTAATTTTTAAAAAAACTAATAATATAAGAACTTCATGGTAGCCCTGTGCTGATATTCACTTTATCACCTTTGATTTATTGCCAAGAGACTCATTAAAAAGAGTGGAATATGTGAACAACATTGCTAGGTGATTTAGTGCAGGGAGGACAGAACCAGTTGCCTTTCTATTCTCAAGTTCCCCGTAACATAAGCGTGAGTAAAAGCATCTGTTGAGTAGACATTCCAGGCATATTCTTTTAATCATTGCCAGACCTTCTCTAGGCAGAACTTCATTCTGAACTTCTATTTCATGACTACATGTATGATCCAAGGGAATACGGGTCAAATAGTTGTCAGGGAAATTTCAGAGGCTGAAATCCCTATTTGGGTACTGAGCAGACCATTCAGTTCTATCTTTTAGAAAACCTATGTATTCCAAATGTCAAGAGTCTGAGGTGGAGGAACTGTGATACCAAAATAAACTGTTGTCCAATCAAGAACCTCTAAAATAATGAAGTGCTTGTCTATATTCTACATTTAACTGACTGTGTAAAATATTCCACATTATTCATTAATGTCTAGTGTGTATTATATCCTCAAACAATGTTTGTTGCCTAATAAATGAATGAATTTATTTTATGACACTTCTGTACTTTTTAAAGTGTGAATGAATGCAGACTTTCTATGTAATTTTCTTTAGTCACCAGTGTTTATAGATTATCTTCAATTTTCAGAAAAGTTAAATTAATAGAGCTAATTAGGAACATTCTTAGTTTCAAAGACTCAGTAGATAGCACAGGTGAGTAATCATTGTTTTTATTTACTTACACTCTTACCTCATTCTAGAAAAAATAAAAATTAAGAGAGCTATATATCATCTGTGTGCAGTTAACAGGTATGATTTAGCATAATCTCTGTGCTACGTCATTTCCTCATTTGGTATATTTGAATACCTTAGGCACAAGGTATCAGTATAAGAAAATTGTCTACATATAGGTGCACTTCACTTGTAAGAATTTTTTATAAAGTAAGTCAAATATGCTGGAAAACAAATTACAATAAGCTATAATTTTTGCTGCCTAAGTGTGCTCAGTCTTTGGTGAGCTCCAGAAACTTCATCCTCAGCCTATCAAGAAAAGATTTATCACTGGGTACAAAGGGAAAGGGATGACTATCTCACTTCAGACATTATCTCAAAGTCTCCCTCAGGTTCGCTTTGGAATATATCCCAAATACTTTAGACCTGGGATCCAAACCCCAAAAATATGTATGCAAGGTACAATTTCCTCCCTTTTAGTAAAATAGGATAAAACATTCTATTTATCCTAAGGATGGTAACAGTCATTACCCAAGCATTGAAAATAGGTTTACAGTATGTGCTTTAGTAGCCACACTATTAAACATGACAGTAGCACCTTGTGTTCATTAGACATAAGAAAACACTCAATACAGGTAGAAATTATACATATTTTTCCAGAATCTCAGGTTTTGGTTAAAAAAGGTAATCTGCCTTTGTTTATTAATTTATACCTACTCTACCTTAGTGATTTCCAGTCTTTTCAAGAATGAGATTGTTTCTACAGACCAACAAGTAGCAGTTGTGTGTTTATGTATTTACTATACTCTCAGTACCTATATACAGACACACTGAGACTTTGCAGTAATTCCATGGCCCTCAGTGGATTGAGACCCACAGTTAGTGAAAAGCTGCAAGCACGAGTTGGAAATTCCAGAAGCAGGCTGCTGAGATTGCATTTTGCTACAGGCTATTTATTTGGAAGCAACACTTGTGCAAAGAGGAAGAGGGAGCAGGATTGTGCAGAAGAAGTCAAACTGATACTGAGTCTCAAGCATCCTTACAGAAAGCTGGGAATGCTTTGTAACTCATCATGCTGGGATGAATGGCTGGGCTTTTATACTCTAAATCAAGCAGTCACTGTACATAGGCCACCCTGGGAAGTGTGTGTCTTTGGTCAAGAAGGCACTCTAATGCTGAGGCAAACCATGAAGCTGACGACAGCTTGGACGATACGTTCTTCCTTGAAGGAGAACGGGCCATCTTAGTGTTCACTGCAGTTTATTCCTTGTATCACTTGGACCCATTTCTTCATATCCTTTCAGGGAGATGCTCCTCTAGGATTCTGGTGGATTCTCTTCCTGAGGTAAAACTTAAAAGAGGAGTTGGTAATACAAATTAGTTCCCCTAACACTGCAGCTACTTTTCGGACCACAAATGATATCATTCTTCTCCCTCTTCGTAATGATCAGGGTGAACTAACTGTACCAAGATGGTGACTCTTTTCCTTGCCTGCTGGTGCCTGGATACAGGGAATTTGTAATGCTCAGGGAGCAGCCATAGCTTATAGTTCAAAATGACTCTTACTTTGTCACCAGCTAAAAATGTGTCCTCTTTAGGGACCAGGACCACCATTCCTGCAGAACTTACATTTTGTGGAAATGTAAAGTACAGGGACCTCTTTGGACACACTGGGAGTGATACTAAGTAGGATGAATTCTGTTTCTGCCCCTTGGTTCTAAGACCAATGAATATTTCCTGATGGAGACACAGTACCATATAAATATCTTTGACTCAGTATGTATATTTTTTTATCCTGTGGGATGGCGCTTTATCCTCATAAACTATCACCTCCTAGCTGGCACTTTAATGGCACCTTTAGCAGGCCATTCTGTCAGGTTGGAAGTTTCTTGTTGTCATGTGATATAACTATTAGACCCCATGTACATAGGCCCACTTCCATACCTTATTGGCTATAAAATGGGTCCCTTGGTCTGACACAACGTTTTGGGGATCCTGTATGGTAGATTACATTGTAAGCCCTCAGATACTTCTAATAGTTGAGGCCTGAGTGTAGGAAAGCAGCCCATTCCCAGAGTATGTGTCATTTCTGTTAGAATAAATCGTTGGCCCTTCCAGAGTGAACTTGCCCCCAAGTGGCTGGTTGGTCTCCTCAAAGTGTGGCAGCATATCATGGGCTCAACATTGTTCTCGGTTGTTGGCAGTCTGGATGTTCAGTGTCAGCAGTAGTTAATTTAGTCTTGCCAAATTGGAACTCACGATGTCAGGCCCGTGTATACCTTCCATCTCTCCCACCATGCCTGTTCATTTGTATACCTATCATCCAGCACTGAGGTGACTGATGACCAAGACTTGCTGATGTCAACTTTCTGAGTCATTCTATCTCTTTCCAGGTACGCTTCCACATTTGCCCTTCCCTGGTAGGCATTCATATTTGATACAAAGATTTTTGCACTTTGTGCCTAATGTACCCATCCAAAAGCTTTTTTCTCAAACCTTGTCCCCAGTCTTAGATTCTTTTTCCATTCAGGCATCTTACCAAACAGCCAGGTCACTCACAAATGCCACTTAGTCTGTACATATTCTAATCTCAGGCCACTTCTCCTTCCCACAAAGTGGATGGTCTGGTACACTGCCAGAAACTCTGCCCAGCAGAAAGATGTCCTCTTGCCACTGCCTTTTAAGGCACTCCTGAGTGAAACTATAGTGCAGCTTCCATCCATTTTCAGTTTGTACCTACATACCAAGTGTCTTAGTCAGTTTGGGCTGCTGTAATGAAATACCATAGTTTGGGTGGCTTAAACAAACTTATTTCTCACACTTTTGGAGGCTGGGCAGTGTGAGGTCAAGGCAGCAACAAATTCAGTGCCTGGTAACGGCCCTCTTCCTGGTTTGCAGATGGCTGCCTTCTCTCTGTACCTTACATGGTGACAAGAGAAAGGGCCAGATATTTTCTTCTTCTTATAAGAGACTAATTCCATCATGGGAGCCCCACTCTTATGACTAATTACCTCCCCAAGGCCCTACCTTCAAATACCATAACATTAAGGCTTTAATATATGAATTTTAAGGGAATACAAATATTCAGTCCATAGCACTAAGCCCGCCCATCTATAAATCAAGTTTATAGCGCTAAGCCTGCCCACCTATAAATCAAGTTGGCTTTTTCCTTTTCTATCAGTTGGTCATAAGAGATCCTCCAGATAGCCAAAGGTGTTAGCTAAAAAAAGAGGTACTGGTTGGGGATCTGGACTACTTATTCATTCCATTTGCTTGTACCTCTGTCCTGCTCATGTCCCATCCCAGATTGCACTGGAACTGCTTGATCTTATATCTGATACAACTCAGCTTATGATAGCTAGATCCAAATGCTAATGTCACTTGTTGTCCCATTGTTAGATGCTCAGTCTCTACTTGAGCCTAGTAGCACACTAGAATTTGTTTTTCAAAACACATGTAATTCTCTGCCACAGGTGGCATGTCCTTGTTCCTGAATCCCAGAAACTTGTGTTGTGTTCTTCCTATCAAGGCTTGCCATAAGCTCTACGCGGCTTCCTTTCTCACCATCAGTTTCTCTAATACCGTAGGGTCTGCCAAGTCATATGGTCCAAGCAGCAGAGATGCATACCTTGCGGCTTAGACCCACTGCAGGAGTTTGCACAATCTCTTAATATCCTTGACAGGGTATTAAATCCTATATCTTGGAAAAGTGCTCCCAAATTAATAAACTCTTCCATATCTAATTTTGTCTTATGTTTATGTTTTTTATGTTATGGCTCCCTTGTTCAAGTACGTGTAGAATCAGTCCCATGCGTGTTCTCCAGGTTCCTACCAGTACATATTGGCTAGGTCTTTCATTCTTTGGGGTAGAGTCCCATTTTCCTATATCAGGAACAGCAAGTTCCCAGATGGGTCATGCTGTGATTTACCCCTAGATATTGACATATTTGCCAGATGGGTTTTATGACAAATCCTAATTGGGGCATATGTTCTTTTATAGGGGAAGGTGCTAGCATTAATGAGGAGGGATAGACCACTTCTGTAAGCTAATAGAGTTCAAATGAGTCTCGTGGTTCAAAATCTTCAGGGACTTATATCAAGGTGTCCCCATCAAGGGTCAGGGTTCCATTTTTTTCCCCAGCCAAGGCCCTGACCTTGGCATAAAAGACTTGTCTTAGTTAGAGATATAACCTTCTCTGGAGTTTCGTCACTCTGACTGTTAAATCCTGGGCTTTTGCTCGATTTTCTATCTTTCCACTAGGGAGGTGAGAGCCAAAACAACCCTTTAGGAAGCTCTGGAGCATATGTGGCCTATTAGAGTAGTACCATATTATATAAAAGTGGCCAGGCCTTTTTATACCCTCACTTTAATTAGTCTTTAGAGGTAAGCCTCTTTGCTCAAGCCTAAACTTTGAAGGAGTTGATTACAAGGGCAATAAAATCTTTTTTAAATTTGATTTAATTTTTATTTTGTGTTGGAGTACAGTTGATTTAAAATGTTGTGTTAGTTTCAGGTGTACAGCAGAGTGACTCAGTTATACATCTACATATACCATTCTTTTTCAGATTCCTTTCCCATTTAGGTTATTACAGAATACTGAGCAGAGTTCCCTGTGCTGTACAGTAGGTCCTTGTTGATTATCTGTTTTATATATAGTAGTGTGTATATGTTAATCCCAACCTCCTAATTAATCCCTCCCCCGACCTTTCCCTTTTGGTAACCATAAGTTTGTTTTAGAAATCTGTGAGTCTGTTTCTGTTTTGGATATAAGTTCATTTGTATAATTTTTTTAGATTCCACATATAAGTGATACCATGATATTTGTCTTTCTCTTTTCCCTGTCTGATTTACTTCACTTAGTATGATATTCTCTAGGTCCATCCATGTTGCTGAAAATGGCATTATTTTGTTCTTTTTTATGGATGAGTAATATGCCATTGTATATATGCACCGCATCTTCTTTATCCACTCCTCTGTCAATGGACATTTTAGATTTTTCCATATATTGGCTTTGTAAATAGTGCTGCAATGAACATTGAGGTACATGGATCTTTGAAGTATGGTTTTCTCCAGATATACACCCAGAAGTGGGATTACTGGATCATATGGTAGCTCTATTGTTAGTTTTTTAAAGAAACCCCCATACTATTCTCTGTAGTGGATGTACCAATTTATATTCCCACCAACAGTGTAGAGGGTTCCCTTTTCTCCACACCCTCTCCAGCATTTATTGTTTTAGACTTTTTGATGATGGCCATTCTGACTGGTGTGAGGTAATATCTCATTGTAGTTTTGATTTGCATTTCTGTAATAATTAAAGATGCTGAGCATCTTTTCATGTGCTTTTTGGGCGTCTCTGTATCTTGTTTGGAGAAATATCTGTTTAGATCATCTGCCCAGTTTTTGATTGAGTTGTTTGTGTTTTTGATATTGACCTGCATGAGCTGTTTGTGTATTTTAGGGATCAATCGCTTGTTGGTTGCTTCATTTGCAAATATTTTCTCCTGAGGGTTGTCTTTTCTTTTTGTTTATAATTTCCTTTGCTGTGCAAAAGCTTTTAAGTTTAATTAGGTCCCATTTGTTTTGTTTTGTTTTGTTTTTATTTTCATTACTCTAGGAGGTGGATCCAAAACGATATTGCTGGGATTTATGTCAAAGAATGTTCTGCTTATGTTTTCCTCTAAGAGTTTTATAGGATCTGGCCTTACATTTACATCTTTAATCTATTTTGAGTTTATTTTTGTGTATAGTGTTAGAGAATGTTCTAATTTCATTCTTTTCCATGTAGCTGTCCAGCTTTTCCAACACCACTTATTGAAGATACTGTCTTTCCTCCATTATATATTCTTGCCTCCTTTGTCGTAGATTAATTGAATATAGGTGCATGGTTTTATTTCTGGGCTTTCTATACTGTTCCATTGACCTGTATTTCTGGTTTTGTACCAGTACCATACATTTTGATGACTGTATCTTTCTAGTATAGACTGAATTCAGGGAGCGAGATTCCTCCAGCACTGTTTTTCTTTTGCAGGATTGCTTTGGCTATTCACAGGTCTTTTGTGTTTCTATACAAATTAAATATTTTTTGTTCTAGTTCTGTGAAGAATGCCATTGATAACTTAATAGGGATTGCATTGAATCTGTAGATTGCCTTGGGTAGAATAGTCATTTTGACAATATTGATGATTCCAATCCAAGAACATGGTATATCTTTCCATCTGTTTGTGTCATCTTCAATTTCTTTTATCAGCGTCTTAATAGTTTTCAGATTACAGGTCTTTTGCCTCCTTAGGTAGGTTTATTCCTAAGTATTTTGTTCTTTTTGATGCGATGGTAAATGGGATTGTTTACTTAATTTATATTTCTGATCTTTTGTTACTGTATAGAAATACAACAGATTTCTGTGTATTAATTTTGCGTCCTGCAAATTTACCCAATTCATTGATGAGCTCTAGTAGTTTTCTGGTAGCGTCTTTAGGATTTTCTATATATAGAATCATGTCATTTGCAAACAGTGGCTGTTTTACTTCTTATTTTCCATTTTGGATTCCTTTTATTTCTTTTTCTTCTCTAATTACCATGGCTAGGACTTCCAAAATGATGTTGAATAAAAGTGGTGAGAATGGACATCCTTGTCTTTTTCCTGATCTTAGAGGAAATGCTTTCAGCTTTTCACCATTGAGTATGATGTTAGCTGTGGGTTTGTTATATATGGCCTTTATTATGTTGAGGTAGGTTCCCTCTATGCCCACTTTCTGGAGGGTTTTATCATAAATGTGTGTTGAATTTTGTCAAAAAGTTTCCTGCATCTATTGAAATTATCATATGGTTTTTAATCTTTAGTTTGTTAATGTGGTTTATCACACTGATTGATTTGCGGATATTGAAAAATCCTTGCATCCCTGGGATAAATCTCACTTGATCATGGTGTGTGATCCTTTTAGTGTAGGATTCAGTTTGCTAGTATTTTGTTGAAGATTTTTGTGTGTATGTTTATCAGTAATGGCCTGTAATTTTCTTTTCTTTTGGTATCTTTGGCTTTGGTATTAGGGTGATGGCGGCCTCACAGAATGAGTTTGGGAGGTTCCTTCCTCTGCAATTTTGGAATATTTTCAGAAGGATAGGTGTTAAGCCTTCACTAAGTGTTTGATAGAGTTCACCTGTGAAGCCATCTGGTCCTGGACTTTTGTTTGTTGGAAGATTTTTAATCACAGTTTCAATTTCAGTGCCTGTAATTGGTCTGTTCATATTTTCTATTTCTTCCTGAGAGATTGTACCTTTCTAAGAATTTGTCCATTTCTTCCAGGTTGTCCATTTTATTGGCATAGCGTTGCTTGTAGTAGTCTCTTATGATCCTCTGTATTTCTGTGGTGTCAGTTGTAACTTCCTTTTCATTTCTAATTTTACTGATTTGAGTCCTCTCCCTTTTTTTCTTCATGAGTCTGGCAAAAGGTTTAACCATTTTGTTTATCTTTTCAAAGAACCAGCTTTTAGTTTCATTGATCTTTTCTATTGTTTTCTTTGTCTGTATTTCATTTATTTCTGCTCTGATCTTTATGACTTCTTTCCTTCTACTAACTTTGGATTTTGTTTGTTCTTCTTTTTCTACTTGCTTTAGGTGTAGGGTTAGGTTGTTTATTTGAGATCTTTCTTGTTTCCTGAGGTAAGCTTGTATCACTGTAAACTTCCCTTTTAGAACTCCTTTTTCTGTGTCCCATAGGTTTTGGATTGTCATGTTTTCATTTTCATTTGTCTCTAGGTATTTTCTGATTTCCTCTTTGATTTCTTCAGTGATCCATTAGTTGTTTAGTAGCATACTGTTTAGCTTCCACGTGATTGTGTTTTTTAGCTTTTTTCTTGTAGTTGATTTCTAATCTCATAGAATTTTGTTCAGAAAAGATGCTTGATATGACTTCAGTTTTCTTAAATTTAACAAGACTTGCTTTGTGGCCCAGCTCGTGATCAGTCCTGGAAAATGTTGCATGTGCACTTGAGAATGTGTATTCTGTGGCTTTTGGATGGAAGGTTCTATAAATATCAATTAAGTCCATCTGGTCTAATGTGTCATTTAAGGCCTCTGTTTCCTTACTGATTTTCTGTCTGCATGGTCTGTCCATTGATGTAAGTGGGGTGTTGAAGTCCCCCACTATTATTATGTGACTGTCAGTTTCTCCTTTTATGGCTGTTAGCATTTGCCTTATATATTGAAGTGCTCCTATGTTGGGTGCATATATATTTATAATTGTTATATCTTCTTCTTGGGTTGATTCCTTGATTATATAGTGTCCTTTTTTGTCTCTTGTAACAGTCTTTATTTTAAAGTCTATTTTGTCTGATATGAGTATTGCTACTCCAGCTTTCTTTTGATTTCCTTTTGCATAGAATACCTATTCCCATCCCCACACATTCAGTCTGTACATGTCCCTAGATCTGAAGGGGGTCTCTTGTAGACAGCATATATACAGGTCTTGTTTTTAATCCATTCAGACAGTCCATGTCTTTTGGTTAGAGCATTTAATCCACTTACATTGAAGGTAATTACCTATATGTATGTTCTTACTGCCATTTCGTTATTTGTTTTGGATTTGTTTTTGTAGGTCTTTTTTCTTCCCTTCCTCCTTTGTTCTCTTCTCTTGTTATTTGATGACTATCTGTAGTGTTGTGTTTGGATGCTTTTTCTTTTCTGTTATTTTATCTATTGTTTTTATCTATTTTTGATTTGCCATTACCATGAGGTTTTGATATAGCAGTCTATATATATACAAGTTGTTTTAAGTTGCTGGTCTCTTAATTTCAAATGCATTTTCAGTATCCTGCATCTGTACTGTCCTCTTCTCATGATTGCTGGTTTTGGTATCATATTTGTGTGTGGATGGTTTCCTACCTTTGCTGTATGTTTGCCTTTACTGGAGAGCTTTCCCATTCATAATTTTCTTCTTTCTAGTTGTGGGCTTTTCTTTTCCACCTAGAGAAGTTCTTTTAGCATTTGTTGTAAAGATGGTTTGGTGGTGCTGAATTCTGTTAGCTTTTGCTTGTCTGTAAAGCTTTTGATTTCTCCGTTGAATCTGAAGGAGAGCCTTGCTGGGTAGAGTATTCTTGGTTGTAGGTTTTTCCCTTTCATCACTTTAAATGTATCATGCCACTCCCTCTGGCCTGCAGAGTTTCTACTAAGAAATCAGCTGATAACCTTATGGGGATTCCCTTGTATGTTATTTGTTGCTTTTCCATTGCTGCTTTTAGTATTTTCTCTTTGTCTTTAATTTTTGTCAGTTTGAATAAAATGTGTCTCGGCGTGTTACTCCTTGGGTTTATCCTGTATGGGACTCTCTGTGATTCTTAGACTTGGGTGAATGTTTCCTTTCCCATGTTAGGGAAGTTTTCAGCTATTATCTCTTCAAATATTTTCTCAGGCCCTTTCTCTCTTCTCCTCTGGGATCCTTATAATGCAAATGTTGGTGCTTTTAATGCTGTCCCAGAGGTCCCATAGACCAGCAGTCCCCAACTTTTTTGGCACCAGGGGCTGGCTTCATGGAAGACAATTTTTCCATGGATGGGGTGTGGGGTGGGGGGTTGGTTCAGGTGGTAATGCGAGTGATGGTTCAGGTGGTAATGTGAGCAATGGGGAGCCACAGATGAAGCTTCACTCACTTGCCTGCCACTCACCTCCTGCTGTGTGGCCTGGTTCCTAACAGGCTGCGGACCAGTACCGGTCCACAGCCTGGGGGTGGGGGACCCCTCCCTTAGACTGTCCTTATTTCTTTTCAGTCTTTTTTCTTTTTTCTGTCCTGCAGCAGTGATTTCCACCAATTTGTCTTCCAGCTCACTTATTCGTTCTTCTGCCTCATTTATTCTGCTATCAATTCCTTCAAGTGTATTTGTCATTTCAGATATTGTATTCAATTTTTTGTTGTTGTTCTTTAAATCTTCTAGCTCTTTGGTAAACATTTCTTGTATCTTCTTGGTCTTTGCCTCCATTCTTTTCCCAAAACCTTGGATCATCTTTACTATCTTTACTCTGAATTCTTTTTCATGTAGATTGCCTATCTCTTCTTCACTTAGTTGTTCTTCTGGGGTTTTATCTTGTCCCTTTATCTGGAATGTATTTCTCTATCATCTCATGTTGTCTAACTTTCTGTGTTTGTGGTCTCCATTCCACAGGCTGCAGATTGTGGTTCCTCTTGCTTCTGGTGTCTGCCTCCTGGTGGGTGAGATTGGTCCAGGGAGTTGTGCAGGCTTTCTGTTGGGCAGGACTGGTGGGTAGAGCTGGGTCTTGTCCCTCTGGTGAGCAGGGCTGTGTCAAGGGGTGTGTTTAGAGGTGGCTATGGGCTCAGAAAGACTTTAAGCAGCCTGTCTGCTGATGAGTAAGACTGTGTTCCCACCCTGTTGTTTGTTTGGCCTGAGGCGTTCCAGCACTGGAGCCTCAGCCAACTGGAGTTGGGTGGGGTCAGTTCTTGGTGCCACAATGGCGACCTCCAGGAGAGTTCACACTGATGAATATTCCCTGGGCCCTCTGCCACAAGTGTCTTTGTCCCTACAGTGAGCCACAGCCAACCCCTCCCTTCCCAGGAGGCCCTCCAAGTCCTGCAGGTAGGTCTAGCCCTCCAGGAGTGGAGTCTCTGTTTCCCCCTGTCCTGTGGAGCTCCTGCACTCAAGCCCTGCTGGCTTTCAAGCCAAATGGTCTAAGAGCTCCTTCTCCCAATGGCAGACCCCCAGGCTGGGGATCCTGACATGGGGCCCAGATCTCTGGGTCCTGTGGGAAAAAATCTGTGATATAATTATTTTCCAGTTTGTGGGTCGCCCACCTGGCAGGTATGGGATTTTATTTTATCATGAACATGCCCCCTCCTACCATCTTGTTGTGGCTTCTTCTTTGTCTTTGGATGTAGAATATGTTTTTTGGTAGGTTCCAGTCTTTTAACTCGATGGTTGTTCAGCAGTTTGTTGTGATTTTGGTGTTTTCATGAGAGGAAGTGAACTCAAGTCCTTCTACTCTGCCATCTTGTCCTTATCTCCTGGCACTTATATTCTTGCAGCACCCAGCTCTCCCCCATTTGCTAAAGCTGCTTATCCTGGGAAAGCGCACATGGGGCCCTGGAACGAACACAGAGACCAAGACCTTTCTTAAAGGATGATGTGGGCAACTTATCTCTGCTTCCACTACTGCTGCTCTATCTAACTTATTCACTCATTCAAATTTATTCACTCATTCATTCAACATATATTTATTTTCTTCTATATTCCAGGCAATGTATTAGACATAGGGGATTCAGTATCAGACAGGACATCATCCTGGCTTTACAAAGCATACAAACTGATAAACTTAAAGTCATGTCTTCCTAAATGGTGAAGGATGAGACACAGTGAGCTAAAGTAATTTACTCCAAGTCACACCGTCAAAGGAATATATCCTTAGCTTATGGATTTTGTTTGAAAATAGGAGTGAAATGGTCCATAGATTAGCTATTTGGAAACCGTGCTGTATTTACAAATTAACAGAAAGGTTTATTCATTCTCGTCAAGTCATAAAATTACCCCCAAATGAAAAGGTCTGAAGAAACATTGTGGGTGATAAATAAATAAATGGACAATATCCTCCTTTTGACAGTACACTTTCTTTTTCACGTATAGGACAGTTCTTTAAGTTTTCTTTTTTTCATCCTGCTCTCTAAATGTTATTGGTCTTGGCCTTTTCCTTTTCTCAATGTACATCCTTTCTTTGGTGACTCATTTACTCTCTTTACTATTTGCTGATGATTCTCAAATATCTTTTTGGTCTAGACCTGCTTACACAATTGTATAGTGTTTCATATTGTCTCATATTTATCATTTCTAAAAAGGAATTCCTCTTTCTTACCCAGATATGTTATACACAAAAGTTTCTTTCCACTTTTCTACATCTTCCTCTTATCTGTCTAGACTGACAGCCATCTGTATCATTCTCTTCTTGGACAGAAGCATGGGAACTTGAGGTAGAGAAATAAATGCTAGTTATGAACACACATTTTCCCATGTTGTGCTTGAAGTGATTTTCTCATGTCTGGCTGACCTTCTGTTTCTCCTACCCTCCAAGATTGTACTAGATTGAACCATGAAAAATTACCATTCTTAAGGTTAAAAAAATAGTCAAATATCAGCAGTTACATATAGTATAACTAATTACTACCTTTGTTGTGGTAAGATGACTTATAAAATTCTCTTATTTTTAAACAAAGAGTAAACACAATAGTACTAATGCAAACATCGAAGTTAATATGTTTCTAAGATAAAACAGAACTAAATCCTAGGGAATTAGCTTTATATATTATATTTTCAAGTGAATTTGAAGAGGTTGGGTCTGAAATTCTTTATCCTAATAAATACGGTTGTTTCTACACTGAAAAGAAAATTTGAAACAATATAGAGTAGTTTTAAACTACAGTTGAAGGCACAGTGATTTTTTAAAGATAATTGTCAAGTCTAAGAACTTCATGTAAAGTTTTTTAAACATTTTAGCTTCAACTAGGAAATATCCTAATTTTATATCAGTCTTCAGTGAATAAGTAGGATGTGGTTACTTTAAGAAATAGAACCTGAGTATTTTAGAGATTTTACTGACTTTTGGGAAAAAATAGTATTTCTTTTCAATTCTAAGAAGTGATTTATTATACATAAGGCTTTTTGAGTTTCCACTTTAGCTAACAAAATCTTTAAATAGACTATTATATATTCCATTTTTCAAAAAGTGAATGTTTTCATTTATAGTAGAGCTATCTAGCTCTTGACACATATAGCATGACATGTTCTAGCTAAAAGCTATTTTTTTTTAATGTGTGTTAGACATGGAATCAGTGTTTTGAAACTTCTTTTAATGAAAATTCTTGATCAAAAAGTATAAATTTGCTGATAATTCTTATAAGCTGAGGCTATGGCTTCAATGACTGCTTTGTATTTCCCTTAAATACCCAACAGAAATGGCTTGGGTTTTGTGGGCCATAAAATCTCTGTCCCAACTACTCAGCTCTGCCTTCATAGGGTGAAAGCAGCCATAGGCAATAGGTAAACAAAAGGTCATGGCTGTGTTCCAGCAAATCTTTATTTCCAAAAAACACGCAGCCAGCCCCTGGGGTCATGGTTTGCTGACTCCTACTTTGGTATTCTGTAGTGATTTATCCCACGGAAATTTTTGTTATCTGCTTTATATTTTAGTTATTAATTGACTAGTATAGTGTCTTATACATGATAAATAATTAAGAACTAATGAAATAATAATGAAATTTTATGCATTTCATCTTTGGGAAAATGTACATCATTCTAATACTACTTAGAATATTTCTGCAGAAGTGTCTAACTTGACAACAGATGTTAAGAAACTGAAGAAAAGTATTGGGAGGAATCAGTCTTAATAAAACATCAAATCAAGCCAAGAATAAAATTGAGTCATTGTGATGGTTTTAAAATATGTCTGCAAATTCTTTGATGTTCCCCCTTCCGAAAGATAGTCTTATTTCACTCTCAGTGTGGAGTGGACTTCATGACTCACTTCTAATGAATAGGCTATGGCAGAAATAGCTGTGTGTGACGAGGTCATAAAAGACATTGCAGCTTCTTCCTTGCTCACTCTCTCTCTTGGATTATTCACTCTGTGGAGGGAACCTACTGCCATGAAGTCAGGCCATACAGAGGCCTACATAGCGAGAAACTGAGGCCTCCAGCTAACAGCCTTCTTGGAAATGGATTCCCTAGTCTCAGTCAAGACTTCAGATGACTGCAGCTTATGTCATATCTTGACTACAACCTCATGAAAAACTCTGAGCCAGAACTCAGAAAAATTCTGAGATAAGCACTAGTGAATTCTTGACTGACAGAAACTGTGAGATAAGTATTTATTGTTTTAAGCCACTGACTTTGGGGTAATCTGTTCTGCAGTAATAGATAACTAATACAATAATATAAAAGATTTCAACCTTTGTTTTGAAATGAATAAGAATGAATTGAAAGGAACAGGAATGGAGGCCATCCATATTTTTCTTCTGAGGATCCCTAGATTAAAAATATGAATAAATTATGCCCATTTCCACATACCCATAATTTGCATTTGAGCACTTTAAAACTGAACAAATAACTTTCTGCCCTTGACTCTCGTTGGCATATGTGGCACTTAAGGTTTCATGGGTAAAAATTAGAACAAGTCATAGCGCCATAATCTGTCCTTTTAAACAGTGTTTCTGCAATAAGGAAGAGAAGGTTATAGGGCACCTTTGCCTAATACATGTCTCTCTGCTGTGAGTTCTGTAACTCACAAAGCATTCCCAGTGCAAGGAATCTGCCTAGAGACAACTGGCTAGGACATAGACCTTGGGAGCATGTAAAACCTGCCAATATCTTCTCTCTGATACAGATGTGTTGAATTAGTCTGTTTTCTTTTAAAATCAAAACAAAACTCATTTTATGAAATAGAGCAAAAAAAATTAAGTTTTGAATATAATTTCCTTCTATTTAGAAGAGTATTTTTCTATTGTAGATGAGTTTCTTTTATTTGGCAGATAGAACAAAAATTAGATTCTAAATAAAATAATTTTCAAACTATGTCCTCAAGCAATTATTGTGCCTCCTCCTGTTTGCTGTCAAACTTCTTAAAAGAATAAACTACACAGTTTTGTTCCACTTTCTCCTCATTTGTATTCTCTTTGGCAAAATTACATCCAAACACACAAAAGGTACTGAAATTGTTCTTAAAGGTCACCGCCAACCTTCTAATTGCCAAATCCTATGACTTTGTCTCAATATTCATCCTTCTCAACCCTTCCACATAACACTGATGTCTTGCTTTCTGAAACTTTTCCCTTCTTAAACTTTCCTTGCACATTCCTGATTCTCCTCTCTTCCTTTTGTTTTTCCTTCTATCTCTTGCTTCCAAAGAATTTTCATTAAAATTCTCTCCTGTTTTTCTTCTGTTATTACTGTATGTACTGCATCATTCTTATGATTTCAGGAATGGATTTTTCTATGGACTCACAAATTAATATTTCAGGATAGACTCTCTGATTGTCCCATGAGCCGTAATTGTCAATTAAGAGCCATAATTGTCCCATGGCTTAATTCATCATCTCTCCGCTGACACTGGCTTCTCCCCTGAGCTCCTGTTTCTTTGAGTCATGATACCATTGTCATAAGAGTCATTAAACTTAAACTAGACTATTACAATAGCTTCTAACTGTTTACACCATTTTGTATCTTTTTCCCATTTCCACACATTGAACACAGTGTTGTTAAATTACTGTCCATTCAGTACAGATACGATTACATTCCTCCTTTACTCAAACCGACAATGATTCTTCAACAAGCACAAATTTTTCTTCAAATACCACAAATACAAATACACTTGGCAGTCAAAGCCCTCAATAGTATATCACCGTATCTATCCCAGTCTCTTTCCTACACATATCCTGTTTGCCAGACAATCTGGATTTGCTTTATGTTTGACATATGTTTCATCATTTGCTACCTCCCATTTTCTGTTCAGATCATTCCCTCTACGTTGAATACACTTTCACCATTTATCTTGTCAACAGTTGGCCGTACCCCAAATATTGTGGTCTCTGTAAAGCTTTTCCTTATGTTCTCAACCAGACATAATCTCCGCTGCCTTTGCATTATACAGGATTTTATTTTTCTTCTCTTAACTTACAGAAAATATGCTTTTCTTCATCCAACTTACTAGATTATGAATGCCTTATTATATTTCCCTCATCTTTGTATTCTCTACCACTCTTAGCACAGAGCTTGTTACATGAACACATAAATATGTGTTTAATTTTATTTTCTTCAGATCATTTTGCACTTATTGAATAAGTTGATTTGCAATCAAAACCAGAGGTTGGTTCAGAGCACTTTATACCATCTTCATTTATAAAAAGGTTTCTGTGAGACTAACTTTTGAATAAGCCAATTGAGATAGATTACAAAGTTTTTCAATTTTATGTCAACACATAGTTTAATTTAATGTATTTTTAGGAGAATATTAACAGCTATAACAAATAAACCTAAAATTTTTTGTAGGCTTAACTTGATAAGAAGTTGTTTTTGCTCATGTTAATAGTCCAGTGTGGGTATTACCAGGTAGCTCTCTCTGACAAAGTGACTGAGATGCCCGGCTTCCTTTTTTCTTATGGCTCCACCATCTCCTAGGGCCTTTAGTACATAGGTTAGAAGAAAGTGAAGGAAAATCACCTGTTTTTCAGGCAAACAAGTACCAGATTTCATCAATTCTAAAATACAAGTTGCATCAGTCACATTAGGCTAAGTTTTGCTGCAGAAAGAAACACCCTCAAAATATCAGTGGCTTATGACAACAAAAGTTTGCTTGCTACTTGCACTCTGTCCGCTGTTGGTCGGCTGTGGCTCTATCCATCTCTTCTGCATTCTGACACATAGGCTTCAGGAGCAGCTCCTATCTGGGACATGGCTGACCTCAGGGTAGAGGGAAAAAAAGAAACTGGCTTAAAAAGTGGCACATATCACTACCACACACACTCACTTTTATTTGGTCAAAGTAAGTTACATAGAGAAGCCAGATGTCAACAAGATGGAGGATTATATTTTTGCCATTGACACTGCAAGCCACATGGCCAAGGCTGACATCAGAAATGCAGGGATGTGTACTCTTTTGACAGAAAGGAGCAGTGAATATTTTTAACAATAATACAATTTTTTTTCACATTTTAGTATTTGTAAAATTAGGATGTTTCTTACAATCAGTGGTGAATTAAATTACTTGGAAGAATCTTTTTCTCTTTAGAGATACAAAAGTAATAGTGCATCTTAGAATCAATAACATCCTAGGTTTAAGGAAGTTTGAGAGGCCTCAACTCTAAATGTGTTCATCTGATTCACCTGTTGATTTCCTGGTGTGTGGATAGTTTTCAGATTAAACAGTAATATAGAGTTAAAGAGTAAGTAGATATAAAGCCTGTGTAGTTCAGATTCTTTACTACTGATCTAAACCTGTTTTAGAGTGCTTATTTTCAGTTCTGTAGTAGGAATAGCTATAAAAACATTAGAAAAAAATGAGTGAGAGAATTTTCAAAGAGGAGAAAACAGAGAAATAATTAATGTACTAGAGTAGAGAGCTTAGAAATATGCCATGTATAAAATGTTATAAGAATGGCACCACAGATTTTTTTGGATTTGACACCGAAAGCAAAGACAATAAAAGCAAAAATAAACAAGTGGAACTACATCAAACTCGAAAGCTTCTGCATAGCAAAGGAAATCATTAAGAAAATGAAGAGGCAACCTAGTGAATGGAAGAAAATGTTTGCAAATCATATATCTGATAAGGAGCTAATAGCCAAAATATATAAAGAACTCATACAGGGCTTCCCTGGTGGTGCAGTGGTTGAGAATCTGCCTGCTAATGCAGGGGACACGGGTTCGAGCCCTGGTCTGGGAGGATCCCACATGCTGCAGAGAAACTAGGCCCGTGAGCCACAACTACTGAGCCTGTGCGTCTGGAGCCTGTGCTCCGCAACAAGAGAGGCCGCAATAGTGAGAGGCCCGTGCACCGCGATGAAGAATAGCCCCCGCTTGCGACAACTAGAGAAAGCCCACAGAAACGAAGACCCAACGCAGCCAAAATAAATAAATTAATTAGTAAACTCCTACCCCCAACATCTTCTTTAAAAAAAACAAAAAAAAACAACAAAAAATAAAACCTCATTAGAATACAGCAATAATTGACAGAATCTATAGAAAACACGCTGGGCTACTTGAAGGGGTAGTATAACATTATTAAAAAAAAAAACTCATACAACTCAATAGCAAAAAACAAGCAATTTGATTTAAAAATGAGCAGAGGGTCTGAATAGGTATTTCTCCAAATGAGATGTACGGATGGCCAACAGGCAAAGGAAAAGATGCTCAACATCACTAATCATCAGGGAAATGCAAATCAAAACCACAATGAGATATCACCTCACACTTGTTAGAATGGCTGTTATCAAAAAGATAAGAAATAACAAGTGTTGGCGAGAATGTGGAGAAAAGGGAACCCTCGTGCACGGTTGGTGAGAATGTAAACTGGTGCAGCCACTGTGGAAAACAATATGGAGGTTCCTCAAAAACTTAAAAATAGAACTACCATAAGATTCCACTTCTAGGTATTTATCTGAAGAAAACAAAAGCATGAATTTGAAAATATATATGCACCCCCATGTTCACTGAAGCATTGTTTACAATAACCAAGATATGGAAACAACCTTTTTAAGTTTCCATCGATGGATGAATGGGTAAAGAAGATGTGGTTTATGTGTACAATGGAACACTATTCAACCATAAAAAGGGTACATCTTGCTATTTGTGGCAACATGGATGAGCCTTGAGGACATTATGCTAAGTGAAATAAGTCAAAGACAAATACCATATCATCTCACGTATATGTGGAATCTAAAAAAAATAATTTTTAAACCAAGCTCATAGATACAGAGAATAGATTGATGGTTGCCAGCGGCAGGGGCTGAGGGGTGGGCAAAATAGGTGAAGGGGGTCAAAAGGTACAAATTTCCAGTTATAAAATAACTAAGCCACGGGGATGTAATGTACAGCATAGAAGCTATAGTTAATAATACTGTATTGCCTATCTGAAAGTCACCAAGAGAGTCAATCTTAAATGTTCTCATCACAAGAAAAAAATTCTGTAACTGTGTATGGTGATGAGGGATATTAACTAGACTTACTGTGGTGATCATTTCACAATATATACAAATATTGAATCATTATGCTGTACATCTAAAGCTAATATATTGTTGTATGTCATTTATAGCTCGATAAAATTTTTTAAAAGATTGACACCATGAATTAATGGGAAAAATAAATTTTAGTATGTATAGTATTTGGAAAACTGGGTCACTATGTGGAAAAAATTTAGTTGGATCTCTATCTCACACCTGGTGAAAAAGATGAACGCTAGATGGATTAAAGACCTACCTTAAAAAGTTAACACTAATAGAAAAGAATGCCCATTACCTAGTGACATAAAGGTAGAGGAAGGCTTCTTAAACAAGATCCAGAAAATACAAATCATAAGGCAAAAAATGGTTGGATGTGGCTACATCAAAATTAAGGATTTCTATCAATGAAGGATGTCAAAATAATCTCACAGGTAATGAATCACAAGAAGGAATTTATAACATCTAAAATCAGCAAGGAGTTTATACCTTGAATGTATAAGAATTCCTGAAAATTATCACAAAAAAATATAGGCAACCTCAAGAGCAAAATTTGGGCAGAAGATATGGATAGAAATTGCACAAAAATTGCATTCTTTTTGTAGTAGGTCTCTGAAATCTAGTGTGCCTTTTACATTTAAGTACATGTCAATTTGGACTAGCCACATTTCAAGCGTTCAACAGCCACTTAAACTCATCTACCTTAGAAAGCTTCTTAACTCATCTGCCTCATCTGTTAAAGGGGAATCATGAAAATACTACCAAATATAGTTGTTGTGAGGATTAAATCAGACACACAGAAAGTATTTAACATATGTTAATGTATACATAGTCACTAGATAGATAGATAGATGATAGATAGATATGGATGAGGATATAGATATTGGGTTGGCCAAAAACTTCGTTTGGGTTTTTCTGTAAGATCTTACGTAAGAGCAGGAAAAACACGAACAAACTTTTTGGCCAACCCAATTTTTGTGGATAAAATCATGCCCCATACATGAACTTCAGGTAGCTTCAACACAGCAAACCATTTTTTCATGATTCAGGTACCTTCTATATGCTAATATGTAATATTATATCATCTAAATAGTGTCTTTGCTCGGTAGCTATTGCAAAAGAAAATGTTTCATACATTTTTAAATAAAAGTAGAAAATAACTTCATAATTGAAGACAGTCAGGGAGAAGGATTATACTCTCGTTGTAAAGCTCGTTCTGCGTTACCAGTTTTGCTTTCTACACTGCTTGAAGTAGAATCCATAGAGACAAAGCTAGAGGCACCCTGAGCGTTGTTCACTCTGAAACAGTGGTACTGATTGCCTTCTTTCACTTCTTCTGCGAAATTCATTGTTTACTTCAAGCTATTTTCTCCACCTAGAACTCTCTTCCTCCTTTCTGTGCTTGGCTGGCTGGCCTCTTTTTATTTTTCGGCTTTCAGTTTAAATGTCAGGTCTCAGGTTTACCCTGACCATCTTTCCTAAAATAGGTCTTGTCTTTTATTCTCCACCTCAGCATCACAGTTTCCTTTGTGAACCTGTATCATAATTTACAAATGTTCACTTTCTAATTTAGTTGTTCTTGTTTCTGTTACAAGAATTTTTGCCTCATCAGGGCAGGGCCTAGATCTCCTTTTGCTTCCTAATGAAATCTCAGCAAGCAGCATAGTGCATGGCACAAAGTAGGCACCAAATATTTTTGAATGAATTAACGAGTGGGTATGTGCTATTCCCTCATGTGTTGAGGAGCTTTCAAAGAAGGAAGTCACAGAAATGATTTCTTAAGCTAGTGTATCCACATCAAGAATCTACAAAAACAGCAGGAGTTTTTATGACATCCACTGGACTGTAAGTTCTACAAGGATAGGGACTATGTTTGAATTTGAAACTCAGTGCCTCCCAGCAGCCAGCCTGTCACATATTAGACATTCATATATATTTGTTGATTAACTGAATAATTAACTCTGATGTGAAGTCTTAGGCCGGATGCCTATACCAGGAGGAATTTTACTCTAAGATAAAATTTAGGATGAGTTAGAAAGAAACATCATGTTTATAGGTGATTTAAAACCAGGATGCTATAATAGTAATACAATATATGTGTATTTTCTATTATATTTTTTCCTAAAAGGGACCTGTCGGTTCACCTGGAGAAGTTGGAATGACTGGAAGCACTGGTGAAAAGGTAATTTCTTTCATTGTTTTGTTCAATAGTAAGGATTCTAAGCTAAACTCAAAGGAGAGACAGTCATATGATATTTTATGAATTAGAAATTAGAAATTACTCATAACTTAAAATGCATTACCTGTACTGAATCTCTTAAATATATTGAAATATAGCTGATAGCATGTATGTTTCTAATTTTTAAAAGGCAGAGTACTCTTTTGGCTGTAATGATGTGCTCTGAAGAGAAAAGATGAAATTGATGGTCTAGGTTTATGACTAGAAAATATTTAAATCCACTTTTGAGAACAAGCTCCTAAAGGAAACAGTTTTGAAGGTGAAGAATAAGTTATCACTTTCTCTGATCCAAGTTTCAGTCACAAACTATCTCCTCTTGGAATTCAGTATGAAGTTTTTCAAAGATCTTCTTGGCTATTGTGATGGAAATTGTAATTTGCTTAAGAATTTCCTAGAAATCATTATCTTGGGAGTGATTTTCCATATTGAATTTCAAATATAGGAAAGTCTTTTTTTTAAAAAAAAAAAAAAAGTAATTCTTTATTTGAAACCAGCAAGGGCATTTTCTTGAATTTTTTTTAATAGAATCTTATAATGAACTAGTAGGTAATAAACCAAAAACTTGGTCTTTGACTGAAACCTGACTTGCTGACTATAAAACAGAAGCATGATAGTCTAATGTGCAAGGCTACTCTTTGTGAATAATTAAGTAGAGCCAGGATTAGAAGTAAGTTAGATAATATTCCAGTTATTTCCATCTGAAATTTTTAATTTAAGTCAAACTCAACATATTGGCTTGGCCAAAAGGTTCCTTCAGTTTTTAGGTAAAAAATAAGACACATTTTTCATTTTCACCAAGAACTTTATTGAACAACTTATTCACTACCTTCTCCCATTTTTCTGGCAACTTCATAATTCCATCTTCCCAAAACTTTTTATGTTTTTTGAGCAAAGAACTGTTCCAGGTGCCTTTTACAGTCTTCCAGGGAAGGTGCAATGTCTGGTGAATACGGCGGGTGAATCAGAACTTCTCAGCCAAGTTGTAACAGTTTTTTTTTTTTTTTTTCCTTGCGTTATGCGGGCCTCTCACTGTTGTGGCCTCTCCCATTTGCGGAGCACAGGCTCCGGACGCGCAGGCTCAGCGGCCATGGCTCACGGGCCCAGCCGCTCCGCGGCATGTGGGATCTTCCCGAAACGGGGCACGAACCCGCGTCTCCTGCATCGGCAGGCGGACTCGCAAGCACTGCGCCACCAGGGAAGCCCAGTTGTAACAGTTTTTATTTCCTGTCATCACAGAAACATGTGGTCATGCGTTATCCTGATGGAAGATAATGAGTTTTCTGTTGACTAATTTTGGACGCTTTTTATCCAGTGCTGCTTTCAGTTGGTCTAACTGGGAGCAGTACTTGTTGGAATTAATCGTTTGGTTTTCTGGAAGGAGCTCGTAATAGAGGACTCCCTTCCAATCTCACCATATGTACAGCGTCAACTTCTTTGGATGAGACCGGCCTTTGGTGTGTTTAGTGGTGGTTCATTTCACTTGCCCCACCATCTCTTCCTTTCCACATTATTGTACAGTTTCCACTTTTCATCGCCCATCACAATTTGTTTTAAAAATGGAACATTTTTATTATGTTTTACTAGAGAATCACATGCAGAAATATGGTCAAGAAGGTTTTTTTTGCTTAAATTATGTGAAACCCAAACATCAAAGCAATTAGTATAACCAAGCTGGTGGAAATGATTTTCAACGCTTGATTTGGATATTGTGCTATAACATTGATTGTTCTCAATTAATGTCTTGATTTGATTGCTATCAAGTTCAACTGGTCTACCCGACTGTGGAGCATCGTCCAGCAAGAAACCTCTAGCACAAAACTTCGCAAACCACTTTTGAGACGTTTGATCAGTCACAGCACCTTCTCCATACACTGCACAAATCATGTTTTTGCGTTTCAGTTGTGTTTTTACCTTTCTTGAAAGAATAAAGCATAATATGCAGAAAAATGTTGCTTTTTTCTTCCATCTTCAGTATTAAAATGGCTACACAAAAATTCACCAATTTTGATAATATTTTTAAATGCATGCTGATATGACAGCTGTCATAATACAATCTAACAAAATTGTTTCGAATGAAGTTAAAGACAACTAAGTGCTACTAGAGCCATCTTACGGAAAAAAACAAACGAACCTTTTGGCCAACCCAGTATTTAAAATTCATCATTTTTTTCCCCACATCCAAACTGGTCTCTTCCCAATTATCTCATTTCTATTAGTATGCCTTATACCTATCTCTATTCTTCCAGTCTTCCAGAATAGATAGAGTGCACCCATCTTTGCATTTCCCTTTTCCTCCATCCTCTATGCCTAATCTTTTAGCAGGTCTTAGAGTTTTTTCTTTACAGTTTCTCCTTTCCAATAGTCGATCCAAAGCTACTGCCTCAGACGTACTCTTATTAGTTTATCTTAAATTTACCCTCTATCATATTTACGCTACCCTTTCCCTATCTTTTAATCCAGCCTACATACTGTAAGCAGAAGACTAATTCTGATGGGTCATGATAAAGCATTTTGAAGAACCTTCATTAGCCTCCCTATTGTTGAAGTCTGTTAATGGCTCTACTTTGCTGTCAAGATACTATGTGATTTTGGCTTAATCAGTTCATCCAACAAATTTTCTAATATTCTCCAGTATAAACCTTTCTTGCTCCCCATCTCATATTTCATACTTGTCCCTATTCTTATTCTTACTGTTTTCTTGGTTTAGAGTATCCTCTCCGCTTCCCTCTATTTATTCAAAGCCAAACTACACTACTCAATTAAATTCCTATCTCCTCTGTAAAGTCTTTCCAGATTATTCTCATCCTTCCTGGTTTCTTCCCTTCCTGGGCTTAGAATAAGTACCACACGATTTAAAATTTCATTGTCCTTTAATTGATTCATCTTTGTTAATGTCATGTTTTCAATTACTTGAGGGTAGGGTCTAAGTCAAATATCTGTTATATCTCTCCAACTCTCACTTAGTACATTAAAAGTGATTGATATATACTTGTTGATTTTTTTTATTAACAATATAACAAATATAAAATGACATCAGTTCAAAAAATTTAGATGGTTTTGTACTTTTTTCATTCTGGTTTAGTTACTTCTGTATTAGGTTAAATTTTCTACACTAACATGTTGAAAAGTCTTGGGATTTTAATGTAAATCAGTTTAGACCTATAATCTGCTATGGCATATGTGATTATCATGATTATGCTTCATTGTGATGGACAGATTACAGAAATAAAATTTTGTTCAATGGTTATACACTTAATTTTTACAATATGCTTTCATACTTTTACAGTTCTTATATTTTATATGTCTCAAAATTATAAGAATTTCTACGATGCGTGCTCAATTTTAAGTCTTGATTATTCATAATTTCTATTTTCATCATTTTAATAAGACTTTTTAGTATTTTATCACTTAAAAAGTATCTTAAGAGGATTTTTATTAAAAGGCTAGCAACTTTAGGGTAAAAATGCAAAATTTGTTAATTTAAAAATTACTGAAAATTAGGATGAGTTTCCTGTCTAGGCTTAGCTCATTCATTACTAATTAACATGCCTCAATGTTTTTCTTTTGTCTTTGTTTTAAAAGGGAGAACGTGGAAATCCAGGGCCACTAGGTCCCCAGGGGGAAAAGGGCATTATGGTAAGAGCTCAGTGATTTGAAAGATATGTGTCCAAAGAACATAATAAAATTAAGGCATTCCAGAGGTGGAATTGCCTTGAATGAAGTTTAAGTAAGTGAAAAATGCTATTTTGTGGTAAATTTCCATTAGAATTTTCTTCTCCTCTAAACAGTTTACCATTCAGAATGCTGATTGGCACTGAAAAGTATGCAAATCACATGGCTAGGTCTAATGAGCCTATAGTTTTAAGAGAAGAATTAAACCATCCTAAGTTAGCTTAAGTGGATGAAGAAGAAAATTCAATTAGGATTCTACTTTTTTTTTTTTATAGCTTATAGTTTATATGGCATATATCATCATTGCCACTTTTCCATGAGTTTGTGGTCACAGTGTAACTATTTGATATGTGGAAGAGCAGAATCCAGAATTCATCTTACATTCTTTTATCTTTAAGATAGTAATAGCTGATAAATTTTATATCTAGATTGCAGTTTTTTCATTTATTAAAGTTTCTAAATGTGATAGAAATGAACAATTATTTTCAATTAAAGAATCTTGCTTTCAGAAAATATATTGTGATGGATCCGGTGTACTTAATGCTATCTACAAATTCATTGTACATAAATTTTTGCTCAGTTTTAACTTCTGTATTATGAGTAGAGCACTGTAAGATTATTTTTTAACCTATCTCCAATTGCTGTCAACCAGGAAGTTTAATATACCCATAAGGCTAATTAATTTCATGAATTATTGACTCCTAAGGCATTCTCTGAATCATTTGAATATGGTTAAACCACAAAGGGTGTGTTCCTTCTGAAATTTGACAGGCTAAAGTATTTGTACACATTCACATTTCTTTTATTTTTTAACATCTTTATTGGAGTATAATTGCTTTACAATGGTGTGTTAGTTTCTGCTTTATAACAAAGTGAATCAGCTGTACGTATACATATATCCCCATATGCCCTCCCTCTTGTGTCTCCCTCCCACATTCCCTATCACACCCCTCTAGGTGGACACAAAGCTCCGAGCTGACCTCCCGGTGCTATGCGGCTGCTTCCCACTAGCTAGCTATTTTACATTTGGTGGTATATATAAATCTATGCCACTCTCTCACTTCGTCCCAGCTTACCCTTCCCACCGCCCCGTGTCCTCAGGTCCATTCTCTACATCTGCATCTTTATTCCTGTCCTGCCCCTAGGTTCTTCAGAACCTTTTTTTTTTTTTTTTTAGATTCCATATATATGTGTTAGCATATGGTTTGTGACTTTTTTCTTTCTGACTTCCTTCAATCTGGATGACAGACTCTAGGTCCATCCACCTCACTGCAAATAACTCAATTTCATTTCTTTTTATGGCTGAGTGATATTCCATTGTATATATGTGCCACATCTTCTTTATCCATTCATCTGTCGATGGACACTTAGGTTGCTTCCATGTGCTGGCTATTGTAAATAGTGCAGCAATGAACATTGTGGCACATGACTCTGAATTATGGTTTTCTCAAGGTATATGCCCAGTAAAGCAATTGCTGGGTCATATGGTAGTTCTATTTGTACTTTTTTAAGGAAGCTCCATACTGTTCTCCATAGTGGCTGTACCAATTTACATTCCCACCAACAGTGCAAGAGGGTTCCCTTTTCTCCACACCCTCTCCAGCATTTATTGTTTATAGATTTTTTGATGATGGCCATTCTGACCTCTGTGAGGTGATAGCTCATTGTAGTTTTGAGTTGCATTTCTCTAATGATTAGTGATGTTGAGCATCTTTTCATGTGCTGCTTGGCCATCTGTATGTCTTTGGAGAAATGTTTGGTTAGGTCTTCTGCCCATTTTTGGATTGGTTTGTTTGTTTTTTGGATATTGAGCTGCATGAGCTGCCTGTAAATTTTGGAGATTAATCCTTTGTCAGTTGCTTCATTTGCAAATATTTTCTCCCATTCTGAGGGCTGTCTATTAGTCTTGTTTATGGTTTCCTTTGCTGTGCAAAAGCTTCTAAGTTTCATTAGGTCCCATTTGTTTATTTTTGTTCTTATTTCCATTTCTCTAGGAGGTGGGTCAGAAAGGATCTTACTGTGATTTATGTCATAGAGTGTTCTGCCTATGTTTTCCTCTAACTGTTTTATAGTGTCTGGCCTTGCATTTAGGTCTTTAATCCATTTTGAGTTTATTTTTATGTATGGTGTTAGGGAATGTTCTAATTTCATTCTTTTCCATGTAGCTGTCCAGTTTTCCCAAAACCACTAATCGAAGAGGCTGGCTTTTCTCTATTGTATATTCTTGCCTCCTTTATCAAAAATAAGGTGACCATATGTGCGTGGGTTTACCTCTGGGCTTTCTATCCTGTTCCATTGATCTATATTTTCGTTTTTGTGCCAGTACCATACTGTCTTGATTACTGTAGCTTTGTAGTATACTCTGAAGTCCGGGAGCCTGATCCTCCAGCTCCGTTTTTCTTTCTCCAGATTCCTTTGGCTATTCGGGGTCTTTTGTGTTTCCATACAAATTGTGAAATTTTTTGTTCTGGTTCTGTAAAAATGCCATTAGTAGTTTGATAGGGATTGCACTGAATCTGTAGATTGCTATGGGTAGTATAGTCATTTTCACAATGTTGATTCTTCCAATCCAAGAAAATGGTACGTCTCTCCATCTGTTGGTATCATCTTTAATTTCTTTCATCAGTGTCTTATAGTTTTCTGCATGCAGGTCTTTTGTCTCCTTAGGTAGGTTTATTCCTAGGTATTTTATTCTTTTGGTTGCAAGGGTAAATGGGATTGTTTCCTTATTTTCTCTTTCAGATTTTTCATCATTAGTATATAGGAATGCAAGAGATTTCTGTGCATTAATTTTGTATCCTGCAGCTTTACCAAATGCATTGATTAGCTCTAGCAGTTTTCTGGTAGCATCTTTAGTATTCTCTATGTACAGTATTGTGTCATCTGCAAACAGTGACAGCTCAATTTCTTCTTTTCCAATTTGGAATCCTTTTATTTCTTTTACTTCTCTGATTGCTGAGGCTGACTTCCAAAACTATGTTGAATAATAGTGGTGAGAGTGGACACCCTTGTCTTGTTCCTGATCTTAGAGGAATTGGTTTCAGTTTTTCACCCCTGAGAATGATGCTGGCTGTGGGTTTGTCATATATGACCTTTATTATGTTGAGGTAAGTTCCCTCTGTGCCTACTCTCTGGAGGGTTTTTATCATAAATGGGTGTTGAATTTTGTTGAAAGTTTTTTCTGCATCTATTGAGTTGATCTTATGGTTTTTCTCCTTCAATTTGTTAATATGGTTTATCACATTGATTGATTTGCGTATATTGAAGAATCCTTGCATTCCTGGGGTAAACCCCACTTGATCATGGTGTATGATCCTTTTTATGTGCTGTTGGATTATGTTTGCTAGTATTATGTTGAGGATTTTTACATCCATGTTCATCAGTGATATTGGCCTGTAGTTTTCTTTCTTTGTGACATCCTTGTCTGGTTTTGGTATCAGGGTGATGGTGGCCTTGTAGAAGGAGTTTGGGAATGTTCCTCCCTCTGCTATATTTTGGAAGAGTTTGAGAAGGGTAGGTGTTAGCTCTCCTCTAAATGTTTGATAGAATTCTCCTGTGAAGCCGTCTGGTCCTGGGCTTTTGTTTGGTGGAAGATTTTTAATCACAGTCTCAATTTCAGTACTTGTGATTAGGCTGTTTATATTTTCTATTTCTTCCTGGTTCAGTCTCAGAAGGTTGTGCTTTTCTAAGAATTTGTTCACTTCTTCCAAGTTGTCCATTTTATTCACATATAGTTGCTTATAGTAATCTCATGATCCTTTGTATTTCTTCAGTGTAAGTTGTTACTTCTCCTTTTTCATTTCTTATTCTATTGATTTGAGTGTTCTCCCTTTTTTTCTTGATCAGTCTGGCTAATGGTTTATCAATTTTGCTTATCTTTTCAAAGAACCAGCTTTTAGTTTTATTGATCTTTGCTATTGTTTCCTTCATTTCTTTTTCATTTTTTTCTGAACTGATCTTTATGATTTCTTTCCTTTTGCTAACTTTGGGGGTTTTTTGCTCTTCTTTCTCTAATTGCTTTAGGTGTAAGGTTAGGTTATTTATTTTAGATGTTTCTTGTTTCTTGAGGTAGGACTGTATTGCTATAAACTTCCTTCTTAGAACTGCTTTTGCTGATTCCTGTAGGTTTGGGGTCGTCGTGTTTTCATTGTTATTTGTTTCTAGGTATTTTTTGACTTCCTCTTTGATTTCTTCAGTGATCTCTTGGTTATTTAGTAGCATATTGTTTAGCCCCCATGTGTTTGTTTTTTTCACATATTTTTTTTTCCTGTAATTGATACCTAGTCTTATAGCATTGTGGTCAAAAAAGATACTTGACAAAAATTTCAATTTTTTTTAATTTACTGAGGCTTGATTTGTGACCCAAGATATGATCTATCCTGGAGAATGTTCCATGAGCACTTGAGAAGAAAGTGCATTTTGTTGTTTTTGGATGGAATGTTGTATAAATATCAATTAAGTCCATCTTGTTTGATGTGTCATTGAAAGCTTGTGTTTCCTTATTTACTTTCATTTTGGATGATCTGTCAATTGGTGAAACTGGGGTATTAAAGTCCCCTACTATGATTGTGTTAATGTTGATTTCCCCTCTTATGGCTGTTAGCATTTGCCTTTTGTATTGAGGTGCTCCTATGTTGGGTGCATAAATTTTTACAATTGTTATATCTTCTTCTTGGGTTGATCCCTTGATCATTACATAGTGTCCTTCTTTGTCTCTTGTAATAGTCTTTATTTTAAAGTCTATTTTGTCTGATATGAGTATTGCTATTCCAGCTTTCTTTTGATTTCCATTTGTATGGAATATCTTTTTCCATCCCCTCACTTTCATTCTGTCTGTGTCCCTAGGTCTGAAGTGGGTCTCTTTTAGACAGCATATATACGGTTCTTGTTTTTGTATCCATTCAGCCAGTCAGTGTCTTTTGGTTGAAGCATTTAATCCATTACATTTAAGGTCATTATCAATATTTATATTCCTATACCATTTTCTTTATTGTTTTGGGTTTGTTATTGTAGGTCTTTTCCTTCTCTTGTGTTTCCTGCCTAGAGAAGTTCATTTAGCATTTGTGGTAGAGCTGGTTTGGTGGTGCTGAATTCTGTTAGCTTTTGCTTGCCTGTAAAGGTTTCAATTTCTCCATCGAATCTGATTGAGATCCCTACTGAGTAGAGTAGATCTTGGCTGTAGGTTTTCCCCTTTCATCACTTTAAATATGTCCTGCCACTCCCTTTTGTCTTTCAGAGTTTCTGCTGAAAGATCAGCTGTTAACCTAATGGGGATTCCCTTGTATGTTATTTGTTGCTTTTCCCTTGCTGCTTTTAATATTTTTTCTTTGTATTTAATTTTTGATAGTTTGGTTAATATGTGTATTGGCATGTTTATCCTAGTTTTAGTCCTGTATGGGACTCTGCACTTCCTGGCCTTAATTGACTATTTCCTTTCCCATATTAGGGAATTTTTCAACTATAAGCTCTTCAAATATTCTCTCAGTCCCTTTCTTTTTCTCTTCTTCTTACACTCCTATAATTCAAATATTGGTGCATTTAATGTTGTTCCAGAGGTCTCTGAGACTGTCCTCAGTTCTTTTCATTCTCTTTTCTTTATTCTGCTCTGCAGTAGTTATGTCCACTATTTTATCTTCTAAGTCATTTATCCATTCTTCTTCCTGAGTTATTCTGCTATTGATTCCTTTTAGAGAATTTTTAATTTATTTATTGTGTTGATCATCATTGTTTGTTTGCTCTTTAGTTCTTCTAGATCCTTGTTAAATGTTTCTTGTATTTTCTCCATTCTATTTCCAAGATTTTGGATCATCTTCACTATCATTACTCTGAATTCTTTTTCAGGTAGATTGCCTGTTTCCTCTTCATTTGTTTGTTCTGTTAGATTTTTACCTTGCTCCTTCATCTGCTGTGTGTTTCTTTCTTCTCATTTTGCTTAACTCTCTGTGTATGGGGTCTCCTTTTCGCAGACTGCAGGTTTGTAGTTCCTATCGTTTTTGGTGTCTGCCCGCAGTGGCTAAGGTTGGTTCAGTGGTTTGTGTAGGCTTCCTGGTGGAGGGGACTGGTGCCTGTGTTCTGGTGAATGAGGCTGGATCTTGTCCTTCTGGTGGGCAGGACCGTGTCCGGTGGTGTGTTTTGGGGTGTCTGTGACCTTATTATGATTTTAGGCAGTCTCTCTGCTAATGGGTGGGGTTATGTTCCTGCCTTGCTAGTTGTTTGGCATAGGGTGTCCAGCACCGTAGCTTGCTGGTCCTTGAGTGAAGCTGGGTCTTAGTGTTGAGATGGAGATCTCTGGGAGAGCTTTCACCATTCGATATTACATGGAGCCAGGAGGTCTCTGGTCTACTAATGTCCTGAACTTGGCTCTCCCACCTCAGAGGCACAGGCCTGACACCCAGCCAGAGCACGAAGACACAGTCAGCCACACGGCTGGTGGTCTTGGAGTCCCCTGAAGAGGCCCACATTTCTTAATTATTGAATTCCCTGACATCTGAAAATGATATGGTTTCACAATCTATATAACATAATATACATCTTTTCATAGCATAACACAGCCTACAGAAATGTGAGATGAATATTCTCTTCTCAGTAGGTTATAGTATGTGATTCTGGCTAGCAAATTTTATTTCTAGGCAAAGAGTTTCTCTTTAAAGTGTACCCATCTTCTATGTAAACATTTTTTATTTCTATTGTCTATCTCTGGAACATTTCCTGTGGTCTCTTATGTCTTGGATAGTAGAGGGAGATCTTATCACATTATCATTTTGAATTACTATTTATAATTTACTTGTTTGTCTTCAATGAAAATAGTTAGATGTGATGGAGAATTTATGTCTTTTATATTTTTGCTTAAATTATAGGGATATCCAGGTCCTCCTGGGGCTCCAGGAGCCATGGGTCCACTGGGATTACCTGTAAGTATAGAAAAGACTTCTCTTCCCAGTCAATGCAAAACACTCTAGAATATATCATTGTATCTTGAACCTCCTCACTTCTACTTGCTCTGTTATTTACTGCTCACTTCTAATAGTATAGATCTGTAGCCTAAAATAAAAAAATATCTAAACTTTCTTTTGAATAACCACATATAAGAAAACAGAGTCAGTAATCAAGCTTAGACCTATTGGACAAACAAATCACAAGCACAATTTCCAACATGTTGTTCTTAGAAATTTCCACATATTCTCAAACTGATAAAATTCATGGAAAATATACCTTTATTCAAAAACTGAGTTTTGAAAAACTCCATTTGTGGTTACAGAAAGATAATGAAGCCTTGTCTCTACAGAGAAAGTTTGCTTATTAAAATTTGAAAGTTATTGTGAACTTAAATGTGAAGAATATCAGCCTTTGTGATCCCCTAAGCAGAACTATTATCAGAAATGTTTTATGCTGTTTTGTGAAGCTTCTGTTTTGAAGATAAGCCCAATCTTCCAGCCTACTGATAGATGTGTCATTGACTTCTAAAATGAGGAAGACTGATCTAGGGAACAGTTGCCAATCTTTTTACTCATGTAAGATAAGAAATAGATTTGAGATCCTGTGAAATTTCACTGTTTTTATCTACCTGTGTTATATAGATAAATAAATTTTGTCTTCTGAACACTGGAGACCATTGGGTATAAAAATAATTCATTGTACTTGACTTAGTAACAAATAACAACTTAATCTTCTTTTAAGGCTATTTTTTTGTGGCATGTAAATTGGGAAAATTTTGTGGCATTTTTCACGGTAACAGAAAAAAATCTATTTTTATGTGATGGGATTATCATAAGTATCTAGAGTAATGAGAAAGAAATCTTGCAAAAGTAGCCATTGCTTCTTTGATGGACCAGGCATATTAGACTGGTCAGACTGGCTAAGTGGGTGTCTCACTTATGTGTTGTGTCTCCCACCACCATATGTGCTCATCCTAAAAACTATGTGGTCAGTGAATATTAAATACTTCCCCTTTTTTTTCAGGGTGTAAACACTTAGAAATTGAGTTTCTCCAAATAGTAGACTATGTCAGAAGCAGAATACTGGGGGAGGGTAGTATGGTATTTGTTTAATAATTAAAGCATATTTTTAAAGGAGACTAATCAATTTTATTTTAAGAATTCCCAAGGAGAATTACATATCATAAGAAAGGTTGTAACTACTGTTCTCGTAACATTCCTGTTAATTCTATAACTGATTTTTAAATTTTCAACATGTAGGGTCCTGTGGGGGCAAGAGGACCACCTGGGAGTCCAGGTCCTAAAGGACAAAGAGTAAGTTGTCTAATCAAGGAAGTGCATTAACCTTTTAAAAAATGGTGTCATAAATAGTGATGCATTCAGCAAAAATAGCTCTATATCTTCTAGATCATGCTTAGAGGTTGTTGGGTTTTTTCTTGTTTTCATTATATTAGATGACCTACCTACATTAATTTAAATGTAATTCATAATCATTTGTATTTATAAAACCATACTTTTCCATTTTGTGTTTTAGAAATTTCACTTATTGACAAAGAATTCTTCTTTCTTATTCCCAACTTCCAGTTTCATTCTTTGGGGGAATTGTGAACACAAAGATGTTTAAATTATTCTTCTACTCACAAGAGACTTCTATAGCAAGGGATAGTAACAGCATGACAGAATAAGAGTGATAAGAAGTAGAATAAGAATACACAGGATGACTAAGAGTTTATTCACTGTAAATAAGAGGTAATATGTCATCATTGTCTAATAATTATGCATAAGAATAAATTAAAACCTTTCACTCTTTAAGTCTTTTAAACATTAAATCCTTTTTTTTTTTCCTTTAAAGAAATAAGAACCACCATTTATTGCATGCCTGTCACGTGCCAGGCACTTTTACATATACCATCTAACCTAATACTCAAAACCACTCTAGGAAGGAGAGGCATTTATCTCAGATATCACAGTTGAGGAAAACGGGGCTCAGAGAGTTTAAGTATATGAACTGTAGACACGCAGGTCTATGGCACAACCAGGATTCAAACCTTAGTGTGTCTGATTCCAAACCGTATGCTTATTCAATACCCCTATTGAATTTTAGAGTATTTTTCCTTGATTAATTTGAATATGTGGGCTTTAAGAACTCTGTTTTCTCCCTTGGCTTTACCTTGACTTTTACAGCTAGTGAAGAAAATATTATAAAATTCTAAAAACATGGCCTCCAAATAACAAAGTTTTTTTTTTTTTTTTTTAACTGCCATTTTCCAGTTGGCAAATGGGAGACAAATGCTCGGTTTAAAATAACAACTTTAGGAATTCACTGGCAGTACAGTGGTTAGGATTTGGTGCTATCACTGCCGTGGCCCAGGTTCAATCCCTGGTCAGGGAACTAAGATCCTGCAAGCTGTGCAGCATGGCCAAAAGAAAGAAAGAAAAGAAAAGAAAATAGGCAAAATAAATAAATAACGACTTTAATTTCATGTGCTGTGTTTTAGGTGAAGATTAAAGAAAGAGAGCAAATTTTTCTGTATTGTCATTTCTTTTCTGAAAAACTATTTTCCTTTCTGGCTTATGGATTTACATTCTATAAATAATCCTGATGGCCACATCTGTTTTAGCCCAAATGAGATTTAAAATAATAAAATAAAAACTCGTGGAAGATGATCTGTACTCTGTCATTTGAGTGGTCTGTACCTTGCCAGCATTCAGTACTTGGTTAGGTCAAATGTGTTTATTCAACTTTGTATTACTCATAGTGGGAAAGTTCAACCAGTTTTGTGAAAGATTTTAAAAAACAGAAATACTTACTTTGGTTAATAGCTAAGTAATTGAGGTCTTATTGATTATCCAGGCATAAGCCATGTACCTAAGCAAGATATGTTTCTGAACCACTTGTACTATCTGATAAGTCATATGGAAAGTTCATATTCTCTGCAGTTTTCTAACCTCCCTATGATCCTTGGGCAAATCATTACTCTTTTCTGATTTGACACCTTGTTTTCAATTCTCACCTCTTCAAGTGTCTATTTTCCTCTCATCCTCCAAATACGTTTTACTGATTTGTTCCCAAATGGCTTCTCATAATTATTTAAAGTTCACCAGTATTTTCTAAACAAGGTCTTTTTGTTTAGAAATAAGGGCTTTGTTTAATGCAAAAGTGCTTCCTTTACAGGAGAATATTTCAGATAATCAGTGAACATTGGGAATATCAAAAAGAACTAAAGACCAGTATATTTGGGAAAGAATATAGTATTATGAAGTTCCATTCTAATTATCACCTAATATCTTCTTCTCCCATCAATCCATTCTCCAATCTATTCTCCACTATAGATGTGATCATAATAAATATCCTTACAAACATTTTTCACTCACAAAAAATGAGAATATATGTCCAGCCCACAGGGATAAATGAAAAAAGTATCTGGCTGGGAATTCCTGTGCCCCAGCCCTTTCTTGCTACCCCAAAGGCTGAGGGAGTCAATATTTCCAGCACACCTGTAACACTTTATGACGCACAGCTGTGTCACAGTACATTGGAGGGGAAGCTAGGCACATTTGCACTAGGAGGCCACACAAAGAACTCTCATTATGAAACTAGTGCTTGTGTGCCCTTGCTGTTCTGCCTGTGATTTGTACTGTTATCATAGGTGAACATGCAAACATCATGAATGGTAGGACCACAACCCAAGGAGTCTGCCTGTCCTTCTGCTTCTCTCCTATCCATCCATCTGCCATTCATCTATCTAACATTTACTGATATAATACCATCTGTCAAACACTCTCTTACTATCATGGAGGATTCAAGGTTAACTTTTTCTTAGATCTAAACCACATGGATTTTACGGTTTAATGACTTACAGTCCAGTGGCTTTTAAAGTATCATACAATATTGACAGAATAGCAAAAGCTCAGACAAGCAACAATACCTGCCATCTCAGGAAATAACCTAAGCAACTTAGTATTGTGAAAATTTTTCTAACTAGTTTTATGAAGATTGTGTAATCCTGCCCCTTATATAACTGAAAAAAATAACAGGATTGGCTGAAAATATTCATGTAGTTTGAGATTGTTTGATGGGAGAGTTACCTGTAGCCAACTTTAACTTTTCCAAAAGAGGATAAAGAAAAGATTAGATTTTTTTTTAAACTTAACCGGAGTACATTCTTCAAGAGCTTTATAGGTAGAGATTTTAAGGCGGGTATTAGAAAAAATAACTTTATACCCAATTAGGTACCTATTATAATATTGCTTGTCTTATAGCTTGTCCTGAAGCTTGTTATGTCTCAGGAGTCGAAGAATAACTCCAGGGATAACTTCTACAACCAATATCAAAGTGAAACTTGCAGATATTGATAAAGCTAAGCTTTTAGCTAATTAACCAACCCTTAACTGAAGCATAGAGAAGACCAAACTTTCCTAGAGTCTGCCAGCCTTAACCTCTTTAACTAGCAACCTCAGGCTTTATAGCCTTTAATTAAATATAATTGTTGTACTTAGACTTTTTTTTTAACTTAATGTGGTTACCTTTGTCATCACAGTGGGAGCAGAAACTTCTCTTTCTTTTTTCCCTGTCTAGTCCTGGTTTAGTAAATGAAATAATAAATGTGAAAGTACTTTTAAGTAAAAATATTTTTTAATAGAAAACATTAAAAAATGAGTGATTATCATTAAAGTATTCCTTAATTTTGGAGGGAGTTCCTTTCAACTATAATACCAATCAGCATTTTACTCGTGTTTAATATTCATTTTGTAAGCTTCTTCTAAACTTCACGTCCTCTATTTCAGCCTGAATTCACTTGATAACAGGATTACATCTATTTATTTTTTAACATTTGAAAAAATATTATAAACTTAATAAAGCATAGTTATTCAAAGTCTTTAGACATTTAGACATTATGTGAATCAGGTGACTCACTTATATTGATATCTGCAGGCTTCAGTTGCTTCATCTTACAAAGCAGGGTTTAGACTAGTTCAGCCTTGACAGTGGGTGATCTATGTGCTGAGGCAGAAACTGGCAGTTAATTATGAGACTTTCTTCCTGAGCTCAATGCAGGCTTTTCTGCATATATATCTAGGCAACCACTTAATCTTATTTTTATCTAAGAAATGAGACTTTTTTCAATCATTTTTGGACCAAACAATTTTTAAAAATTCTTTTTAACTTATTACTCTATGTTTGGGGGCCTTTTGAAGCTTTATCCTTATGGGCTGCTAACTTTTAAACCTAGACAGAATGACTTCTAACTCTAGCATTAGCCTTGGAGGATTTACCATTGTGGTTGGTTGTCTAGAGTCAAAATTGTTATCTTCTCCCCACTCCCCCCACTTTCTACCCTAAACAAACTTACACTTCCAATTTGTTTTTATATTAATGCTGTCATAATTCCACTGGTTACTTACTAACAAAATATCCAAGAAAGTCAGAACTTTCGTGTTGCAAAGGAGTTAAGTGCCTAGTTACCAGTGGATACATTTCTAGATCTTACTTGTTTTCTGTGGTATTTTAGAATGCTAACCACTGATTCCTTTTCATATTTTCTCAGCCACGTGCTGTTATTACTCCAAAAAAATTTGGAAAGTGTTTTCTTACAGGGCAGAAAAAAGAAAATAAGCATAGAAGGTGCTGGAGAAAGAGAATCAATACAGGCTACTGATAAGATGAAGGTGACTACTGGAGCAAGGTCCTGAGGGATCTTTGCACTTAAAACTTCAGAGTCATCCTTTAAACATTGTTCTTTTTTTCCATCTTCAGTTACTTAATTGTCAAACATTCCAAGGAAGCCCCCACCTCAGAACCTTTGCAGTTGCTATTTCTCCTGCCAGAATGATTTTCCCCAAGTTATTTGCATAGCCTGCAGTCTCAGCTCCTTCAGATCTACCCACATGTCACTTTAGAGAGCCTTCTCAGACCCTGATCTAAAGTGGGGCCCCCCACCTTGGGCTCCTTCTAGTCCCTTAACCTCCTTTTTTTTTTCTTCATTACACTTGACTACCTATAGTCATTTTATATTTTAATTTTATATCTGTTTGCTTGTTTATAAATTCAGGGATTTGTCTCTTCTCCCTACTGTATCCTCTGGGCCTAAAACAATACCTGGCTTATAGTTGGCACTCAGTAAATGTTTGTTGAATGAACAACAACACACTTTGAAAGTCACTTATCTATTAAGTCCATACTCCTCAATTTGACATTCAAGGTCCTGTACATTAATACTTTAACTTAGTTTTGCAGTCTTTTATGGGAAAATAGGATCAAAAAGTAAACTGGGGACAGATCATGGAGTACCTTAAATATAGACAGAAATTGTAGGGCTAGAGCTATGGCTTTGGCTTTAGCTTTAGTATGCCCAGTGGAGCTATAGATCCTCGTGGAGTGTGAGTCTTCTCTCCAATCCTGTGGATGTGTCCAAGAGGATCAGGGCTTCACTTACCCTAAGGGCACCAAGGAAGAGAGTCCTGTTGACAGCAAGCAGTTTTTTTCTTTTTTATTTTTTTGGGGGGGGTGTCTGGAGATTTTTATTTCAGAAGGTTTTTATTTACAAATCAATTTCTTTAATAGATACAAAGTTATGCAAATAATCTCTTTGTCCTTGACCTGTTTTGAGATTTTGCTTTTGAAGAATGGGTCAGTTTACTCCAAAGGTGTAGAATTTATGTGTGAAAAGTTGTTTCTATCAATAGTAGTCCCTTATTTTCCCTTTAATGTCTCAGTGGTCTGTAGTGATATCTTCTCCTTCATTTCTTTTTTTTTAATTTATTTATTCAAATTTATTTATTTTTGGCTTCATTGAGTCTTCATTGCTGCACGCGGGCTTTCTCTAGTTGCACGGAGCAGGGGCTACTCTTTGTTGTGGTGCGTGGACTTCTCATTGCGGTGGCTTCTCGTTGTGGAGCACGGGCTTTAGGTGCGCGGGCTTCAGTAGTTGTGGCTCGCGGGCTCAGTAGCTGTGGTTTGCGGGCTCTAGAGCGCAGGCTGAGTAGTTTTGGTGCACAGGCTTAGTTGCTCTGCGGCATGTGGGATCTTCCTGGAAGTAAGCAGCTTTTTAATAGTGTAAAGCTAAACTAAGCTGGCCTCAGATGGGATACAATAGAAGATATTGAAGCCTACGGGTCTTCTTCAAATCAGCATATGCTCTATTGGGAGATTTGTATCACTGTTTTGTATAGAAATCTTCAGCGCCTCCTCATTGCTTATTGATTCAAATATAAACTCAAGTCCTTCACGTTTTAAATCCCAGTCTTTTCACAATTGTTTATTCGTATAGAAATACTCCATGTAATCACCAGCTCAGCTAAACAAACTAGTTTTTTCATTCTTAATTATCTTTTTTCCTGCTTCTTTACCCTTTTCTCATACTATGCCTCCATCTAGAATTTCTTTTAGAGCATTATTTCTGACTGTCAAAATAATATCTTCATTCCCTTTACAAACGTGTGAAAGCTCTCTCCCTCCTTTGATCCCTTTAGCCCTTAACACACAATATCTCTGCCTATTTTATAGTTATTTATATAATTTACCTTATCTCATAATGCGGATTCCCATAACACTTAATGCAGCGCCTTTTTCACAGTATATGTTCAGTTAATGGTTGTAGAATTAAATTAATTCCCTTGCAAAGGACTTTAAGATCTTCCAAGGACAGTTATAATTAGGCAAGGAACATATACTGTCCTCTTTCATTAGAGAATGACTTTTGCAACTAATGCTTCTTCATAACTAATTACTGAATTAATATTGATAGCAACATAGCTGAGAAGTTTTAAATTTACATGAACATTCCCAGCAACATTTTCTATTCCTTTTCTGTGCCCCTTGCCATCTTTCAGCTGTCAAGCAGGTGCATAGCGGGGAACAGTGCAGTCAGCATTCTTTTTCTAATAGAGTGATGAGAAGAGTTCCATTTCAAAAATATAAAACTTAGGAAGACTGTTTGGACAAACAAACCAGCCACTTTAAAGTTGATTTAGAGTTGTTTTTAGAATAAATCCTGGATTTCTGCAGAGTAAAGGATAAGGTAAACAAAATACTCAAGTAACAAACCTATGCTATAGCTACCTCAACAACTGAATCAGCTGTTTTTCTGGTCATCTGATTTACTATTTGTCATTAAATCTTGAAAACACTGGCCTGATTCTCGCCTGCAAATGGGTTCATCCATACACTTAACTGTATTCTTTACTGTGTTCATGGCACAGAAACAAGCAAAAGGAGTTTTTCAACTAAAAAGGAGTCCAGTGTCTCCATTTGTAAGGATGCATAACAGTAAAAAAGAAACATTTAAAATTAACAACAAGATATTTTTTCCATCTCTAGGGACCAAGAGGACCAGATGGTCTCTTAGGAGAACAAGGTATACAAGGTGCCAAGGTAATCACTTATTTTCTCATTTCATACACAGTTAAATATTTTTGAGCCCATATGTCCTACCTGTCTAAACACTGATGTATTTCCTTATAAAAGTATGGTTCTAAATTTTTTCTTAGTCTAAGTATGAAACATACATAAAGTTTTTACTACACACACAGAAATATATTCTTTTTATTATTGAACTATGTATTTGATGTCTTATTTTTTGGTATGTGAGTGTATGTTAGTGTGTATAAGACCATAATTCACATTCTGATTAACTCACCTGGTATTGATTCTTGTTAGGGTGAAAAAGGAGATCAAGGAAAAAGAGGGCCTTATGGTCTTATTGTAAGTAGTAAAATATTTCACATTAAAGATGAACATATAATATCTTCCATTTTTCTTGGTGTGTGATTCATATTTGGGGAGGAAGTTGCTTGACCCAGGCATTTTCTTTCTTATGTAGGGTAAGACTGGAAACCCTGGAGAGAGAGGAGTTCAAGGGAAACAAGTAAGTAATTAAAAATTGCCAAGCTATAAGCAAATTTTATCCACTTTATTCTCTGATACAACTCTTGTTTAGTAATCAGTATTTTAGACTAAGAGAATACAAGTTCTTTTCCTTCTTCAGTCCTTGGGTCAGTCTTTTATTGAGGCAAATTGCTTACTCAATCTGGGCCTTTTTTGTACCTATATCTATAAACCAGTGGTGATAACTGATACTTTTACTTCACCTCTTCTATCATAGTTTTTCTGTAAAATCCACTTCAAGATAAAGTGGTATGATGTCATGTAAATATAACAGAATATTAATAAAGCTAACATAAGAAACTTCTTTGAGGCTTCTTGCCTAGTTTCATTTCAACTCACCTTGAGTGTTGTTTGCACCCTTGGAGTGTGGAGCTATATGTGTCATTATGTTTTCCCATGGCACTGCTCTAAGAGTTTTTAATACTATATAATGCTAAATATTTTCCTACCATCAAAAATCTCAGAATTATACAATTCCTTCTCTGGAACACAAGTTCTGTGGTTATCATCACTAACTGAGGGGGAGTAAAGTGTATTTGTTAAGAAAGAGAAATATATACACACACACATATATATTACACATATATACATATATAATTTTGAGCACATGAGCTTAAATGTATGGGTTTTTAATTCCATTTGTAATCATAATTTTTAATGACATTTTGATTTGTCATATATATATATGTATAATTTAAAGTTATTAAATTAGATCATAATTTAAATATACTGCAACTGAAGAGTCAGAAAAGGAGAGGACAAAAATGTTTTAGCTGCTGTAGTAATTATCACTAATGTCACTGCATTTACTTGTTCCTCTGTGAAATCTGCTGCCCCCTGCCGGTTGTTTCCCATAATAGCATTATATTTACCAATGGTCAAACCTAAAGCAGCAGAGACTTAAAAGAGAAGAATGACTGTATCCAGGGAAAGAACTTCTGTGGGACATTATATTATTAATTGAAGTCATCGCCAAAGAACATTCCTTGAGTATTAATATTCATCATCTAAGTTTCTATTATATCATTGTAAATGGTGTTTCTGGAGATTCTTTCCACTTTGCTACACTGTATACAAAACCAATATGTTGTAGTTGAGTGGAGAAATTTGGAATTTATCAGGTCCATTCCTCTTACTTTAGAAAAATGAGGCCAAGAGAAATAAAATTACTTACTCATTTTGTACATTGTTGACATTCCTTAGAGTTTTACCTTCATTTTCAGCCTATCAGATATGCATGGATAAATGTAAAATTTGATATTTGATTTTCTCAATCAAATAAAAGTTACTAGAACCATTTTGTAACGGTAGCTTATGGCAAACAAGTTTCGTAGACTACCGGAAGAGTAAAGTTACCTTAGTGAGAGACAGTAAATCATGAGTTAACACTAGTTGTTGAGGTTTTCTTAACTTTATACCTACATTGTCTCCTCGATCTTGATCGAACTGAAAGAGACTTTTGAGATCTCAGGGAAGCTTGGATCAATTAATCCAAAAAATCCAGATGCCCCAAAGATTTATTTGATCCTGCACGGTAATCTCAGTGTCTCTCATCATTTATGCACTGTCAACAAGCAGGCAGTGCTGTATAATAGAAAGATACACTGGAGATCAGATTGACCTTTGTTCTAGTGCACGCTCCTAATAGCTGTATAGTCTTGGTTAGATTGGTTAGCTCTCTGGATCATATTTTCTTCATCTGTAAAATAAAGATACATCTCTAAATTGTCATAATTCTAAAGCTAGGTATTACAAGGAGATTGGTAACACATATAGTACTCTGCTAGTCCAGATAAACAGGAGAAGTATATTTGTCTATGGGCCAACATTGTTTCCTATACTTGCCTTACATCCACACGTATATCTGACTCAAAGGGCGAATCAAGAAGAAGGGATATGATTCATTGTGTTATTAAGGTGATAAAGCCTGAGTAACGTTTTAGTTTTCTAAATCTTATAAAAACTATAACAGCTCATATATTACTGATTTTTATCTAGATATTCTTTCAGTTGATGAGTTAAGGGTATTAAATTCTCCAACTATGATTTGGTATTTGTCTGTGTCTCTCTTTAATTCTGTCAGTGTTTGCTTTACGTATTTTGAAACTATTTTTAAAGTATTCACATTATGATTACTATGTCTTCCCAATCAGCTGAGCCTTTTATCATTACAAAATGTTCCTCTGTATCTCTGGTAATACTTTTTATCCCTGGTAATACTGTTTGTTTTGAAATCTACTTTATTTGATATGTAAGTCTCTCTAGCTGTTTGCATGGCATATCTTTTTCATTCATTTATTTTCAAACCATCTGTGCCTTGATGTTTAAAGTGAATGTCTTAAAGTTAGATCTTACCTTTTTATTCATTCCAAAAACCTCTGCCTTTTAATTAGTGTTTGCTCCATTTCCACTTAATGTAGTTATTGATGTGGTTGGATTTAGGTCCACCATTTTTTATGTCTGTTTCTCCTCTGTTGTGGCGGCAGTGGTGGTGTGCAGTGCCTTCTTTAGGCACTGAATGATTTTGAGAACTCCACTCTAATTTAACTATTCGCTTTTTAGCTCTACTTCTCATTATTACTTTTAAGTGGTTATTCTAGGTCGGGAGTCAGCAAACTCTCTCTGTAGAGTGCCACAAAATATTTCAGGCTTTGTGGGCCAAATGGTCTCTGTCACAACTACTCAGCTCTAGTGTCATCATAATGTGAAAGCAACCATAGATGGTATATAAAGCAATGAGCATGACTATTCAAAAATAACTATTTACAAAATCAGCTGATGGTCCAAATTTGGCCCTCAGACTGTAGTTTGCCAACCCGTGGTTTAGGGATCACATTGTAACTTTCCACTGTCTACTTAGAGTTAATACAGTAATACTTAACATAATTGTAAGAAACTTGCAGCCATAGAGGCCTGTTTACCAGCATCCTGTCTTATATGCTCTATTTGTTTTATATCTATATAAGTTATAAACCCCATATTGCAAAGTTAAAATTCTACTTTAATATAAATGAAACATACATTAGAGATATTTAGGAGGAAAGTAGTAATTTTTAAAATTATCCATGCATTTACTATTTCTGGTGCTCTTCATTCCTTTCTACAGATGCACATTTCTAAGTGGTATACTTCCCTGCAGCCTATAGAACTTCCTTTAGATTTCTTACAGTCAGGTTCTTCTAGTGATGAATTCTTTTAGTTTTTCTTTATTTCACCTTTATTCTTGAAGGATATTTTCACTGGTTATAGAATTCTGGGTCAACGTGGTTTTTTGTTTGTTTGTTTCCATTCAGCATTGTAAAGATGACATGCCATTTATTTTTGGCCTGCATTATTTCTGATGAGAAGTCCACACTTAGCTTTATCATTATTCCCCTGCATATAATGTATCATTTTTCTCTGGCTGCTTTCAAGATTCTCTTTATCTTTGGCTTTCAGTAGTTTGACTATGATGTGTCCAGATGGATTTTCTTCACATTTATCCAGCTTCATATTTTCTGAGTTTCTTGCATGTGTAAATTTGCCTTCACTAAATTTGGAAATTTTTCAACTTTCTTTTTAGGATATTTTTTTCTACACCATTTTCTCTCTCCTTTCCTTCTTGTATTCTAAGTAAATATATGTTAGTCATTTTGATTACCTTAGATCCCTGGGGCCCTGTTCCTTCCTATTTCAATCTTTCTTTTTCCTGTTTGTTTGTTTGTTTTTTTTTCCAATTGGGCAACCGGAATCTATCTTCTCTAACTTGTTAAGCCTTTCAATAAAATTTTATTTATGATATTGTATTTTTAAGTTTTATTTGGATATTTAATTTTCAGCTCTATAATTGTCATTGTTTCTTTTTACAAATGCTCTTTCTCTTCTGGGATTTCCTATTTGTTTATTCATCATGAGTACATTTTTATTTACATTATTGAGCATAGTTATACTAACTACTTTAAAATCGTTGTGTGATACATCATAACATCTTTGTAATCTTGAGTTTGGTCTCCATTAATTGCCTTTTCTTATAAATATGGGAAATTTTCCCTGTCTGATAATTTTGAATTGTATCTTGAACATTTTGACTGATTCATTTTACCGACTCTAAAGTCTGTTATATTTCTTTGAAGAGTACTGTTTTGTTTTTAACTTGGCAGGCAGTCAACTTGACTGGTAAAACTCCAAATTTTCTCTCCTCTGTGGTAGGTGGCTGCTGAAATCTCTATTAAGTTCTTTTAGCCTTGTCTGGGCTACTTGTAGTCTACCATACCAATACAAACCTTAAATGTCAGCAAGAGCTATAAGCAGAGTTTATATTTGCAATCTGAGGCTCCTCTTTGGCTCTTTCTTTCACCAATTTTCACCACCTATGGTCACTTCAAATTCTGCCCTAGGGTCCTCCATGCCAAGAAGACTGAAGGTTTCTATCCTACTTTATCTTAACCATCTTGTATGGCTTCTCCTCTGGCTAAAAGCCATATAAAAAAATCAGAAACTCACCTAGTGACATTCCTTCTTTCAAGTGTAGACCCTACCACTCTAGTTCCTGCCTATTTTTGGTCTTTCTTCAGTGCTTTCATATCTTTCCTTTTTAATATTTTATCTTGGGTTTATACTTATCTCTATATAGATCGGTTTGATAGGAGCAACTTGGCCAATATTGGAAGTGGAAACACTTAGCATTTCTTCTTTAAATATAGTTTTCTCTGTAGTAACTCAGAATACTTGAGAAGCATTTATTTCATAATCTTTACAATACAAAAAGTATACAGTATTAACTCTATTCTTTCCCGTTCTTCAGACAATGAAGCAGAATGCACACATTTTCATGATCCTACAGTGAAAGTGTGGCAATAGAAATAACATTTATATAGTCCCTTGCTTATTCTCATAAAATGTCTTGATGATGCTCGAAAGATGTTTATTTAAAATGGAAAGGCATTGGATGCTTGATTTCTCATGGAATTCAGTAAAAAGCAGTTTAGGGTAGTGGAAGAGCATGGCATTGGAGTCAGACACATTCGAGGTCAGATTCTGGTTCTGTCACTTATAGCTGTTTTGACTTTGTACAAATTATTTAACCTTTCTGAGCCTCAGTTTCCCTATCATTAAAATGAGATACCTTTTATAGTTATAACAAATGATGCTCATTATGTGCTCAGCACAGGCTGTCAATAAATAGCAACCACCATAGTCATTATCCTCCTGGTCATCGTTGCCATAATTGCTGAGATGCATCATAGAGCAAGGAGTTGTACTACAAATAATGTATTTCAGTAGCATCTGAAAAGCCTTAAAGGGAATTTTTATTTTGTGCCAGCTTTTGCTTTTCTTCTTCATCTCCAATAAAAATAATTAGAATCCATTTAGGTCATTTCATAGCTTTGCCTAACAGCATTTATGCACCATTAACAGTATTACAAGTACATATTAAGCTTAATATTGTGTGCAAACACACTTTACAAAGCAAACTGGGCAGACATTATTTAAGGTTCTGAACTCTTGCTGTATGTTCAATTGGCATACCAGGCACAGAGGGATCCCTTAATTTAGGAGTCTGGAGTACATGAGTAGCAGATGATTTTCATGATTGAAACATGGTCTTACTCCAATAGGAGTCCATGAGATTTTGCATATCTCCCTTTCTCTAACCAGACAATCATATGTAACTAAACGTAGCATTGATAATCATAACTTAGAAGATTCTTTGTTGCTAGAAGTATTGAACGTCTTTACTTCTAATTTAATATATTTTTTTAGATTTCAATTTTAAGATAAAATGGTAATTGTGATCTGCTGTATAATTGCCAAATTTCCCAAGGTCAGTAACGTAGAAGAGTAGAAGAAGCAAATTGCAAATAAACAAGGGCAGTATTTTATACATCATTAGTAGTCATCTGTGTCCGGCACACAGTACATGCTCAGTTAATCTTTAAATGGAAGGATCAAAGAGGACCTGGAATTTAATTTAGAGTTTTACATACCATTTTAGAATATACCCCCATATCTAAGACTAAATTTTATGGTACCATAGATGGCATGATGTAAAAATGGAGGAAAATAAAGAACATTGGAGAGGTCCGATTTGATCATTTCTGGTCATCTAGGTTCTGAGAGCTTTGTGCCTTCCTAGGTCATAAGTCATACTTATTAATACATCACAAGTATATTATTTTTGAAAAAAACTTTTTATATTGATATTAAAAGTATAAATGAATCTGAATCTAAAATAATTCTGGATGACAAATATTTGTCACTGTATAGGAGTGGAGATTAAATATAAAGAATACAGGTAGATATAAAGAACTCCTACAACTCAACAATAAAATAATAAACAACACAATGAAAAAATGAGCAAAAGGACTTGAGTAAGCATTCCTCTAAGGAAGTTATACAAACGGCCAATAAATATATGAATATATGCTCAGTATCACTAGTCATTAGGGAAATACAAATCGAAACCACATTGAGATACCACTTCCCATCCAGAACGACTATTATTAAACACACACACACACACCTATACATACAGAAAAAATAACCAGTGTTGGCAAGGATGTGGAGAAATGGGAATACTTGTGATATGCTGGTGGGAATGTAAAATGATGGAGCTGCTATGGAAAACAGTATGCCTAGCTCCTCAAACGGTTAAACATAGAATTACCTATAATCCATCAATTCCACTTCTTCGCATATACCCCAAAGAATGGAAAGCAGGGATACAAACAGATACTTGTGCACCAATGTTTATAGGAGCATTAGTCACAATATCCAAAGGGTAGAAAACCCCAAGTGTTCATTGATGATGAATGGATAAACAAAATGTGGTATATGCATACAAGGGAATATTATTCAACCTTGAAAAGGAGGGAAGTCTTGACACATGTTGCAAATGGATGAACCTTGAAGACATCATGAAATAAGCCAGACACAGAAGAACAAATACTGTATGATTCCACTTATATAAGGTGCTTAAAGTAGTCACATTCATAGAGACAGAAAGTAGAGTCATGGTTGCCAGGGGAAGAGGGTAGGGGATAGGGAGTTATTTAATGGGTACAGAGATTCAATTTGGGGAGATAAAAAGTTCTGAAAATAGGTGGTGGTGATGGTAGCACAACAATGTGAATATACTTAATGCCACAGTACTGTAAATTTACACATACTATACACTTAAAAATTGCTAAAGTGATGAATTTTATGTTATGCATTTTTGCCACAAAAAAATAAACAAATAGCGGTAGACAGAAAAATTAGATGGGAGGATTTTGAGGGAAAGCTGAGGTAGGGAAACTGACTAAAGCATTTTCAAGCATCACTTTTTCTTCAAGTTTTGCCTTTGTTTATTCAGGGTTTACAAGGACCCCCTGGGAGTACAGGAGACAGGGGATTTGCAGGAGAACCAGTAAGTTTATCTTCATGTGTTTATAATTGTGGGTTTTTTTAATATAATGTATTTTACCTGTCTGTTATTATTGCCCTGTTGTGCTATGGCTGGTATATTTTGGAAATCAGCATGTGTCATGGGCACCTAATTGTAAGAATGAATATTTTGCTGTGAATATAATTTTTAGTGCCTTCCTGGTTTCATAAAGTCAAATTTGGTCCTGTTTGTCTGGAACTGTTAAAACTTCACATATTTCTATTTTCAGCAAAGATAATTATTTTATTAAATCTCAGAATTTTTTTCTGAACGGCTTGCTGTTCATATAATAATTATTACACTGTCCACCCACACACAAAATCACATTTATGAGGGTAACCCTATAACAAAAGACCATATAGAGAAGCCAGACTCTATATGTATTGGGCCAAAATGTGGAAACTTGACAGAAATGCTGTTAGGTCAATAATTCAAAAAGAGTCGAGTCTTTCTCCCTCACTGGGGAAACCAGCGGTGGCAGCACCTTTGGAGGCTGAGCAGCTGAGCTGCGAGCCTGCCAGTGGGAGGTCAGACAGACTGACTGCAGAGCCAACAGACGGACAGACAGCAGGGCAGCCAGACGCCTCGAGTTGCCTCAAGTTCCGCCATGAGCTGGGGCACAGAGCTTTGACCGTGTGGATGAAAGGCTCTTGGTGCTGCAGCCAGGAGTCACTCTTGTGCCTCTGAGGCGGGAGAGCCAACTTCAGGACACTGGACCACAAGAGACCTCCCAGCTCCACATAATATCAAATGGCGAAAATCTCCCAGAGATCTCCATCTCAACAGCAGGACCCAGCTTCACTCAACGTCCAGCAAGCTACAGTGCTGGACACCATATGCCAAACAACTAGCAAGACAGGAACACAACCACACCCATTAGCAGAGTGGCTGCCTAAAGTCGTAATAAGTCCACAGGCACCCCAAAACACACCACCAGATGTGGACCTGCGCACCAGAAAGTCAAGATCCAGCCTCATCCACCAGAACACAGGAACTAGTCCCCTCCACCAGGAAGCCTACACAACCCACTGAACCAACTTTGGCCACTGGGGACAGACACCAAAAACAACAGGAACTACAAACCTGCTGCCTGCAAAAAGGAGACCACAAACACAGTAAGATAAGCAAAAGGAGAAGACAGAAAGACACACAGCTGATGAAGGAGCAAGATAAAAACCCACCAGACCTAACAAATGAAGAGGAAATAGGCAGTCTATCTGAAAAAGAATTCAGAATAATGATAGTAAAGATGATCCAAAATCTTGGAAATAGAATACAGGAAATGCAAGAAACATTTAACAAGGACCTTGAAGAACTAAAGATGAAACAAGCAATGATGAACAGCACAATAAATGAAATTAAAAATGCTCTAGATGGGATCAATGGCAGAATAAATGAGGCAGAAGAACAGATAAGTGACCTGGAAGATAAAAGAGTGGAAATAACTACTGCAGAGCAGAATGAAGAAAAAAGAATGAAAAGAACTGAGGACAGTCTCAGACACCTCTCAGACAACATTAAATGCAACAACATTCGAATTATAGGGGTTCCAGAAGAAGAAGAGAAAAAGAAAGGGACTGAGAAAATATTTGAAGAGATTATAGTTGAAAACTTCCCTAATATGGGAAAGGAAATAGTTAATCAAGTCCAGGAAGCACAGAGAGTCCCATAGAGGATAAATCCAAGGAGAAATACGCCAAGACACATATTAGTCAAACTGTCAAAAATTAAATACAAAGAAAACATATTAAAAGCAGCAAGGGAAAAACAGCAAATAACACACAAGGGAATCCCCATAAGGTTAACAGCTGATCTTTCAGCAGAAACTCTGCAAGACAGAAGGGACTGACAGGACATATTTAAAATGATGAAGGAGAGAAGCCTACAACCAAGATTACTCTACCCAGCAAGGATCTCATTCAGATTTGATGGAGAAATTAAAACCTTTACAGACAAGCAAAAGCTGAGAGAGTTCAGCACCACCAAACCAGCTTTACAACAAATGCTAAAGGAACTTCTCTAGACAAAAACACAAGAGAAGGAAAAGTCCTATAATAACGAACCCAAAACAATTTAGAAAATGGGAATAGGAACATACATATCGATAATTACCTTAAATGTAAATGGACTAAATGCTCCCACCAAAAGGCACAGGCTGGCTGAATGGATACAAAAACAAGACCATATATGTGCTGTCTACAAGAGACCCACTTCAGACCTAGAGACACATACAGACTGAAAGTAAGGGGATGGAAAAAGATAGTTCATGCAAATGGAAAAAAAGAAAGCAGCTGGAGTAGCAATTCTCATATCAGACAAAATAGACTTTAAAATAAGGACTATCAGAAGAGACAAAGAAGGACACTACATAATGATTAAGGGATCGATCCAAGAAGAAGATATAACAATTGTAAATATTTATGCACCCAACATAGGAGCACCTCAATACATAAGGCAAAAACTAGCAGGCCATAAAGGGGGAAACTGACAGTAACACAATAATGGTAGGGGACTTTAACACCCCACTTTCATCAATGGACAGATCATCCAAAATGAAAATAATAAGGAAACACAAGCTTTAAATGATACATTAAACAAGATGGACTTAATTGATATTTATACAACATTCCATCCAAAAACAACAGAATACACATTTTTCTCAAGTGCTCATGGAACATTCTCCAGGATAGATCATATCGTGGGTCACAAATCAAGCCTTGGTAAATTTAAGAAATTTGAAATTGTATCAGTTATGTTTTCTGACCACAATGCTGTGAGACTAGATATTAATTACAGGAAAATATCTGTAAAAAGTACAAACACTTGGTAGCTAAACAATACTTAATAATGAAGTGATCACTGAAGAAATCAAAGAGGAAATCAAAAAATACCTAGAAACAAATGACAGTGGAGACACAACGACCCAAAACCTCTGGGATGCAGCAAAAGCAGTTCTAAGAGGGAAGTTTATAGCAATACAATCCCACCTTAAGAGACAGGAAACATCTCGAATAAACAACCTAACCTTGCACCTAAAGCAATTAGAGAAAGAAGAACAAAAAAACCCCAAAGTTAGCAGAAGGAAAGAAATCATAAAGATCAATTCAGAAATAAATGAAAAAGAAATGAAGGAAACAATAGCAAAGATCAATAAAACTAAAAGCTGGTTCTTTGAGAAGATAAACAAAATTGATAAAACATTACCAGACTCATCAAGAAAAAAAGAAGACTCAAATCAATAGGATTAGGAATGAAAAAGGAGAAGTAACAAATGACACTGCAGAAATTCAAAAGATCATGAGAGATTACTGCGAGCAACTCTATGCCAATAAAATGGACAACCTGGAAGAAATGGACAAATTCTTAGAAATGCACAATCTGCCGAGACTGAACCAGGAAGAAATAGAAAATATGAACAGAGCAGTCACAAGCACTGAAATTGAAACTGTGATTAAAAATCTTCCAACAAACAAAAGCCCAGGACCAGATGGATTCACAGGCGAATTCTATCAAACATTTAGAGAAGAGCTAACACCTATCCTTCTCAAACTCTTCCAAAATATAGCAGAGGGAGGAACACTCCCAAACTCATTCTACGAGGCCACCATCACCCTGATACCAAAACCAGACAAGGATGTCTCAAAGAAAGAAAACTACAGACCAAGATGCAAAAATCCTCAACGAAATACTAGCAAACAGAATCCAGCAGCACATGGAAAGGATCATACATGATGATCAAGTGGGGTTTACTCCAGGAATGCAAGGATTCTTCACTATACAGAAATCAATCAACGTGATACACCATATTAACAAATTGAAGGAGAAAAACCATATGATCATCTCAATAGATACAGGGAAAGCTTTTGACAAAATTCAACACCCATTTATGTTAAAAACCCTGCAGAAAGTAGGTGTAGAGGGAACTTTCCTCAATATAATAAAGGCCGTATATGACAAGCCCACAGCCAACATCATCCTCAATGGCGAAAAACTGAAAGCATTTCCACTAAGGTCAGGAACAAGACAAGGTTGCCCACTCTCACCACTCTTATTCAACATAGTTTTGGAAGTTTTAGCCACAGCAATCAGAGAAGAAAAGGAAATAAAAGGAATCCAAATCGGAAAAGAAGAAGTAAAGCTGTCACTGTTTGCAGATGACATGATACTATACATAGAGAATCCTAAAGATGCTACCAGAAAACTACTAGAGCTAATCAATGAATTTGGTAAAGTAGCAGGATACAAAATTAATGCACAGAAATCTCTGGCATTCCTATATACTAATGATGAAAAATCTGAAAGTGAAATCAAGAAAACACTCCCATTTACCATTGCAACAAAAAGAATAAAATATCTAGGAATAAACCTACCTAAGGAGACAAAAGACCTGTATGCAGAAAATTATAAGACACTGATGAAAGAAATTAAAGATGATACAAATAGATGGAGAGATATACCATGTTCTTGGATTGGAAGAATCAACATTGTGAAAATGACTCTACTACCCAAAGCAATCTACAGATTCAATGCAATCCCTATCAATATACCACTGGCATTTTTCACAGAACTAGAACAAAAAATTTCACAATTTGTATGGAAACACAAAAGACCCCGAATAGCCAAATCAATCTTGAGAACAAAAAATGGAGCTGGAGGAATCAGGCTCCCTGACTTCAGACTATACTACTTAGCTTTCAGACTAAAGCTACAGTAATCAAGACAGTATGGTACTGGCACAAAAACAGAAAGATAGATCAATGGAACAGGATAGAAAGCCCAGAGATAAACCCACACACATATGGTCACCTTATCTTTGATAAAGGAGGCAAGAATGTACAGTGGAGAAAGGACAGCCTCTTCAATAAGTGGTGCTGGGAAAACGGGACAGGTACATGTAAAAGTATGAGATTAGAACACTCCCTAACACCATACACAAAAATAAGCTCAAAATGGATTCAAGACCTAAATGTAAGGCCAGAAACTGTCAAAGTCTTAGATGAAAACATAGGCAGAACACTCTATGACATAAATCGCAGCAAGATCCTTTTTGACCCACCTCCTAGAGAAATAGAAGTAAAAACAAAAGTAAACAAATGGGACCTAATGAAACTTAAAAGCTTTTGCACAGCAAAGGAAACCATAAACAACACCAAAAGACAAGCCTCGGGTTGGGAGAAAATATTTGCAAATGAAGCAACTGACAAAGGATTAATCTCCAAAATTTATAAGCAGCTCATGCAGCTCAATAACAAAAAATCAACCCAATCCAGAAATGGACAGAAGACCTAAATAGACATTTCTCCAAGGAAGATACACAGATTGCCAACAAACTCATGAAAGAATGCTCAACATCATTAATCATTAGAGAAATGCAAATCAAAACTACAGTGAGATATCATCTCACACCAGTCAGAATGGCCATCATCAAAAAATCTAGAAACAATAAATGCTGGAGAGGGTGTGGAGAAAAGGGAACACTCTTGCACTGCTGGTGGGAATGTGAATTTGTACAGCCACTATGGAGAACAGTATGGAGGTTCCTTAAAAAACTAAAAATAGAACTATGATATGACCCAGCAATCCCACTATTGGGCATATACACTGAGAAAACCATAATTCAAAAAGAGTCATGTAGGGGCTTCCGTGGTGGCGCAGTGGTTGAGAGTCCGCCTGCTGATGCTGGGGACACAGGTTTGTTCCCCGGCCCGAGAAGATCCCACATGCCGCAGAGCGGCTAGTCCCATGAGCCACGGCCACTGAGCCGGTGCGTCCAGAGCCTGTGCTCCACAACGGGAGAGGCCACTACAGTGAGAGGCCCACGTACTGAAAAAAAAAAAAGAGTCGTGTAGCAAAATGTTCATTGTAGCTCTATTTACAATAACCAGGAGATGGAAACAACCTAAGTGTCCATCATCAGATGAATGGATAAAGAAGATGTGGCAAATACATACAATGGAAAATTACTCAGCCATAAAAAGAAACGAAATTGAGTTATTTGTAGTGAGGTTGTGTGGACCTATAGTCTGTCATACAGAGTGAAGTCAGAAAGAGAAAGACAAATACCGTATGCTAACACATATATATGGAATATAAGGGAAAAAAAATGTCGTGAAGAACCTAGGGGTAAGACGGGAATAAAGACACAGACCTACTAGAAAGTGGACTTGAGGGTATGGAGAGGGGGAAGGGTAAGCTGTGACAAAGTGAGAGAGTGGCATGGACATATATACACTACCAAACGTAAAATAGATAGCTAGGGGAAGCAGCCACATAGCACAGGGAGATCAGCTCGGTGCTTTGTGACCACCTGGATGGGTGGGAGAGGGAGAGTGGGAGGGAGGGAGATGCAAGAGGGAGGAGATATGGGGACATATGTATATGTATAACTGATTCACTTTGTTATAAAGCAGAAACTAACACACCATTGTAAAGCAATTATACTCCAATAAATATGTTTAAAAAAAGTTATTACATAATTTAGACAGTAAAAGATGAAATAAAAAAAAGAATTCAAAATGTCACATTACCATTCCATAATTCTGACTCAGTTATAGAGTTTCCATGGAAAATGAATTGTGAAAATGAAATACCTTGCCATGCCTTATCTCTCACATTATATTCTTTATTGCCTATGAAGCCATTCTTCTGGCTAATAGTGTCGGATGTAATGTGCAGTAACATGCTTCTATGATTTACAGTACAAATAATCTTTCAAACTACTAGGTTGATCTTATCCATCAGTTGACACAAAAGTTTATAGGTGGCTTCTGCATAATTCATTTAGCTAGTAGGAAGTAGAAAATTCTAACAAAGAGCTCTTCTTACCAAATTGTGTTTGTTTCCTCCTTTACATATTTAACCTATGGTATAAGCTCTCCAAACAATAGTAACACGTGCCTATGGGTGTAATTTTTCCAAATATAGTATCTTAAATGTGGTGTTGATTTTATCAAACTAAGTTCTTCTCAGTTTTCTCCGTTTTGTATCTCTTAACCTGCCATCCTAATTCTAATATTCATTTGATCATAAATCATGCAAATCTCTAAATACCTCTTTCTTCTAAAGAGTCTGTAGCTCCTTGAAGTCAGAGACCAGTTTTTGCACTTTTACAGTCCTCTTTCCTGGTATAATGTCTGGCATGTTATATCTACCTGATGCATATTTGTTAAACAGCATTAACCAAAGGTCATTTAGCCAAAGGTGTAATCATTCAGCCAGTAATATCAGATGAGGTGAAATGGAATTAAAACTAATCTTAAGAGAGAACACAGTTAAGTCAAGATAAGTGTATCAACAAGGCTATGGCAACAGCACAGACAATATCTTAGGCTTTATACAAGCAAAGATTTATTGTTGTAGTAATGAATGACTAAAATGGCTTAACAGCAACTAAAAATTGACATTCAGGTCACAGGGTCAGTGGGCCTGTTAAATAAAATATAAATCAATTTGTAATGTATACAATGGGCTTTGTTTCACATATTTGAGCTACTTAGTTAGATCTGAGATAATATATAACAAAGAAACTCTCCTAATCTGGGGTTAAGGAAACTTCCAGAGGAGGAGCGTCTGAGTTGTGATCTGAAGGATGAACAGTAGTTACTTAAGCAAATATGGAGAAAAGTCATTCCAGAGAGAAGTCGTGAACTGGGAGACAACCCTACTTATTTATTTAAAGATCTAAAAGAAGGCCAGCATGGTGTGGCACAGAGAGCCAGGTGGGAAGTGAGTGCAAGATGAGGATGGAAAGGGAGGGAGGGGACAAAACGCATGCAGCTCATTAAGCCCTACTCCCAAATATTTTTATTTTTATCCTAAGAACAAAGGGGTGTCACTGAAGTGATAAGGCTAGGTTTATGATCATATTACTGTTCTGTAAAGATCACTCAAACCAAATTGGAAGGGACTAAGAATGGACAAGAATAGCTTTGTGTTGCACCAGTCTAGATAAGAGATAGTAGAACTGTTTATGATTAGCAGAAAGAAAGAGTAGATAGATGTAAAATATTCAGAAGGAGATAAAATCAACAGGAAATAGATATACTATGTGTGAAGTATGATTCCTTAGGTTGTGACTTGAAGAATTAATGAGATAAGGATATAACTCACTGAAACTGAGAATACCAGCAGAAATTTACGTTTGAGAATGGAAGATTTTAAGTCAGTTTAGCTATGTTGAATTTGAGGTGCCTTTGAGAACTGTGAAGATGGCAGTTGGATGTGGAGCTCAAAGCAGAATAATATCCTGAAATTTAAAATATTGGAGTCATTGGTCTAGAGAAAAAGTATAGGAAAGAGAAAAGAACAGGATCTAAGGCTGAATTTTGAAGAAATGCTACATATGATAAATGTTGGTAGAAGAGGATGAAACTGCAGAGATGACTGAAAGAGGTAAGAGGAAAATCAAGTATATAAGTTTGAAGTTCAGCCCCAACCATAACATACCTTAAAATCTTCATGACAATATTAAATTCCTTTAGAACTGTGTAAGCAAAAATATATATCTAGATCAAACCAGAAGTATAATTGACATGCTAAAATAAGAGAGAAAATGGAATCAATTAAAAGTCTTAATTTTCAAAAGAGTGAGATAAAAAGAATGCAAGACAAAAAAGAAAGAACAAGGGTAGCAATAGAAAACAGTAATAAATATAGTAGGTATGATCCCAGGGGTATCAGTAATCACTTACATGTCAATGTTCTAAATGCACCAGTTGAGAAACAGAGACACAGAGTAGAAAGAGAAAGAAGACCTAACTGTATGTTGTCTTCAAGGAACCCACTTTAAATATAAAGGCACAGATATATTAAAAGTAAAGAGATAGATAAAATGGGCAAAGATGTACTAATACTAACCAAAGGAAAGCTGGAGTAGTTATATTAATTTCCAACAAAACAAACTTCAGATCAAGAACAATTATCAGGGATAAAGAGGGACATTACATAGTGATAAGTGTATCAGTTCTCCAGAGACATAATAATGCTTAAAGTGTATGCATCTAACAACAGAGCATCAAATTATATGAGGCAAAAACTGATAGAACTCCAAGGATAAATAGACAAATTTACTATTTCATTTGGAGACTTCAGCACTTATCTATCAGTAATTGAGAGATCCAGCAGGCAGATAATCAGTAAAATTATAGTTGAAGTGAACACCACCATCAGGACACTGGATCTAATTGACATTTATAGACTGCTTAATCCAGTAACAGCAGAATATACATTCTTTTCAAGTTCACATGGAATATTCACCAAGACAGACTGCATTCTGGGTCATAAAACACACCTTAACAAATTTCAAAGAAAAGATATCATACAAAATATGCTTTTAGTCCATAATGGAATTAAACTATAAATCAATAAGAGAAACATAACTGGAAAATCTCAAACTATTTTGAGATTAAACTACACACTTCTGAATAACACTGGTTCAAAGAAGACGTCTCAAGAAATTTTAAAAATATTTTGAACTAAATGAAAATGGAAATACAACTTATCGAACTTTGTGGGATGCAGTGAAAGCAGTGCATAGAGGGAAATTTATAGTATTGAATGAATATACTAGAAAAGAAGAAAGATCTAAAATCAATAACAAGCTTCTACCTTAGGAGACGAGAAAATTAAATGCAAAATGAGCAGAAGAAAGTAAATGATAAAAATCAGAGCAGAAATCAATTAAAATAAAAACAGGAAAAATAGAGAAAATCAATGAAACAAAAAACTTACTCTTTTAAAAGATCAATAAAATTGGTCAAACCCCCTAGCCAGGATCATCAAGAATAAAAAAAAAGAGAGAAGACACAAATTACTAATATTAGAAATGGAAGAGGAACCTTCACTACTGATCCCATGGACAGTAGAAAAGGCAATAAAGGAGTACTATGAATAACTCATTCTCACAAATTTGATAACCTAGATGAAATTTGATAACAAATTCCTTGAAAGATGTAATCTACCAAAACTCACACAAGGAAAATTTGATAATCTGAATAGGCTTATATTGATTAAAGAAATTGAGTCAACGATTAATAACCTTCCAAAACAGAAAGCACCAGGCCCAGATGGTCTTACTGGTGAGTACTACCAGAGATTTAAGGAACAAAATGATACCCATTTTCTACAATCTATTCCAGAAAATAGAAACAGAAGAAATACTTCCTAACTCATTCTGTGAGGCCAGCATTACCCTAATACCAAAACCAGACAAAGCTATTGCAAGAAAAGAAAACTACAGACCAGTATCTCTCATGAACATATATTTTAAAATCTTCCACAAAATATTAACAAATTGAATGCACTAATATATAAAGATAATTATACACCATAACCAACTGGGATTTATCCCAGGTATGTAAGGCTGGTTCAACCTTCAAAAATCGATTAGTATAATCCAGTACTTTAACAAACTAAAAAAGAAATTATATAAAATAGGTGCAGAAAAATAATTTTACAAAATACAATACCCATCTATGATAAAAATTCACAGTAAACTAGGAGGAAAGGGGAACGTCCTCAGCTTTATGAAGAATATATTTTAACAACCTTATAGCTAACATCATGATGAAATGCTAACTTAATGATGAAATGCTAGGTGCTTTTCCCCTAAGAACAGGGAAACAGGGACAGGATGTCCCTCTTTTTTTAAACTCCTGTTCAGCATTGGGCTGGAAGTCCTAACTAATGCAATGAAACAAGAAAAGAAAAGAAAAAAAAGACTGGGAAAGAAGATATAAAATTGTCTTTTTTGCAGATGACATAGTTGTCTATAAAGAAAAGCCCAAAGAATTAATTAAAAAGACCAACAACCAGTCCCTTTCCTATATACCAGCAATAAACAATTGGAATTTGAAATTTAAAGTACAGTGCCATTTACATCAGCATCAAAAAAAAGGCATAAATCTAAAAAATATATACAAGATCTATTTGAGGAAAACTACAAAGCTCTGATCAAAGAAGATTTAATAAATGGAGAGATATTCCTTGTTCATGGATAGGAAGACCCATTGTTAGAATGTCAGTTCTTCACAACTTGATTATAGATTCAGTGCAATTACAGTCAAAATCCTAGTGAGCTACTTTGTGGATACTGGCAAACAGATACTAAAGTTCATATGGAAAGGCAAGAGACCCAGAATAGCCAACATAATATTGAAGTCAGAAGACTGGCACTACCAAACTTAAAGATTTACTATAAAGCTGTAGTAATCAAGACAGTGTAGTATTGACAAAAGATAATTGGAACAAAATGGTAAGCTCAGAAGTAGAACACCACAAATATAGTCAATTGGTCTTTGACAAAGAACATGGGCAATTCAATGGATAGTCTTTTCAACAAATGGTACTAGAACAGCTGGATATCCACAAGCAAAAAAATGGAATTAGGCAAATACTATACATCTTTAACAAAAATTAACTCAAAATTAATCATAGACCTAAATGTAAAATGAATAGCTGTGAAACTCCTAGAAGATAACAGAGGAGAAAACTTCAATGACTTTGGATTTGGCAATGAGTTTTTAGATACAACAAAACAAAAGCATGATCCATGAATGAAAAATTTTTTAGGTTGGACTTCATTAAAGTTAAAAAACTTCTGCTCCATGACATGTTCAGAGAATGAAGACATGCCATTACTGGGAGAAAATAATTGCAAAACATATCTGTTAAAGGACTTGTATCCAAAATATAGAAAGAACTCTTAAGAGTCAACGATAAGAGAAACAATCCAATTAAAAAGTGGGCAAAAGATTTGAAGACACCATACGAAATAAGACGTACAGGTGGCAAAGAAGCATATTAAGATATTCACATCATATGTCATTAGAGAATTGCAAACTAAAACAACAATGACATTCCATTACACACCTGTAGGAATGGCTAAAATCCAAAACCCTGACAATACCAAATGCTAGCAAAGATGTGGAGCAACAGGAGTTCTCATTCATTGTTGGTGGAAAGCAGCTTTGGAACACAGTTTGGCAGTTTCTTACAAAGCTAAACATACTCCTGCCATGTGATTCAGCAGTCATGCTCCTTGGTGTTTACTGAAATGAGTGTAAATCTTATGTCTACACAAAACCTGCACATGAATGTTTATAGCAGCTTTATTCATAGTTGCTAAAAATTGGAAGCAACCAATAATGTCCTTCAAAAGTTAAATGGATAAACAAACTGTGGTACATCCATACAGTGGACTATTATTCAGCAATAAAGAGAAATGAGCTATTAGGCCACAAAAAGACACAGAGTAACCTTTAAATACATCCCACTAAATGAAAAAAAAGCCAATCTGAAAAATCTAAATACCATATGATTCCAACTATGTGACATTCTGGAAAAGGCAAAACTATAGAGACAGTAAAGAACAGTGCTTGCCAGGGATTGGGGGAAGGGGACAAAGGATGAATCAGTGGAGGACAGGTGAATTTTACGGCAGTGAAACTATTTTGTATGATACTGTAAAAGTGGATACATGATATTATATATTTCTCAAAACTCAGAACTGTACAACACAGAGTGAACCCTAGGGTAAACTATGGACTTTAGTTTGTAATAAAGTGTCAATATTGGTTCATCAATTGCAACAAATCTACCATACCAATGTAAGATGTTAATAGTAGGGGAAACTGGGCAGGGGTAGTATATAGGAACTCTCTGTACTTTCTGTTCAATTTTTCTGTAAACATAAAACTTCTTTAAGAAATAAAGTCTGTTAACTAAAACAAAATATTCTAGTAAAGTCAAGCATAATTCTGTAATATGGTAGTGTATCTATCTTGTGTCTGTGTCCAACCTACTAGGAAACACTGATACATGCTTAGGAACCACAAGACAAGATTACCAACTGTCACTATATCATCTGACATTATTTTAAAAGTTTTAGCTACTGTAGTGGGATATGATGCACAAATCATCATATAAGGAAATGAAAGCATTGCTATTTCGAGAAAATATAAACAAACCCAAAAGACTTATAAAACCCAAAGACAATTCTATTTTTTCAACTACTGATAGAGAGTAATATAACAGCAATACATATAATAAAGTTTTTAAAAATCAGTTTCCCTACACACAAGTAATTAGCAGAAAATATAATAGGAAAAAGATCCCACTCAAGATAGAAACAGAACATAATAATTAAGAATAACCTTAGTGAGAATTAGATGGGACACTTATGAAGAAAATTTTGAAAATTTACTGAGACCTAGAAACTGACTTAAGCAGAAAGGCAATTTATCATCTAAACAGAAGACTGATTATTTTTAGATTAATGAATTAGATATAATCCAATCCCATTCAAAATTCTCATTACCCATTATAAATCAGGTGTGGGATTTAATTATTCTCAGTATAGCTTATAAGAATGAGCAGGTGAAATAGCTTAATATTTTAAGAAGAGGAAGACTACTGCTACTAGATATTAAAAGAAATAATAAAGACAGAATAATCCCTGTGACATTGATCCATCTAGATTTACAGATGTGGGACAAAAAAAGGTAGCTTTTCAATAACCAAGAATATAAAAGAATTTAATATTGATAGGGATAACATTACACATCAGTAGGGAAGATAAGAATTAAAAATGATGCTAGAATAATTGCATCACCCTTTCTAATCAGTTCAACAAATGTTTGTTGAGTGCCTACGATATATTAAGGACTGTGCTGGATTTTAAGGGGCTTATTGTTAAGCCATGAAGAGTTTACAGTTAGTAGAGATATAGGTAACATGGTAAAAAATCATTTCAACATATTAGGATAAATGCTAAAATAGAGATTAATTTACAGTCCTAAATGAGCACAAAAGAGATACACTTAGCCCAAGCTGGGTTTCCCAGAAGACTTGATTTAGGAAATGACACTTGGTTTGAATAATGGATAAATTAGTAACAAGGTAAACAGGGTAGAAAGAGCACTCCAGGTGAATGGAACAGTATGAGGAAAGACATGAAGGCATGAAACAGCCTGATATTTTCAGGGGACTTTAATCAGTTGCATTCACTAGAGCATAAAGTGAAAAGTAGGAAGTGTTGCTGTTTGGTTAAAAGAGTTTGTTTTGATACTCACCTCACATAGTACATCAAAACAATGGTTTAAATAGATAAGTATTTTAAAACCATAAGTAACAAAAGAGTAGGTGAAAATTTTTAATGGGAATAGATGTTTTAAACTTAAATATGGTAGAAAAAGCCATGAAAGACTGGACAGGTTTAACTACATACAAATTTTAAACTTCTCCCATTCAGATATTTTTAAAAACACTAAAAGATTTAAGGAGCTACATTAAATGTTAAGTGGGTCAAGTGGTTATTTTGGGTCATTTTTACTTTTTTTTTTTTTTTTTTAAAGGGTCCGGGGGCCTCTCACTGTTGTGGCCTCTCCTGTTGCGGAGCACAAGCTCCGGACGCGCAGGCTTAGCGGCCATGGCTCACGGGCCCAGCCGCTCCGTGGCATGTGGGATCCTCCCAGACCGGGTCACGAGCCCGTGTCCCCTGCATTGACAGGTGGACTTTCAACCACTGCACCACCAGGGAAGCCCCATTTTTACTTTTATGTATTTCCAGATGTTCTACAGTGAGCTTATTTAGGGGTTAAAAGTTATCTTTAACATTATATTTTTAAAATAATATGACAAACCACAAACTGGGCAGATGTTAGCAGTAAAATAGGGCAGAAAAAAGTTAATGTCTGCAACACATAAAGAACTCTACAATCTTTTTTTAAATGACCCCCAAAATACATGGGCAAAGGACATGATCAAGCAATATGTAGAATATTGCAGATAGCTGATAAACAAATAACAAAAAGAATATTCAACCTCACTGGTAGTCAAGCATATATACATTTTAAGATACCAGATTGTCCATCAAATTAATGAAGAATTTAAAAAATAATATTCTGTGCTAGGATGAATTCAATGAAATAGATTCTGACTTTATACATTGTTTGTGGAATGTTCATTATTGCAGCCTTTCTGGAAATTGACTTCACTTTATGACCAGATAATGCTACATTTCAGACTCTATTCCAGGGGTGGAAATGCAGAATGCATTAAAAGACTACTGCACAAAGATGTTTGTCTCAGTGCGTTTATAATAGGGTAAAACTACATTCTGAAGAGAATCCATGAATTTTAAAATATTATACATAATATTTAATAAGCCATAATTGAAAAAACATTAGTGACCTCTTAATATCTTTAATGGCTGTGCTATTGAGTAGGGACAACATATGTAATGCTTACATACCAACCTTATAATTCTGTTATTCACATACTTATCTCAACTATTTGGCAGTGTCATCTGATGTTACAGACTTTAACATCCACTTATAGTCTAATATGCATATAATAAATCCTATAAAGCAAAATTTTACTGTAAAGAAGACTTATAAACAATATAAATGTCTAGCATTAAGAAAATGATTAAATTATGGTACTGCAGAATGTTAGATAGAATATAATATGTAGCCATTGAACAATTTAGTTATGAAATATTTACAGTAACATGGTAAAATATTTATATTTCAAATAGAATCTTAAACATAAAACAGATATAGTTAGGGGCTTCCCTGGTGGCACAGTGGTTAGGAGTCTGCCTGCCAATGCAGGGGACGCGGGTTCAAGTGCTGGTCCAGGATGATCCCATATGCTGCGGAGCAAATGGGCCCGTACGCTGCAGCTACTGAGCCTGCGCTCTAGAACCCGCGAGCCACGACTGCTGAGGCCCGTGCACCTGGAGCCTGTGTGCCTGAAGCCCGTGCTCTGCAACAACAGAAGCCACCACAATAAGAAGCCCACGCACCACAACGAAGAGTGGCCCTTACTCACCACAACTAGAGAAAAGCCTGAGCGCAGCAACAAAGACCCAACACAGCCAAAAATAAAATAAATAAAATTAATTAATTAAAAGAAAACAGATAAGTTTTATAAGTATGCTTCCACAAAAGAACTAGAAGGAAATATGCAAGTATATTTACAGTGTCATCTCTGTATGGTAGGATTATGGATTATTTACTTAATCTGGGGTTTTTTGTACTTTCAATACTTTTCAAATATTTTTAAATGAACATTAATATAACAACTTAGAAAAAGTTTAAGATAACCAACCATACCACATTTTTTCCCCATTAACACATTTTTTTTAAAATGTGTTCACAAATTGTGATGGAGTACAAACTCATAGAATTTTAACTATCTTGTTATATTCTGAATCTTAAAAAAAACACCTTCTTTATACTGTCTTTCCAGAAAGACCAAAAAATTCAAACAGCTTCTTTAGATGGCTGGGCAAATAGCATTAAATTTTAGTTTCTAAATAAGTGTTAATCTATCTAGAGTAATTCTAGACAGTTAAATGGGTTCACACACTAAGATCCTTTAGGTTTAGCAATTTAATGTTCAGGCCATAAGCTAATTATTCAGTGTTTGTTTACTTATAATTACACTATTCAGTATTACAGGGGAAAAGATCTCCGTAAAGGTCCCACGTACATTTTATTGCACCTTAGTGATTACCCCATGTAAACATTGTTACATTTATTCATATGAAACAGAGGAATTGTTCAACTGGACTCACTACTATGATAAAGTATGACATTAAGCAAACTCAAACATATTTTTATTTCATTGGAAACCATATATTTGCTTCTTTAAAAATGCTGTTTTGTTTGTCATATGTTTTTCAGGAATATTAAGTGGATCTATAATTGTCCTACCCATTAAATAAGATAACTCTGAAAGCCCTTAGCGCTCTATTTCATAATTATTAGATGCTTGATAAATGTTTATTGAATGAATGAGTGAATTAGGGAATGAAAGAATGAAAGGCACCATCCTTTCTTTCCTTTCCTTTCCTTTTCTTTTGAATCCAAAGAAAGCTTAATATTAGTAACAAAAAAAAGATGAATCAACTAAAGATTTAATTTTGTTTATACAGAGAGTAAAATAATACATTGATAAATGTATTATGTGTTATATTACATATGATATAATTATATGCATATGTTAATTGAAATATAGAGTACATTTTAATTCTCACATCCTAAATTTTGTTTTAATATAGGGACCACGAGGACTGCAAGGTGATGCTGGACCTCCTGGAGAAACGGGTGCTGAGGTAATTTTTCTTGGGACTCTTTCTTGTTAGTTCATCAATACTCAATACTTTTTGTAAGACTCCTCTTAAGGTTAAGTTGATATCTTAGGTATATATATTTTGAAGAATAATTTTATAGTGTTTTCTTTCATATTCAGGAAATAAAACCTAAAATTCTATTAGAACCAGGGATGACTGTTGTATGAACCTAATTTTATGCATATAAAATTCCCTTAACAGTTCATTTAAATGACAGAACAAAAAGTGAATAAAACTTTCCCTTCACTGATTTAGAGTTAACTTTGATAACCCTTCACTCCATTATAGAAGAATATTGAAAAGTGACTCTTCTTCAAGATATATTTTAGAATAATAAACCATACTTGTTATAATTATAAAATCCAATTACTTCATTTCTTTTGTTTGCTAACTTTAGCGCTAAAAAATTAGGCATAAATTCTCTCCTCCCTTGGCTTCTGTGAAACTGCTCCCTCTTGATTCTGCTTTTTACCTTCTGATTAGCCTCAGTCTTGATGGGAAACTGTCCTTCCTCTTCCTCAGCTTACAATCATATTATCACATAGACTTTAATTACCAGTATTATTCTGATAGCTCTAGCTTGATAGCTCTAACTCATGCCTCACTCCTTGGGGCTCCAGTTATTGATTTCCTGTTGTCTTTTATGTATGCACCTAGGTATCCCACAAACATCTCAAATTCAAAATATCTAAACCAAACCCATCGCTTTCCCACTGTTATTCCTCTTTTTATTCTCATCTCACTGAAAGATATCCCTTATGCCCAGTAACCCCAAACTGAGAGTCATCCTAGACTTCCCTTCCTTCAATCAGCTCTTTTCCCTTTGAATAAGCTCCCACTAATGTCTCACCTCCATCCTTTCCTTTCCGTCCCCATTGCCGGTGCTCCAGTTCTCTGCTCTAATTCCATGTCTCCTCCAACTGCCATTATTCCTTAGCTACTTGTGGCCAGTTTACCTTTGTCGTATCATTCTTGTCCTTGAAATTTTTCAATGGTCTCATAGCCTTTAATAAAATGCCAATTTCTTAACATGATAATGTTCTGCATTGTCTAATGTCTGCAGACCTTTTCAACCACATTCCAATAGAACTTTTCTCCTTCTCTAATTCCACGATTATGCCATGCTTTCTTGCTGTGTACTGTGTATCCACTGGGAGTCCAAGGGTGGCTGAGATATGGTCCCTGACTCCGTTAGCCATTTATAATCTATTCCAGGAGATAATCATGTAAAAGATCATTATACTTCTGTTAGACCCAATGATGGAGACATTCACGTGGCATTATAAGAGTACAGCAATGGGTATGTAACCTTACCTGGATAAGGGGAAAAAGAGGACTTGTCTGTGTTGAGGCAGGGGGAGGGTAATGAGTTTTAAGGAATGAGTATGAGTTAGCCGTATGAAAAGAGGGAATAAGGATATGGCGATTCCAGAAAAAGGGGTAGTATGAGTAGGAACATGCAAACATGAGACAGTGTGGATTCTTTGATGCTTAAAGTCAAAACAAGGAGTGATGATAGATGAAATTACAGAGAAATGGTTAGATCAAACGAAAAATCTTATATACTCTGTTAAGAAGATTGAATTTTTCATCTCACGGGCTACAGTAAGTCATTGTGAGGTAGGCACAGGGCAGTGATAAAGTCAGATTTGTATTTTTGGAAGATTATTTTAGCAGTCTCAAGGAAGATGTATTTGAGAAGACAAGAGTGCAGACATATATACCTTCTAAAAAGCTGTTGCATTCAACTAGTTAAGAAACAATGGAGGTGCAAACTAAAGTAGTCAGCATAAGTAAGAAGGGGATGGGGCTGCCCTGGTGACGCAGTGGTTGAGAGTCCGCCTGCCGATGCAGGGGACGCGGGTTCGTGCCCCGGTCCGGGAAGATCCCACATGCCGTGGGGCGGCTGGGCCCATGAGCCATGGCCGCTGAGCCTGCGCATCCGGAGCCTGTGCTCCGCAACGGGGGAGGCCACAACAGCGAGAGGCCCGTGTACCGCAAAAAAAAAAAAAAAAAAAAAAAAAAAAAAAAGAAGTGGATGTATTTGAGAAATGTTTGTTACATAAATTCTGGAGAACCTGCATATTTGTGGGATATGGAAAGTAAATGGGAAAGAGAAGTCAAAAATTATTTCCAGATTTCAACAGGATGGATGGCAATATCCTTTCCTGAGACAAGAAAAGAAGAATGTTAGTCATAATCTGATTCAAAAGCCAATGCTGAAAACCTATACTATGCCACATCCATCCTCTGAGTCTAAAAAAAAGCAGAGGAATGTCATACCTCATAACTTGAAAAAAAAATTTTTTTAACAGGGTAGGAGACAAGAATCTGTCATGATAAGGAGTAGGGGTTGAGCATATTTTCTATTGAGGAAAATATGCTGGTTTAGAATAGTGGTTGAGGATAATGGAAGAGGGAAATGACTAAAGACATGTAAAAGCAGATATACCTTATTAAAAGTAAAACTGAAGTAGGAGACTTTGAATTTGTATTATATTAATAATAATGTTGTTAATACTAGGTAACAACTTCAGAGAACTTTCTATGTTCCTAGCAGTATTTATGTACTTTACCTGATTAATGAATTCTCACAATACCCCATGAGGTAATGCAATTACCCTCATTCTACAGATTGAGGAAACTAAGCCATGAAATGGTTAAGCAACTTGTTCAAGAGCAATAGCTGTGCAATAGTAGTGCAATAGCAATAGTAGTGGTAGAGCCCGCATTTAAATTTAGGCAGTCTCTCTCTGCAACCCATTCTCTTAGTCACTATGCCTCTCAATATGTAATGAAGCCACTTTGCACAAGAGTGTAATTTTTCCATTGATGTTCAACTGGGAATGGAAATGGAGAAGGCAATTTAAAGTGCTGATCCAAGACTGGCATAAGGAAAGAGGTACCACAGAGATTAGAAGATCAACTATTGGATTTAGCCTAAGAATAAAAGAAGCCAAGAGGAGCTGACAGATTGGGTGAAATGGGAGTAGACGAGGCCTAGGGGATTAAAAGCAATTTTGATGTGGAGGAAGTCCTGAGAGAGTTGGAATTCTCTCTTGAGAGATAATTTTAACCTTAGGTTAGGATACTAAATTCTATCATTTCTGAGGCAGAGCAGAAACTCAGGCAGTCTCACTTCATAGTCCTTCCTCTTAAGTACTGTAATACACTGCCTCTTATAACAGTAAAGTCACAAAGGTAACCAACAGAAAATTTTAAATAATATAACTATTTAAAAATTGGTGAAATGATGGTAAAATGGAGGGGGTTTTAAGGGAACTAAACTTTTAGCAAGGTAATACATCAAGAATTAGAGGTAGATTTCTTGGTTATAGAAATAACCATTAGGAGAACTAAAAACAAATTGTTTTATAAAGTAGTTGCCTCTGAGGAATGGGGCTGGGGCTTTTCATTATAAGTCCATCTGTACTATTATGCCTGTATAGCTTTTATTTTGGAAGAAGCAAAGAGAGTCTGGATTGTGGAAGCTGAGTCAAAATGGAAAATTGAACTTCTCATCTAAAATACTGTAACAACATAAGAGATATTTTAATCTCTAATAATTATTAGAAAGGTTATCACCCATGGATCAGAACTATTGAGGAATCCCTGGAAGACAGAAAGCAAACAGGAAACATCTGGTCAAGATAGTATCAGAGGTTAATGGCTTTAAACTACCCCTCTACTCTGAAAACATGGGGATTATAGAATGCATATGTATGTATTTATAATTGTGTGTGTATAAGTACACATACATACATACACACACATAGAGTAAGAGAAGAGAGTGAGGAAGCAGAGAAGGGAGAGGCAGGCAGAGTATTCTCAACAACAAGATAAATGTCTCCAAGAGAAAAAATAAACAAAACAATACAGCAGCAATTATAGGAGCTCGAAGCTTATAAATAGCCAGAGGTTGCAAGAAGTTATATGTTTTCAAGATAAAAGCTTCAACCAAAATCCTCCCAACTGGACCCACCCATGAAAGGGGCATGGGAAAAAAATGCCTTATATATGTATATATATAATTCATATCTTCTTTGTGTGATATATTTTATAAAACCAATAAAGAAAATGGAATATTTTTCAAGAAGTGTATTCCAAGAGGGATCAACATAAATAGATGGGAAGAATAAAAAGTGAAAAACACAGAGAATAGTAAGGGTCTGAGGGTAGAAAATTAGAAGAGGAAATGGGAAGTAGTTTGTCTTGACCAAAGATGAAAGGACGAGAGGAAGGATTAGAAGAAACTGGTCTAAGCAGTCCTGATTTCTGGTGATGTTGTTTTAGCATTTGAACTGTTAAACGGTCCCAGAAATTATCTGGTCTTACGCCATGATGTTTATAAAGGAGCAGCAAAAATCCTTTCCTGGACATAGATATCCCATCCTTGGGCTGAAAATTACTTCCATGTTCTTATGAGGTTGTTATTGCCTTTATGTTGGTGAAGGAATGTGTACAAACAATGTGTCAAATCATTCTATTCTAGGGACCTTCAGGTATTGAGGGAGAATCTGGTCTGCAAGGAGAGCCAGGTGCAAAGGTAACCTTCCTAAATAGTAAAGGAGGTCTCTAAACTTTCACCATTGACTCCCCGATGTTTGCAATATTTTGGCAAACAGCCACCATCTTGGAAGCAGGTAAAGGACAGCAGATAAAAGTGGAAAGTGTTCTCAAATGAGTCAGAATAAAATATTACTGAGAAAAAAATATTATTTGTCTCTCTATATATGCAGATAAGTATGTGTGTGTATATCTATACACACACATATATATATACGGTTATATATGGGAGGGAATACTAATGAAAAAGCAAACTATTATAAATAAATTAATCTGAAGAAAAGGAAAAAATATGTTTTAGAACCCCTGTCTTCATGATATACCCTCCATAACTATTAGACATGCAGTTTTAGTAGAAAAGAGTTTAATCTTTCCCTTTGTTTCTTCAGGGAGATGTTGGACCTGCAGGCAGTGTTGGAGTGACTGGGGAGCCAGGGTTACGGGTACGTGCCTACTAGAAACCATTTTAATGCACTGGCCCTCCTATTTTAGAGACTCAAGACTCAGCCTAAAGACTTCAAAGACTGTATAATAAACTTTTCTGGTGCATATAGAAAATGTTTGTCTTTATTTCATAATTTCAAAAGCTGCATGCTAAACCCTGTTCACATTGTAATTTAGTAGCATTGAGAGTCCTAACCACACACATCCTTTTTCTCAGAATCAGATGTACTCAGCAGAATCCTTGCCAAATGTGTGGAGTCACTGTGATTGTCACTAATGTTAGCATGAAGAAGAAATTCACAAATACTAGTGATCAACTCTCATGCTATTTCCAGACCTAACAAGACAGACAGACATTGAAATCTAATTTGTGTTTAGAAAAACAGCAACAAAAAACTAGAGTTATGCAAAGTTAACAAGATTCAAAGAAATAATTGTAGATTTTTGTAGACAAAAACAATTGTAGATAATTGTGATGAGATAGCTTACAGAAGTTATTCTAATATAGACAGTGGTTAATTTAAGCTGTGGTAAGTTTTTTTCCAAGATAACAGGGACCAAGAGACATTTGTTTACTAAAAGGTAAAGTTGGGAGATGTATTTTGCATTCGATTTCTTTCTTGTTCATTTTCCCTTTTTTTTCAGGGGGGTGGGAAGTATGAGGCCAGGGTAATGGAAGTGTCAGCAGTTGGAGCAATGAGCAACTGTGAAGACGCACTGATTAATTTACTTTTAAATAGTTCAGGTGGCAAGAGAGACAGTACTTCTTTAATAGCTTCATAAATTGTGGCTCTACATTTCTACAAGTTCTGTGTCTAGAAGACAACTTCCAAATATACCAGGGCCTTGATAGTCGCCTCTTCTCTGTAAGGGAGAAAATACAGACCTTAAAAATCTGGTGCACTGATTTTAACTGAATTAAGTTGTATTAATCCATGTAAATTAAGAAAAGCAAGATACTCTAATTTTATGAAATTCAGTCTTTACAGTCTTTGAACTAAGAAACATAGGTATAGCTGTCTAAATACCCAAAGCTACCAAATGAATACATATTACCTTTAATCATCCAAAAGTTATTAATATTCTGAGACCATCTTGTGTTTGAATTTACAGTGCTATGACTCTTTAAATCATCTTCAGAGTTATTCCAGGCAAATTAAATCATGTTCATTATACTTTCAAATACTCCTTATAAATAAAGTAGAAGTAGGAATGAATGTATATAAACCTGCTACTGCTATAGATACCAGGGGCAAAAAATAAATTTAGATAAATGATTTAGCGAAATAATAAATCTTACATTTCTGCTACCAAATAGGGTGAACCAGGAGGTGCTGGAGAGGAAGGTCTCCAGGGTAAAGATGGAATAAAGGTAAATTGTACTTTTAACGCTATGATTAAGGTAGATGTTTATGAGAGATCTTTCAAATATTAAACGCAATTTTTTATGTGCCAACAAAATTCTCTTATTGCGTGGCATAATTATTTTACTACTTTTCCTTTCTCAAAAATTTTTACTGTGTTACAGGGGAACCCAGGAAGAAGGGGACTTCCTGGAGAGGATGGAGAAAAAGGAGAGACAGGCTTACCAGGAACCACAGGGCCCCTGGGTGGACCAGGTGTAATGGGTCCTCCAGTGAGTACTGCTGGGTTCAATACTCAGTGAACTCAGTCCTCTACACACACACACACACACACACACACACACACACACACACACAAGTGTGAGCCATACACACACATTCTTGTCCCCCTTATATGTCCATTTGGTATTTGAAGGTGTGGAACTATGGCTTGAGTAAAGAACAAACCAGGGACTGGTTATCAGCCTTCCTAACATCCAAGGAAAAAGGATATTTTTCCCATGTGTCACACATGCTATTGAACTTCTTCATTTTTTTTCTCACTTTATTGCGACGTAATTGACATGTATTATATAAGTTACATAAGTTTACAGTGCATGACCTGTTGATTTGTTATGCATAAATATTGCTAAATGATTTACCATAATCAGCTTAGTTAGCACATCTATCACCTCACACAGTTACCTTTTTGTGTGTGTGGTGAGAATTTTTAAGAGTTACTGTCTTAGCATCTTTCAAGTACACAGTACAGTGTTGTTAACTATAGTCACCATGCTGTGCATTAGATCTCCAGAACTTATTCATCTTATAACTGGAAATTTGTACCCTTTGACCACCTTCACCTATTCTCCCCATCTCTTCACCCCTGGCAACACCAAACAACTCTGTTTCTATGAGTTCTTATGAGTTTCTTTAGGTAATACATATTCATGAGATCATAGAGTATTTGTCTTTCTCTGACTTATTTCACAAGCATAATGCTTTCAAGGTCTATCCATGTTGTTTCAAATGGCAGAATTTCCTTCTGTTTATGACTGAATAATATTACATTGTATACATAGAGAACATATATATATATGTGTGTATATGATCACATTTTTTCAAATATTAGTTGACCTTATATGCATGGGTTTATTTCTGGGCTCTTGATTCTGTTCTTTTGGTCTATATGTCTGTTTTAATGCTGGTACCATACTGTTTTGGTTAATATAGTTTTGTATTGATAAAGTCTGAAATTAGGAAGTGTGATGCCTCCAGCCTTGTTCTTCTTTCTCAAGATTGTTTTAGCTATTCGGTGTCTTTTATGGTTCCATGAAAATTTTAGAATTGCTTTTTTCTATTTTGATAAAAACAAAACTGCCTGGAATCTTGATAGGGATTATAGTGAATCTATAGATTGCTTTGGATAGTATGGACATTTTAACAATATGTGAAAATGAGACTTTTTCCATTTATTTGTATTTTCTTCAGTTCCTTTCATCAGTGTCTTCTGGTTTTCAGTGTATAGATATTTTACCTCTTGGGTTATATTTATTCTAAGTATTTTATTGTTTTTGATGCTATTGTAAATGGGATTATTTTCTTTATTTCTTTTTCAGATAATTTGTTGTTAGTGTGTGGAAATATGACTGGGTTTTTGTAGGTTGATTTTGTGTCCTGCAATTTTATTGAAATCATTTATTAATGCTAACAGTTTTGTGGTACAGTCTTCAGAGTTTTCTGTATATTAAGATGTCACCTGCAAATAGACATGGTTTTACTTCTGTTTTACTTCTTCCTTTCTAACTTGGATGCCTTTTATTTCTCTTTCTTGCCCAATTGCTCAAGCTTGGACTTCCAGTCACACTTGCCATGTTCCTGATCTTGGAGGAAAAGCTTTTTTTGAGTATGATGTTAGCTGTGGGTTTTTCATATGTGGCTTTTATTATGTTGAGGTACATTCCTTCTATACCCAATTTGTTGAGACTTTTTTTCATGAAAGGTTGTTGAATTTTTTCCAGGCCTTGTCTGCATCTATTCAGATGATCGTATGTTTTTTTTCTTTAATTCTGGGAATGTGGTACATCACATTGACTGATTTGCAGATTTTTGAGTCATCTTTGCATACCTGGAATAAATCCCACTTGATCATGGTGTATGGTCCTTTTAATATGCTTATTGAATTCAGTTTGCTAGTATTTTGAGAATTTTTGCATCTCTATTTGTCAGAGATACTGGCTGGCCTGAATTTTTTTTTTCTTGTAGTATCCTTATCTGGCTTGGCATCAGAGTAATGCTTGCCTTGTAAAATGTCTTTGGGTGTATTCCTTCTTCAAAATTTTGGGAAAATTTGAGAAAGTTTAGCATTAATTCTTCTTTAAATGTTTGATATGGTTCAGCATTGAAACCATTTGGTCCTGGGCTTTTCTTTGTTGAGAGGTTTTTCACTACTGATTCAATCTCCTTATTCATTGGTCTTTATAGATTTTCTATTTCTTCATGATTCAGTCTCGGTAGGTAGTATCTTTCTATTTCTCCATTTCTTCTAGGTTTTCAATTTGCTGGCAAATAATTGTATGTAGTAGTCTCTTATGATCCTTTTTCTTTCTGTGGTATCCTTTATGTCTCCTCTTTCATTTCTAACTTTGAGTCCTCTCTCTCGGTGAGTTTGGCTAAAGGTTTGTCAATTTTGTTTATCATTTTTTTTTCTGACAGTTCAGGTAACATTTCTTTTTCATATTGTAAGTCCATAAGCTTTATTTTTTTAACATCTTTATTGGCGTATAATTGCTTTACAATGGTGTGTTAGTTTCTGCCGTATAACAAAGTGAATCAGCTATACGTATACATATATCCCGATATCTCCTCCCTCTTCCATCTCCCTCCCACCCTCCCTATCCTACCCCTCTAGGTGGTCACAAAGCACCAAGCTGACCTCCCTGTGCTATGTGGCTGCTTCCACTGGCTATCTGTTTTACATTTGGTAGTGTATATATGTCCATGCCACTCTCTCACTTCGTCGCAGCTTACCCTTCCCCCTCCCCATGTCCTCAAGTCCATTCTCTACATCTGCATCTTTATTCCCGTCCTGCCCCTAGGTTCTTCAGAACCATTTTTTTTTAGATTCCATATATATGTGTTAGCATATGGTATTTGTTTCTCTCTTTCTGACTTACTTCACTCTGTATGACAGACTCTACGTCCATCCACCTCACTTCAAATAACTCAATTTCGTTTCTTTTAATGGCTGAGTAATATTCCATTGTATATATGTGCCACATCTTCTTTATCCATTCATCTGTCGATGGACACTTAGGTTGCTTCCATGTCCTGGCTATTGTAAATACAGCTGCAAAAATAGTTCTAAAAGGGAAGTTTATAGTGATAAATTCCACTTTAGAAAAAGGGAAAGACCTCAAATAAGTAACCTAACTTTACTCTTCAAGGAAGTGGAAAAAGAAGAACAAAATAAGGCTAAAGTTAGCAAGAAGGAAGTGATAAAGATTAGAGCAGGAATAAGTGAAATAGAGGATAGGAAAACAATAGAAAAAATTAGTAAGAGTTGGTTTTTAAAAATGATAAACAGTGGAAGTTGTGCACCATCATTCACACTGTAAGACTATAACATGAAACTGTAGCCAAAAGGTCTAACAGCGCTGTAGAGTGTATAGGCATGTACATACATGGCCACTCTGTCTGCAAGATGCTTTAGTGGAATGTTATATCCAAAGTTAGATCTAAAGTTAGATCTTCTCTTGCAATGTCTGCTAAAGAACGAGCATCTGCCAACAAACCTACTACCGCCATTCCAACATGCCGATCAACATTAAAAAGTCGTTTGTGGGCTTCCCTGGTGGTGCAGTGGTTGAGAGCCTGCCTGCCGATGCAGGGGACGCGGGTTCGTGCCCCGGTCCAGTAAGATCCCACATGCCGTGGAGCGGCTGCGACCGTGAGCCATGGCCGCTGAGCCTGCGCGTCCGGAGCCTGTGCTCTGCAACGGGAGAGGCGTACCACTAAAAAAAAAAAAAAAAAAAAAAAAAAAAAAAAAGTCGTTTGTTAGCCCCTTCTTCATAAAATTTAGAAAGGACTAATTTTTCTACCCCAAAGACAACGCCATCTTTACATCTGATTCCAATAGCTGTACTACTGTTTTCCACAGACTTCATAGCATACTCAACTTGAAAAACTCTCCCATCAGGAGAGAAGGTAGAGGCTGACAGGTCATGCCTAGTGCCGATTGAGCTCATCGTGCTAAAACCACTGGGACACCTAGGGCTTCAGGGTCTGAGAAATATTTTTTAATTTCCATGTATTAGTGAGTTTTACAACTTTTCTCTCCTGTTGTTGATTTCTCGTTTCATACCATTGTGGCTGGAAAGATACTTGATATAATTTATATCTAACTGTATTTATAGAGACTTGTATTGTGGACTTACATATGATCTATCTACAGAAATGTTCCATGTGAACATCTTTACATTTTTGGAGAAGAACGTGTATTCTGCTACTGTTGGATGGAATGTTCTTTATATGTCCATTACGTCTATTTGGCCTGTAGGGTTGTTCAAATCTTCTGTTTCCTTATTAATTTTCTGTCTGGAAGATGTAGCCATTTTAGAGAGTAGGATATTAAAGTCCCCAAACAAGATAGTATTGCTGCTCATTGCTCCTTTTATTTCTGTTAGTATTTACTTTATATATTTAGATACTCCAAAGTTTGGCACATAAGTATTTATAATTATTATATATTATCAATTAATTGACCCATTTATCATTATTAATGACCTTCCTTGTCTCTTGTGACTGTTTTCAGCTTAAAATCTATTTTATCTGATATAAGTATAGCTATCCCTGCTTTCTTTTGGTTACCATTTGCTTGAAATATCTTTCCTCATCCCTTCCCACTCAGTCTTTGTATGTCCTTAAAGCTTAAGTGAGTCTCTTGTAGGCAGCATAAAGCTGGGTCTCTTTTTTTAAATCCTTTCAGCCATTCTGTCTTTTGATTGGATAAGTTAATCCATTTACAATTAAAGTAATTACTGATAAGTAAGGACTTCCTATTGCCATTGTGCTCATTGTTTGCTGATTCTTTTACAGACTACTTCATTGCTTCCTCACTTGCCCTTTTCCTTTGTGATTTTTGGACTTTTGTAGCAGTGTGCCTTGAATCCTTTATCATAATCTTGTGTCTCTACTACATGTTTTTCCTTTGTGGCTCACATAAAATACATTACAATTCTAACATCATAGTTTAAGCAGATAAAACTTAACTTTGATGTCATACAGAAACTTTATGTGTTTACTCCTTTCTCCCCCCTCACATTTTAGGTTATTGATGTTACAGTTTAATCTTTTTGTATTCTTTATCCAATAACAAGTCATTGTAGTTATGGTTATTTTTGTTGTTTTTGTTTATGTTTTTGTTTTCTAAAATAATGGGTTCATTGAGATGTAATTCACATATACCATAAAATTCACGTTTAAAGTGTACAATTTAGTGGTTTATAGTACATTCACAAAGTTGTGCAATCGTTATGACTATCTAATTCCAGAACATTTTCATTGTGCCAAAAACAAACCCTGTACCCACTACCAATCATTCCCCATTCTCCCCTTCCCCTACCCTCTGGCAACCACTAATTTACTCTCTGTCTCTGTAGATTTTCCTATTCTGGACTATGTTTAACTTCTTGAAGTGTAAAAAAGACTTCTTTCTTTCTTTCTTTTTTTATTACAACCCACCCCCCGCTGCTTTCCCCGCTTGGTGTCCATACATATGTTCTCTACATCTGTGTCTCAATATCTGCCCTGCAAACTGGCTCACCTGTACCATTTTTCTAGGTTGCACATATATGCGTTAATATACAATATTTATTTTTCTCCTTCTGATTTACTTCACTCTGTATGACAGTCTCTAGATCCATCCACGTCTCTACACATGACCCAATTTCGTTCCTTTTTATGGCTGAGTAATATTCCATTGTATATATGTACCACATCTTTATCCATTCATCTGTCGATGGGCATTCAGGTTGCTTCCATGACCTGGCTATTGTAAATAGTGCTGCAATGAACATTGGGGTGCATGTGCCTTTTATTTTTTTAATTTAATTGAATTTATTTTTTTATACAGGTTATTATTAGTCATCCATTTTATACACATCAGTGTATACATGTCAATCCCAATTTCCCAATTCATCACACCACAACCCCCCACCCCTGCCAATTATTGCATGTGTCTTTTTGAATTATGGTTTTCCCAGGGTATACGTCCAGTAGTAAGATTGCTGGGTCATATGGTAGTCTATTTTTAGTTCTTTAAGGAACCTCCATACTGTTCTCCATAGTGGCTGTATCAATTTACATTCCCACCAACAGTGCAAGAGGGTTCCCTTTTCCCCACACCCTCTCCAGTATTTGTTGTTTGTAGATTTTCTGATGATGCCCATTCTAACTGGTGTGAGGTGATACCTCATTGTAGTTTTCATCTGCATTTCTCTAATAATTAGTGGTGCTGAGCAGCTCTTCATGTGCTTCTTGGCCATCTGTATATCTTCTTTGGAGAAATGTCTATTTATGTCTGCTGCCCATTTTTGGATTGGGTTGTTTGTTTTTTTAATATTGAGCAGCTAGAGCTATTTATATATTTTGGAAATTAATCCTCTGTTGATTCGTTTGCAAATATTTTCTCCCATTTTGAGGGTTGTCTTTTCATCTCGTTTATGGTTTCCTTTGCTGTGCAAAAGATTGTAAGTTTCATTAGGTCCCATTTGTTTATTTTTGTTTTTATTTCCATTACTCTAGGAGGTGGATCAAAAAAGATCTTGCTGTGATTTATCTCAAAGAGTGTTCTTCCTATGTTTTCCTCTAAGAGTTTAAAGGTGTCCGGTCTTATATTTAGGTCTCTAATCAATTTTGAGTTTATTTTTGTGTATGGTGTTAGGGAGTGTTCTAATTTTACTTTTTTACATATAGCTGTCCAGTTTTCCCAGCACCACTTGTTGAAGAGACTGTCTTTTCTCCATTGTATATCCTTGCCTCCTTTGTCATAGATTAGTTGACCATAGGTGCGTGGGTTTATCTCTGGGCTTTCTATCTTATTCCATTGATCTATATTTCTTTTTTTGTGCCAGTACCATATTGTCTTGATTACTGTAGCTCTGTAGTGTAGTCTGAGATCAGGGAGTCTGATTTTTCCAGCTCCCTTTTTTTCCCTCAAGACTGCTTTAGCTATGTGGGGTCTCCATACAAATTTTAAGATTGTTTGTTCTAGTTCCGTAAAAAATGCCATTGGTAATTTAATAGGGATTGCATTAAATCTGTAGATTGCTTTGGGTAGTATAGTCATTTTCACAATATTGATTCTTCCAATCCAAGAACATGGTATATCTCTCCATCTGTTGGTATCATCTTTAATTTCTTTCATCAGTGTCATAGTTTTCTGCATACAGGTCTTTTGTCTACCTAGGTAAGTTTATTCCTAGGTATTTTATTCTTTTTGTTGCAGTGGTAAATGGGAGTGTTTCCTTAATTTCTCTTTCAGATTTTTCATCATTAGTGTATAGGAATGCAAGAGATTTCTGTGCATTAATTTTATATCCTGCAACTTTACCAAATTCATTGATTAGCTCTAGTAGTTTTCTTGTGGTGTCTTTAGGATTCTCTCTATATAGTATCATGTCATCTGAAAAGAGTGACAGTTTTACTTCTTCTTTTCCAATTTGTAACCATTTTATTTCTTTTTCTTCTCTGATTGCCGTGGCTAGGACTTCCAAAACTATGTTGAACAATAGGGGTGAGAGTGGGCATCCTTGTCTTGTTCCTGGTCTTAGAGGAAATGCTTTCAGTTTTTCACCATTGAGAATGATGTTTGCTATGAGTTTGTCATATATGGCCTTTATTATGTTGAGCTAGATCCCCTCTATACCCACTTTCTGGAGAGTTTTTATCATAAATGGGTGTTGAATTTTGTCAAAAGCTTTTTCTGCATCTACTGAGATGATCATATGGTTTTTATTCTTCAGTTTGTTAATATGGTGTATCACATTGATTGATTTGCATATATTGAAGAATCCTTGCATGCCTGGGATAAACCCCCCTTGATCATGGTGTATGATCCTTTCAATGTGTTGTTGGATTCTGTTTGCTAGTATTTTGTTGAGGATTTTTGCATCTATATTCATCAGTGATATTGTTGTGTAATTTTCTTTTTTTGTAGTATCTTTGTCTGGTTTTGGTATCAGGGTGATGCTGGCTTCATAGAATGAGTTTGGGAGTGTTCCTTCCTCTGCAAATTTTTGGAAGAGTTTGAGAAGGATGGGTGTTAGCTCTTCTCTAAACGTTTGATAGAATTCACCTGTGAAGCCATCTGGTCCTGGACTTTTGTTTGTTGGAAGATTCTTAATCACAGTTTCAATTTCATTACTTGTGATTGGTCTGTTCATATTTTCTATTTCTTCCTGGCTCAGTCTTGGAAGGTTATATCCTTCTAAGAATTTGTCCATATCTTCCAGGTTGTCTATTTAATTGGCAGAGTGTTGCTTGTAGTAGTCTCTTAGGATGCTTTGTATTTCTGCGGTGTCTGTTTTAACTTCTCCTTTTTCATTTCAGTTTTATTGATTTGAGTCCTCTCCCTCTTTTTCTTCATGAGTCTGGCTAATGGTTTATCAATTTTGTTTATCTTCTCAAAGAACCAGGTTTTAGTTCTATTGATCTTTGCTTTTGTTTTCTTTGTTTCTATTTTATTTATTTCTGTTCTTATCTTTATGATTTCTTTCCTTCTGCTAACTTTGGGTTTTGTTTGTTCTTATTTCTCTAGTTACTTTACAAGTAAGGTTAGATTGTTTGAGATTTTTCTTGTTTCTTGAGGTAGGCTTGTATAGCTATAAACTTCCCTCTTAGAACTGCTTTTGCCACATCCCAGAGGTTTTGGATCGTCATGTTTTCATTGTCATTTGTCTCTAGATATTTTTTGATTTCATCTTTGATTTCTTCAGTTATCTCTTGGTTTAGTAATATATTGTTTCATCTCCATGTGTTTGTGTTTTTTATGTTTTTTTCCCCTGTAATTGATTTCTATTCTCATAGCCTTGTGGTCAGAAAAGATGCTTGATATGATTTCAGTTTTCTTAAATTTACTGAGGCTTGATTTGTGACCCAAGATGTGATCTATCCTGGAGAATGTTCTGTGCACACTTGAGAAGAAAGTGTAATCTGCTGTTTTTGGATGGAATGTCTTATAAATATCAATTAAATCTCTCTGGTCTGTTGTGTCATTTAACACTTGTGTTTCCTTATTAATTTTCTGTTTGTATGATCTGTCTATTGGTTTGAGTGAGGTGTTAAAGCCCCCCACTATTATTGTGTTATTGTCCATTTCCTCTTTTAGAGCTGTTAGCAGTTGCCTTATATATTGAGGTGCTCTTATACTGGGTGCATATATATTTATAATTGTTATATCTTCTTCTTGGATTGATCCCTTGATCATTATGTAGTGTCCTTCCTTGTCTCTTGTAACATTTTAAAGTCTATTTTAACTGATATGAGTATTGCTACTCCAGCTTTCTTTTGATTTCCATTTGCATGGAATACCTTTTTCCATCCCTTCCCTTTCAGTCTGTATGTGTCCCTAGGTCTGAACTGGGTCTCTTATAGACAGCGTATATATAGATCTTGTTTTTGTATCCATTCAGCAAGCCTGTGTCTTTTGGTTGGAGCATTTAATCCATTCACGTTTAAGGTAATTATCCCTATGTTTGTTCCTGTTACCATTTTCTTAATTGTTTTGGGTTTGTTTCTGTAGGTTCTTTTCTTCTCTTGTGTTTCCCACTTAGAGAAGTTCCTTTAGCATTTGTTGTAGAGCTGGTTTGGTGGTGCTGAATTCTGTTAGCCTTTGCCTGTCTGTAAAGCTTTTGATTTCTCCATCGAATCTGAATGAGATCCTTGCTGTGCAGAGTAATCTTGGTTGTAGGTTCTTCCCTTTCATCACTTTAAGTGTATCATGCCACTCCCTTCTGGCTTGTAGAGTTTCTGCTGAGAAATCAGCTGTTAACCTTATGGGAGTTCCCTTGTATGTTATTTGTCGTTTTCCCCTTGCTGCTTTCAATAATTTTTCTTTGTCTTTAATTTTTGCCAATTTGATTACTGTGTGTCTCAGCATGTTTCTCCTTGGGTTTATCCTGTATGGGATTCTCTGTGCTTCCTAGACTTGGGTGGCTATTTCCTTTCCCATGTTAGGGAAGTTTTCGACTATAATCTCTTCAAATATTTTCTCGGGTCCTTTCTCTCTCTCTTCTCCATCTGGGACCCGTATAATGCAAATATTGTTGCATTTAATGTTGTCCCAGAGGCCTCTTAGGCTGTCTTCATTTCTTTTCATTGTTTTTTCTTTATTCTGTTCCACAGCAGTGAATTCCACCATTCTGTCTTCCAGGTCACTTATCCGTTCTTCTGCCTCAGTTATTCTGCTATTGATTCCTTCTAGTGTATTCTTCACTTCAGTTATTGTATTGTTCATCTCTGTTTGTTTGTTCTTTAATTCTTCTAG
>NW_006785198.1:1609478-1613476 GCF_000442215.2 Lipotes vexillifer | reverse complement strand
CGAACCCGCGTCCCCTGCATCGGCAGGCGGACTCTCAACCACTGCGCCACCGGGGAAGCCCTGTTTGTTTGTTCTTTAATTCTTCTAGATCTTTGTTAAACATTTCTTGCATCTTCTCGATCTTTACCTCCATTCTTTTTCCGAGGTCCTGGATCATCTTCACTATCATTATTCTGAATTCTTTATCTGAAAGGTTGCCTATCTCCACTTCATTTAGTTGTGTTTCTGGGGTTTTATCTTGTTCCGTCATCTGGTACATAGCCCTCTGCCTTTTCATCTTGTTTATCTTTCTGTGAATGTGTTTCTTGTTCCACAGGCTTGTAGTTGTAGTTCTTTTTGTTTCTGCTGTCTGCCCTCTGATGGATGAGGCTAAGTGGTTTGTGCAAGTTTCCTGATGGGGGGCGAATGGTGGTGGGTGGCACTGGCTGTTGCTCTGGTGGTCAGAGCTCAGTAAAACTTTAATCCACTTGTCTGCTGATGGGTTGGGCTTGGTCCCCTCCCTGTTGGTTGTTTGGCCTGTGGCAACCCAACACTACAGCCTACCAAGGCTCTTTGGTGGCGCTAATGATGGACTCTGGGGGGGCACATGCCAAGGAGTACTTCCTAGAACTTCTCCTTCCGGTGTCCTTGTCTTCACGTTGAGCCACAGGCGCCCCCCACCTCTGCAGGAGACCCTCCAACACAAGCAGGTAGGTCTGGTTCAGTCTCTGTGGGGGGTCACTGCTCCTTTCCCTGGGTCCCGATGTGTGCACTACTTTGTGTGTGCCCTCCAAGATTGGAGTCTGTTTCCCCCTGTCCTGTCATAGTCCTGCTATGAAATCCCACTAGCCTTCAAATCTGATTCTCTAGGAATTCCGACTCCCATTGCCGGACCCCCAGGTTCAGAAGCCTGACTTGGGGCTTGGAACCTTCACTCCAGTGGGTGGACTTCTGTGGTATAAGTGTTCTCCAGTTTGTGAGTCACCCGCACAGAAGTTATGGGGTTTGATTTTATTGTGATTGCGCCCCTCCTACAATCTCATTGTGGCTTCTCCTTTGTCTTTGGATGTGGGATATCTTTTTTGGTGAGTTCCAGTGTCTTCCTGTCGCTGATTGTTCAGCAGTTGGTTGTGATTCCAGTGTTCTCAAAAGAGGGAGTGAGAACATGTCCTTCTACTCCACCATCTTGAAACAATCCCATTATGGTTATTTTTAATAAACTTGTTTTTTAACTTTTTAACTAGAATTGTAAGTGATTTATGTACCACCATTACAATATTAGAGAATCTGGCTTTGAATATATATTTACCTTTAGTGGGGAGTTTCACACATTTATATGTTTTTACATATAATGTTATATTGTTATATTTCAGCTTCAAAAATGCCCTTTAGCATTTTTTGTAAGGCAGACTTAGTGGTGATGAACCCTTCAGCTTTTGTTTGTTTGGGAAAGTGTTTATCATACCTTTATTCCTGAAGCACAGCTTTTCTGGGTATAGTGTTCTTGGTTAACAGGTTCTTTTTTTTCCTTTCCATATTTTGAAGATGTTATTCCACTCTCTCCTGGTCTGCAAAATTTCTGCTGAGAAAGCTACTTATAGTATTATTTAGGCTCTGTTATGTAATGAGTCACATTTCTCTTACTACTTTTTTTTTTTTTTTTTTTTGCGGTACGCGGGCCTCTCACTGTTGTGGCCTCTCCCGTTGTGGAGCATAGGCTCCGGACATGCAGGCCCAGAGGCCATGGTTCACAGGCCCAGCCGCTCCGCGGCACGTGGGATCTTCCCGGACCGGGGCACGAACCCATGTCCCCTGCATCGGCAGGCGGACTCTCAACCACTGCGCCACCAGGGAAGTCCCTCTCTTACTACTTTTAAAATTATCTCTTTGTTTTGACTATATAGTTACTGTCATCCCTCAGTATCCATAGGGGATTGGTTGCAGGACCCCCACACGTACCAAAATCTGCACATGCTTAAGTCCCTTACATAAAATGGGATAGTATTTGCATATAACCTACATACATTCTCCCATATACTTTAAATCGCCTCTAGATTACTTACAATCTTAAAACAATATAAATGCTATGTAAATAGTTTTAAATACAGTATAAATGCTGTGTAAACCAGTGTCAGTTTGTGCCAAATTCATGTTTTGTTTTGGAACTTTCTGGAATTTTTTTTGTAACATTTTTGATCCACAGTTGTTTGACTCTGCAGTCATGGAACCCGCAGATACTGAGGGCTGACTATAGTGTGTCTCAAAGTGACCTTTTTGGGGTTTAACCTGTTTGGGATTTTTGAGCCTCAAAAATCTGGACGTCTATTTCTCTCCCCACGTTTGGGACGTTTTCAGCCATTATATCTTTAAGTAGTCTTTCTGCTCTTTTCTCTTTTAATTCTCCCAGTATTCACACAATATTGTTTTATTTCACACAGTCCCTTAAGTATCATAGTCTTTTCTTCATTCTTTTTCATCCTTTTTTGTTCCTTGGGATAATTTCAAATGACTTATCTTTGAGTTCACTGATTCTTCTTCTTGGTCAAGTCTGCTATTGAAACTCTATTGAGTTCTTCAGTTCAGTCTTTATCTCTAGGATTTTTGTTTTGTTTATTCACATGGTTTCTATTTCTTTGTTGAACTCGTTTTGTTCATGCATTGTTTTTCTAATTTCATTTAGTTATCTGTGTGTTCTGAAGTTCACTGAACTTCTTTAAGAGTATTATTCTGAATTCTTTGTTAGGCAGTTCATAGGTTTCCATTTCTTTAGTGTCAGTTATTGAAGCTTTATTAGTTTCTTTTGGTCTTGTCAGGTTTACCTGATTCTTTAGGCTCATAGTATCTTTGCATTGGTATTTACACATTTGAATAAGTGGTCTCCTCTTCCAGACCTTACAGGTTTGTTTTGGCAGGGAAAGGCCTTCACCAGTTGACTTTCCTTAGGGGGAACTGGACGGATCAGCTTGTAGCATTTGTGGGTGTACACAGCTTGCTACTGAGGTCTCCAGTTTGGTGAGGTTCCTACCCATGTTCTGAGGCAAGGGGAGAGTTGCCACTGGCTGGTCTCTGCAGTTGGGTTGGCCAGCTGGCTAGGCTCCACATTGTAGTGGGACGACTAACTAGGCACCCTTGTTGGGTAGGGGTGCTGGCTGGACTTCACAGTCAGATGGGGCCATTAGCTGGGTTCTGTAGTTACCTCTGATAGGATATGGTCTCAGGCTGTGTTCCCTGGAAGGACAGTAGCACTTGTTGGATTCTGAAGTTGGGCAAGGCTTCATGTTGTACTCTCTAACCGGATGTGGCCCTGGCAGGACTCCATGTTCTGGTGGGGCCACTGACATGGTTTCACTGTTGAATGGAGTTACAGGCTGTGCCCCAAGTTTGGGCAGAGTTGCAGACTATGTGTTGTGATCAGTTTGGGTACTGGATGTGCTCCTTTGTTGGATGAGGTCACTTGCCAGGCTGTCTGGTCAAGTGGGGCCTCCAGCTGCATCTCACAGATAATGCTCCATGGTAAGATGGGGTTACCTCGCCTGGGCGAGGTTACAGGCTGTGTTTAGTAATTGGACAAGGCCGTAGGTGAAACTCTGCTGCTAGGTAGGGCTGTTAGCTGGGCCCCATAACTGGGAAGTACCTTAGACTGGGCTCCAAGCCTGCACAGGGTCACTATTCAGGTTCCCTGGTCATGACGGGCCAGAGGCTATGCTCAACAGTTGGACAGGGCTGCTGGCTTGGCTCTCTGCCTGAGCAAGGCTGTAGTATGGACTCCACAGCTGCCTAAGTTCTCTGGCCAGTCTTTCTGGTCGAGCAGGATGGGAGTCTATGCTTAGCTGTTGAGCAGGGTTGCAGATTTACTCCCCTGCCCAGGCAGGGCCATATAACAGGCTCAGGAGCATGCATGACCACTTTTCTGGGGACACAAATCATGCAGAACTGCCAACCAAGCTCCCAGGCCAGACAAAGCCACCAGCTAAGGTCTGCAGATCCCTGGCTAGGATCTCTGCTTAGGTGCTACTACA
>NW_006785198.1:1579289-1609468 GCF_000442215.2 Lipotes vexillifer | reverse complement strand
CAGGAATGCAGTCCACTAACATTCGAGTGCTGGTTGCTATAAGCCATGCCCCCTTTCCCCATCTCTATCTGATCCCCAGTGGTCAAGCCCCCAGGTTCCCCAAATGATCCTCATGAAGACCTGACTGGGCAACCCTGGAAGCATCCTGCAACAGTAGGGGAGCTGAATATCCACTTTGGGTTCTCCTTTTCCCACAGAGAAACTATAGGCCAAGGGGATCACTCTGTATGGTGCTGTGCCTGGGGGAAAGACAGTGCAATCCAAATGAAACCTCTCCTCTTACCCTTCTAATGTTCTTCTCAGTCTCTGTGGTTCAAGGACATGCTTCAGCCTCACCCTCAGGTTCTAAGCCATACTTCTAGAGATTTGGGCATATCTTTTGCCTTTCTAAGGTTCATGGTAGTTTTCATCATTTTAGAGGACTCATCAGGACTGGACCCACAGAGAAGCCAAGTAGCAAGTGCCAAGAAAGTGCAATTATCTTCCTGAGAATTTTTATCAAATTCGTTTTTATATAAGAAAGTTATTAACAGTTATTAATGTTTTAGCATGGATTTATTTTTCAGTCAACTAGCCTAGTTCCCTAAGAGAATGCTAAAGTTGATGGGGGTGGGGGACGCAGAACTTAAAAAAAAAGAAAGGCCTAACCATGCCATAGGACAACACAGGCAGAAATCCCAGAGAGGGATGACACCGCATGACAAATGGTGATGGGCAGAGCAGAGATGAAAAAGGGGATCAAAACAAAACATGGAAAAATCATAAACACAGATTTCATCTGCTTCATATTTTTTCCAGGAATAATCCTCTTGTACACATCTTTGGTGCCTTTTTTAGTAACAACACATGTGTGTTTCTTTTTTATTCTTTTTGTTGTTTCCTTGGAATTTTAAATGCCTTTTAGCTCATAAACTTAATAAAAATACCACAGCATATTTTTTCAAAAGAATTTTCTGATCCAAGGAACTATTGCTTAATCAGACAGCCTGATGTTGGATTTATTTTTGCACTTCAGAAAAATTCTTCCTTAGGCAATGTCACAAAGATGCTACCTTAAAAATTCTTTAAAAAATAAACAAGAAAGAGATGTTCTTCTTTCTAAAAGATTGGGAAATGATATCTGGTTTGAAAAATAAGGCAAGAGAAACGTTAGTAACAAATTCCCAAATCCAAGATGTAGACTCTTTGAACAAAGGAAAATATTTTGTATTTTATGCTTGAGTTCTGCTCTAAAATATAAGTTGTATTTTGTATTTTATGCTTGAGTTCTGCTCTAAAATATAAGTTTTCTAAATGCATAACTCTGTATGAGGAAAATAGTTTGGAAGTTTCTCAGAAGAAACATCTGCCTGACTTATGGTCCTTCATTCATTTCTAAAAAGGTCTATCATTCTGGTATGTAAGATCTAAACAGAGGTGAAGCTGTGCACTACAAAACTGAGTATATATAAATGAAGTTATCTCATTTTATTCCTTTACAACAAAACTTGATTGGATTTATTGAAGTGTTAATTTTCCCATCTGTCTAGGGTGGTATGATATTAGGTTGAGGTGAATATCTTAAGAGAAGCTAAAATAAAATAATGCACGCTTTTCTAAGAGGCTTTTCCGATAGACTCTTAAAAATGAAGTCAGAAAGATGAGAGGAATGAATATCAGCAGTTAGAAAAGAATGAAGTATACCTGACTCTTCTTTCTAAGACAGTTTCCTTGGTAGCCCTGAAAAATAATCACTTTGGAAATTTGAGGTCAGTGGCATTAAGGAGTAAAGGATTATCTAAATCCTTATCTTCTGAATGATTCATATGACTCTGGTGTTAGACTTGTTTGTTCTGAACTGTTGTGTTGCAAAGCAGCACAAAATAGAAAGAACCCTGCACTGACCACTGTGCAAGAATTGTTGAAACCCCTGCTCTGTCACTAAAGAGCTGTACATTGTTGGGTGAGTCATTCTTTGGTTTCTTGGCTTACACATTACACATAATAAAGGGGTTGGAACTATGCAGAACACCCCAAGAAGACTGTGCCAGGGAAGATGCTGAACTGGTAGGACTTTGCTCCTTCTTTTCCTGCTTGAATCAGAAAAGATCCTTGCATGTCTATTTAACATAGTAGCTTCTATATAGGCTTTTTTGAGACAAAAAGCTTAGCCTTAAAAAAGCATTAGCTTGGATGTTTCTAAATTTATGTTAGCCTTACAAACTGTGACTCTCTAAAATGTATTTGTCCATTCACTAATTCAGTGAAGTTTATGAGTTCTTTCAATGAGAGAACTCTGCGAAGAACTCTGCTAAGCCTTAGGGACACCACGGGGAAAGAGAGGAGCAAGGTTCCTGATCTCAGATTTGATAATATCATGCAGAAAACTGACATTAGACAAGATCATTGAAGGTTGTGATAAATGCAATGATGAAAATAAACAGGCTGATGATAAAGAACAACTGGTTAAGGGAAGGGGGAAGCCAACTAGTATGGATGGAGAAACTATTTACACCAGAGTAGTGAGGAACGTCTTCTCTAGATAGGGGAGGATTGAATTGAGACCTGAGGAGTGAAAAGGAGCCAGTCATGCAAAGAACTTTGGGAGATCTTTCAGGGTAGATAGAATAGCAAGGGCCAAGATGTGGAGATGAGAATGATCTAGGTATTTTTGGAAAAGTTAAAGGAAGCTATTATAGCATAGTGAATAGTGAAAAGTTGTTTGGATGGGCTTGAGGAAATAGGTAGAAAGCAGATCATGAAGGACCTTTTAAACCATGGTAAAAATTTGGGTTTTATTTAAAGTGTAGTAAGAAGCCACTGAAAGGTTTCAAGCAGAAGAAAAACATTGTCTCTGATGAGAGCACTCTCTATAACTTCCAAACTTTGTTTAACAATGTCTAGTGTTATTGGCTATCACAAGGGATAAAATAAATTCCAGGAAAAAGAAATAGATAAAATAAATTTGAATTACCAAAGCATGTGGTGTACCAAGACAATTAAGTGAGGGCAAGAATGGTCTTTTCAACAAATGATGCTCGAACTACTGGATATCCGCACACAAAATAATTAAGTTGGATCCTCCCTTATATTATACACAGAAATTAACTCAAACTGGGTCACAGACCTAAATGTAAGAGTTAAAACTATAAATGTCTTGGAAGACACCATAGGAGTAAATCTTCATGACCCTGGTTTATGCAAAGCCTTCTTAGATAACACCAGAATTACAAGTAACAAAAGGAAAAATAGATAAATTGTACTCCATTAAAATTAAAAGTTTTATGCATCAAAGAAAGTGAAAAGACTCCCATAGAATGGGAGAAAATATTATTTGCAAATTGTATATGATAAGGTACTGGTATCCAAAATATATAAAGAACTCTTACAACTCAATAATAAAAAGACAACCCAATTGAAAAATGAGCAGTCTTTAAACAGATATTTCTCCAAAGAAAATATACAGTTGGCAAATAAGCACATGAAAAGATGCTCAACATCATTAGCTGTTAGGAAAATGCAAATAAAGCTACAATGAGATACCGCTTCACATCCACTAGGGTGGTTATAATAAGGAAAAGAAAACAGAAAATAACAAGTGTTGATGAGAATATAAAGAAATTAGAATCCTTATACATCATTGGTGGGGGTGTAAAATTGTGCAGCCACTTTGTAAATCAGTTTGGCAGTCTCTCAAAATGTTAAAAACAGTTACCATTTGACCCATCAATTCTTGGTATATACCCAAGAGAATTGAAAACAGGATTCAAACAAAAACATTTACATGAATGTTCATAGCAGCATTATTTATGATAGCCAAAAAGTAGAAACAACACAAATGGTCATCAATTAACAAATGTCTATTAGTTAATGTAGTATGTTCACACAATGGAATATTATTTGGAATAAAAAGAAGTAATATATTGATCCATGCCACAACATTGATGACCCTTGAAAACATTATGCCTAGCAGCCAGTCATGAGAGACCACATATTATATGAAACGTCCCAAATAGGCAAATCTCTAGAGACAGGTAGTGAATTAGTGGTTGCCTAGGGCTGGGCAGTTAGGAGGAAACTTGTAGTGACTGCTAGTGGGTACAGGGTTTCTTTTTGGGATGTTGGAAATTGATTCTAAAATTGATTGTGGTGATGGTTACACAACTCTGTGAATATACTAAAAACCATTAACCTGTACACTTTAAATGGATTTATAGTATGGTATGTGAATTATATCTCAATAAAGTTGTTTAAAAAATATATGTGATGTGTTACTTCTGAGACAATACAGCTACTCTCAACAAAGTTTAAAATAATCAGTAGGGAATCCCAAATGCTTCCTCTGTGTTATAAGTAGGATGAACATCAAGCCAACTATTATCTGTCAACATGACATTTATTTAAAAGCATTCTTATTTCTTTAATCATTGAAGAAATCTCTTAAAACATGCACATTGTAGAAACTGCTGCTTTTTTTTCCAGTCTCTTCTGCAAGCCTCTAATTATACAAATGGGTTGCAGTGCGTCTTGTTAAACTTTTAAAACCCAACATTTTGGAGCAAAATATTACTTACACATTTCAGAACAAGCACGAAAATAAACCAGCCTAATATCAATGGAGGTTTACCACCACCACTCCCCAAAAGAAAAACAAACTATCTTTAAAGAGGAAAAAAGTGAACAGAAGAACCAGGGGAGATCTTGCTGATTATAATGACAGAAGAAAATGCAGCTTAGAGCACAGGTAACCCCTTTTCTCACACATAATGAGCTCTTCAAATATGTATGAAAGTTTGCTGTGTAAAAGGTTCCTAGTAGATCCATATGTTCTATCTCCTAGAAGCTAAAAGGTAGTATAAAAATCTGCCACTACCCTTTGCCTTTTATTCACGAACTTTGGTTTTACTTCCAACAGATAGTAAATGTTCTTTAAGGTGTTATTTATTTACAAATAAATACCTAACAGACTAGCTACTGTCTGATTAAGGCTAAATATTTTCTGCTTTGGGCATGTATTCTATCATTCATTTATTAAATATTTATTAAGCATCAGTTATATGCTGGACACAGTTCTGGGCACTAATGTTACAACAATGAACTAAACAGACAAGGTCTCTGCTGTCATGCAACACGTGTGGAAAGGCAGTGTGAACAAGAATAATAATTTCTGATAGTGATAAGTGCTATGAAGAAAATAAAACATAGTAATGGGATAGAGAATGTCCTGATAAAGGGACTACTCTAATTGGGATGGCCACAGAAGGATTACATGAGATTACATTGAGCCAGATGCCTAAGGATAAGAATCCAGTCATGTGAATATCTGAAAAAAAGCTTTCTAGGCAGAGGAAACATCTAATGCAAATGCTGCAAGGTAGAAAGGGCATTTATTAAATGCCCTATTTTAAAAAAGGGGGGTGGTGGTGGTAGTCAAGTAGCTAGAGTATAGTAAATAACTGGGAAACACAATGTCAGAGAAATAGGAAGGAGGCAGATCACGTAGGGGATTATAGACCATGATAAGAGGTTTGAAGATTACTCTACTTGCAATGGACAGCCATCTGGAAGGTTTTACACAGGGAGAGATGCTTGATTAACATTGTTGGTGATCATTTGTGTTATTTCGAAGAAATGGAATGTAAGGGTAAAAGTGGACCAAACCACTTAGAAGTCTGTGGCAGTCGTGCAGATGAAAAAATGATAGGGTGGTCTGGAATGCAGGGGAGCAATAGAGATAGTAAATAATGATCAGATTCAAGACATCTTGGAGATAGAGTTGACTGGATTTGCTCATGGTTTAGATGTTGAGAAAGAGGGAAAATATAATAAAGAATAAATCCTGGTTTTTAGGCAGAGCAACGGAGTGGTTGATCATACCATTAAGTGTGTAATAGGGTTACAAGTTGGTACTTACACATTTGCAAATATGTAATTTCTTTATTTCAGGTTCATATGGTTTTCCTCACAAGCCCTAACTTACTGATTAGTGAGGAGTGGTTGGGGGATTGGGGGAGACAGAGAGAAAATTTTTATATCCAATTCAATTGAAAGCTTAATCTGTTCCTGTAATTTAGTCGTCTCTTTAGGTAGTGCTCAGACCCTTATGATGCTTAGTCTCTCAGATGTACCCATCTTCCACCTCCTTCTTTTACTCCTTTCTAATATTGAGTCTGTGTTTGCTGTGGTGACAAAGACGAGGAGGCCTTAGATCTAGAGGCAGGTATTATTCATACTGATTGGGACGTGATAATGTCCCTTGTCAGTTTGCTTACTGCCCACCCTCGTGGCCTTTGATGATGATGTCTCTAAGCTGGTAATTTTCATTTCTTTTTGTGGGGTGTTCCCTTGCTTAAATAGCCTGTCAGCCTCTGCTAATCATTAGAGGTCTGCTAATCCCTCTGAGGTCTGCTGTGATTTTCATTCAGCTCTAGCCCAGGCAGTCTGCTCTTCAGCCCTTACTACAGAGCCACATCTTCCTAGAGTAATGGCCACCGATACACACATGCAAGCTCCCCAGGTGTTTCTTAGTTCCCTTCTACATCATATAGGAATCAAGGAGTAGCTCAGGAAAATATAACAATATGGTCTCCCTCATTTTGACTTTGCTGAGGAACCAAATTGATAGAGCCATAAAGCATGTGATAGCTAGAGAAAATGTACCTTTTCTGAATCCTGAATGAGTAGTAGGGAACAAGGGTCTCTTTCTGCCAAAACTCAGAATGAGGAAAATCTGAACACCAATGTCTCTCTGTCTCCCTCTTTGCCTTCCCATATTCTCCTGGGGGCAAAGGAAAAGTCTTAAGCTTTCTCTTTACTTCCCCTATGTCATATCCTCATCCTTCTACCATCTAGTAAAAGCCTTAGAGTTCTACTGTGATAAATAGAAAGTGTGTCTTCTCTACAGTTTAAGATAGCCTTGTGTGCTGGGTGCCCCAGGCTCAGCTTGTGAAATGTTAAAGTTAGAAACAAAGAAAATAGAAACATCATCTCTTAATATATTCAACCCCTGTACATATGAATCCCTTGGGCTAAATAGGATAAAGTCCATGTAATCAAAAAGGCAAAATAGAAAAGTATTTTAATAATTTTCAAAATATTGCCCTATTAACAAAGGAGATGGGGAAAACTGAGAAGCAGTTCAGGGGTTCAAGGAGGGAATTCCAAGAGTTCAGTTTGAGACACACAAAGTTTAAGATGCCCATTAGAAATTCAAGAAGAGATGTTGAAGGTAGATCAGAAAGTCAGTGGTGCAGTCAGGACAGGTGATATAATTTTAGGAAACATTAGAATGTGAGATGGTCTTTAAAGCCACAGGGACAGGATGAGATCACCTAAAAAGAGAAAAGAGAAGAGGGCACTCCAACGTTAAATGGTTGGGCAGAGAAGGAGCCAGCATATAAGGAGATATAAGTAAGTGGAAAATCGGGGAAGTGTGCTGCCATAAAAACAAAGGTTTAAAAAAGTTTCAAGAATGAAAAAGAAGTTTCCGATAAAATGAGTTGGATAACCAGCCATTGGAGGTGGCTATATGGAAGTCAGTTGGTGACCTGAAAAAGAGCAATTTCAGAGGTGTGGTAAGAACAAAAGCCCAAATGAAGAGAGAATGAGAGTAAGGAAATAGTGACAATGAGCATAAACAAGTCTCTCAAAAGTTTTTCTGTGAAGGGGGAGCAGAAAATGTTGCTAGAAAAGTACATGAGAAATTGAATGAGAGAATGGAAAAGACAAAAGGAAGGTAGGAAGGAAGGGAGGGACATGAGATCAAGGAAGGATTTTTTTAATGAGTAATATTTAGCATATTTGAATACTATTGGAAATGATCCAGTCAAGAGAGAAAAATTGATAGTGCAAGTGAAAGGGGGATATTTTCAGAAGAGAGAGCCTTGAATAAGTGAGAGGACATGGGCTTCTTATATGTGTAAGTGAGGAGCTGGCCTCAGGCAGGAAACAGAGACACTTCTTTTGTAAGAGAAGAGAAGCAGAATATGTGGGTGCATAAGTAGGTGTATTGGGAAGTTGGGTGTTGGGAAGAGGAGATGGCTCTCGTTTAATTGCTACTATCTCTCAGATATGAAGCAAGGTTATTAACTTGAAAATGAGGAGGGAATGGAGGTTTGAAGATAGAGATGAATGTGTAAGTCATCTTTCAGAATAACAACAAATGTCTCAATTATACACATTTGTGAAACTTACTTATGCTTGTCACTTATGTCAGAGCTGTTATTTTTGCATTATCCACAAATTTTTCTTAATATTTAAATATATAATGTTTAAATATTAAATATATGATATTTAAATATATAACTTACAGTGATGCCTAAACTAAATTGTTGGTTGGCAGGTAGCATTGTCATGCCATGGTTTTCAGCTGATACCTGAGTATTTAAATTCAGTACCATTTTGGAGTACTGACAGGATAAAGGGATTTATGAATTCCCTGTTAGTATTGCAACAAAGGTCTAACTTTTTTTTTAAATTATAAAATTAAGTCGCGTATTTACATATTGAAGAAAAACTATCCTCTCAATAGATAAAACAAAAACCATTTAGTGGCCTTCCCTGGTGGCACAGTGGTTGAGAGTCCACCTGCCTATGCAGGGGACACGGGTTTGTGCCCCGGTCCGGGAAGATCCCACATGCCGCGGAGCGGCTGGGCCCGTGAGCCATGGCCGCTGAGCCTGCGCGTCCGGAGCCTGTGCTCCACAACGGGAGAGGCCACAACAGTGAGAGGCCTGCGTACCGCAAAAAAAAAAAAAAAAAACATGTAGTAAAATTTAACTTCCATACGTTGACTATGATATTTAATGGTGAAACTTAAAAGAAATGAGCAAAGGTCACTACTATTTACCATTTCTATTCCCCATTTACTCAGAGTCCCAGCCAGTACAGTGAAATGAGAGAAGTAATCTACAGACAGATTATTAGAATTCATGAGAGTTTAGCAAGATGCTATATATAAAATTAATATACCAAAAAAAAGATTCCATTCTTTTCTACCAGCAAGAAACAGAAAACTTTTAAAAATATAATTTAAAAATAAAATCCAATACAATCAGCAAAAATTAAGTACCTAGGAATAAATCTAACAAAAGATATGCAAAATTTTATTGAAAAAAAAGTGTGTAGTAGTTTATTAACAAAGACCTAAATAAATGGAGAGATATTTCATGGATAGGAAAACTCAATATCAAAAAAATTTAACTCTCCCTTATAAATTCAGTACAGTTTCAGTCACAATCTCTACAGGTTTTTTTTTTATATAACTGGATTGATGAAAAGTGGTTTTAAAATGTGTGTGGAAGATCAAAGGTCCAATATCAAGACAGTTTTCAAGAACAGGTTGCTGATGTTGGTGGGGAGTGGTATTTGAGAGGGAGAACTTGCCCTACCTGATATCGTAACTTATTATTGAAGCTAGTCATTTAGTCAGTGTCATTCATTCACAGATAGACAAATAGACCAATGGAAATAGAATGTAGACTCAGATCTAAGGATATTTTGAAACTTAAAGTTTAATAAATTGATTATGCATTGCAGATTTATAAGGAAAGGATAATATATTCAGTAAATGGTACTGGTACAATTGGTTATCCAAATGGAAAAAAACAAACCTCTCCTTCACATGAAAGTACAAGCACACAAAAGAATGAAATCCCAATTAGATTAAAGACCTAATTATAAAAATCAAAATTTTAAATTGGAGAACATTTTATGACCTCATGGAGGAAGGGGAAGCAGTAAGGATCTCTTAAGCACTAAAGAAATAAAACAAGAAGAAAATAGTGATGAATCTGACTACATTAAAATTTCAAATTTGTGTTAGTGAAAAATTATAGTGGACAAAGTGAGAAAATAAGCTCCAGGCTGGGAAAAGAGATTTGTGATATACAGAATGAATGAAATACAAGTATCAGGACATTAAGGACAGCCCAGTAGAATACTGGACAGAAGATGAGAACTAGAGATTCACATATAGATGTTGAATTACTGTATAAATAGATATTCATTCCTCCTTAATAATCAGGGACATGTGAATTGAAATCCCAAATAATACATCATTTTGCTCCCTTGAGACAGACAAATTTTAAGTCTGATAGTACCAAGCATTATGGAAGATTTGGAGTAATTGGAACTATTAAACGTTGCTTTGGGAATATAAATTGGCAAAATCTTGTATACTGAAACGTGCATATATCCTACAAGCCAGCAATTCAACTCCAGGGTATATACCCTCGCCCAAAAAACTCTTGACGTGGGCACATAGTGATATGTACAAGAGTGTTTATTGCAGCATTATCTGTAACAGAAAAAAAAAAAAAAACTACCAAAAATTCTTCACTAGGAAAATGGTTGAATAAGTTGTGGTTTGATAACAAAATGTAATCCTGTAGGAGTGAAAACAAAGTGTAAGTAAAGCAGAGACACTGAATAATTTCAAAAACAAAATGTTGTGTTCAAAAAATTTCAGAAGAATATATAAAGTGTGATACTGCTTATTGAAAGTTTGAAAAGATGCAAAATAACCATATAATATTTGGGAATATATACAAATGGAGTGAAAGTATAAAGAAATGCATGTGAATGATAAACAGATTGAGGACAATTGTTGCACCTGAGTGAGGGGGGAAGGTGATGTGTCTGCTAACATAAGTTTATATATGGGACTTCAGTTGTATGTATGTGTGTGTGTGTGTGTGTGTGTGTAGCTTCTGTTTCTTAAAGTGGGTGGTAGGTAAATGGGTGCTCATTATACCTTTTAATATCTTCTATATATATTTATATATATTTAAATATTACATAATGCACTTTAAAAAGACAACAGACATTCGTGAGAAGTGACATTTATTGAGCTCTTCAGTATAAGTCTATTCCTTTCTAAGCTTTGAATGCATTATCTCATTCAATCTTAGTAACCCTTTGAAGAAGTATTAATATATCCCTGCTATATAACAGGAAACTGAGGACTTTAGAAGTCAAATAGTCTACTTATGGTCATATAGCCATTAGGTGACAGAGCCAGAACATGAAACTACAGCTGTCTGACTTAAATGCTCATATCGTTAACCTCTATGAATGTTAATCAGCCTCTCTTAAAAAGTCCACGTTAACCACAAAGAAGTCTCATGTTAGTGCAACTATCATTTCAACCTCTGGATGCAGCTAGAACTACAGCAGTAGAACTTAACCAGTATGGCCTCTAAATTCAGTGGACTTTCTGAAGCTAGAAGAACATTTGCTCAGGAGCACAGGGCATGACTCATTTCCTTAGGTATCTGTTTATTCGTTCAACAAATATTTATCAAGAGCCAACGCAGCACAGTGGTAAACCACAATTTATTTCTTGTCTGCATCATTTTTGCAGTTTGCCAAGCTTTGGGACGCAAATTTGAAATTTCCATTTTCATTTCCAACTAATGCAAGGAATGCTATGATTAATTATTAGCTATTTTAGAGCTTGCAGTCTGGCTTACTATGGATCTCATTTAAGCCTAACCATTGTTGACCTGCAAATTCACATGACATTTAAATTATTTTAGCCACTTCTTACTTTAATAAAGTGTTTATTGAAAACTTTTAGTCTACTTTTGTCTAAACAAAATACAGGTTGAAGTGAAAATATTGTTTTAAACAGTTTGATATGACTATCTCTTTTCTCTCCATGTATTTTCCCTCTCTCCTTTTTTTTCCACAGATCAAATAATATTTGCTTAATCTTACACTTCATTGAGATTTTAAGATTCTCCTTGACAGTATGTTAGATATATGGTATAGTACTATACATTCAACAAGATGTTGAACCCATACTAGCTCACAGAACTGCTGAAATGGATGCATTTGGGTTAACTTTAATTACATTATCATTAATTCAATGGGTGTACTAAAATCAAGTTGTTTTCCCTCTGTAGTTAAGAACAGTTTAATTTGGTCTATCTTGGCCAGTTTGTTTTTGTTTTTGTTTTTGTTTTTTGTGGTTTTTTTTTTTTTGCGGTACGCGGGCCTCTCACTGTTGTGGCCTCTCCCGTTGCGGAGCACAAGCTCCGGACGCGCAGGCTCAGCGGCCATGGCTCTCGGGCCCAGCCGCTCCGCGGCACGTGGGATCTTCCCAGACCGGGGCACGAACCCGTGTCCCCTGCATCGGCAGGCGGACTCTCAACCACCGCGCCACCAGGGAAGCCCGGCCAGTTTGTTTATGTGAACCTTACTCACTGGTAACAGCTGGGCTTCTAAATCATCATGACCTCTTTTTAAATAATTATACAAACGTAATATTGTTAAGAAGTAACCCTTGTTTTTACTTAGTGTTCAAATCAGTGATTATGTGATATAAGTATTTAAACATTCTTTCTAGTCCTATCTTTAACAATGTATTTCCTTTTTCATACTCGATATTCAGGGGCCTGAAGGAACTGTGGGACTGCCAGGACAAAGAGGTCGTCCAGGGAAGAAGGTAATTTTTTTTTTTACGTCTTTTTATGCTGGTTTTCTTCCTTCGGACATGCCCAGAGCTCCGTAGCATACTGTGGTGTTTTTATTTGCACTGGAGATAAAACAATAAAGAACGATAAATTTGGCTTAAAAGGCACATTTGTATAAATTAATATTTAATTCCACTTAGGAGTACTTATTACCTTATTACTTATAATCTGAAGTCAAATTTTCTACCTTGTAGTTTATGAAAAGATCTTTGCCTTTTCTTCTCCTGTTTACCTTAGTGGACCATGGGCAGGAAAAGAGAGAAAAGAAAAATACTATATGATTTGTGCTACTCAGTAACAACATTAGTAAAATATTTCGGGGGAGAGAAATATTAGAACTGTTTCTGGGTTTGTTTTAATTGTACTTTTCCAAATTGAAAAGGTTAATGATTGATTTTATCTTTCCTATACATTAACTAAGAAACAGAAAACAGTATGTTTTATTTGCTTCCTTTATATTTTACTAAGAAAATGTGATGTGTTTGTAAAATTTAGCACAATATAATGAATAATTCATCCTTGGGTAGAGTCAATAATTTGTTCAAGTATTGGTGAGACATAAAAATGATTTTCACATTGTACTACAACAGTTTTGAATATATTTACTATAATTAACCACAAATTACACCATATTCTAGTTCCCAAAATCGGATCTGTCATTTCTGTGAATATGCACCTAGTCCATCTTTTTCATAATTTGGGGACAGTATAAGATAATAAAAGATAAAAGTGAAAGAGGTAAATTTTAGTTGCCATTCTTACCCATGAAAATAAGCCCAATATTGAAGTCTCTTTTCATCAGACATAATATTATGTCTAAATGATTTTACAAGTAGGACAGTGCAGGTCCTTACAACAGCCTGTGTCTTTGGGAAAGCCTGTGAATTATTATAAATAACCAAAAATTTCCTGACTGTGATCACTGTTTAATTTTTCTTTGTATCTACTTGATTATCAATAGTAGAACAGGTTGGTTCCAACATGCAGAAAATGAATTATAACATTTAATGTTTAAAAGCTGCTGTACTTTGGTATTAGAGAATGATTAGTTAGCCTATTGGAAAACAGAAGGTAATTAGTTTTCAGAAGGATGTAAAATCATACAAAAACGTTACAGATTTTTAAACACAAACTCCAACCAAGTAAGTGATGATACTGAGTATACAGAACTGCACACTAGAGCCTTTTTGCATTAGACAGATCTTTGGGCCATTGAAATTCTCTGTAGAAACAGGTTTCTCATAGGGCCTGTGTTTTCTCATGTCAGGAATAAATACATGTATGCATGCATTCATACATAAATGCATAACAAATTTCAAAATAATAAACTTGGTTTATTTGTAACTCAGCATGAGCACCATATCTTCCCTGCTTGTTTGGCCAAAATTTTTAATATTCTTTTTTCCAAAATTACTTTTAATTATATCTTTAAGGTAACATAGGTAGCAATGGTGTGTTATTATTGTCAGTGGTGGTCTGTAGTACTATTAAGTTAAAGCAAAGTTACTATTTATAGAATTTTGCTTACAGAATATCCTCTGGAGCCATTCAGGTATATGATATAGTTAATTAATCTGAGTATAAGTTTGTTTTTTTCTTACTTTTCTCTCTTACTAATGGCATCCACAGGGTGATAAAGGACAAATGGGGCCCACGGGAGAAATTGGAAGGAGAGGTGCTCCTGGACAAATTGGGGAAAGTGGTCCTAAAGGTGCCAGAGGAACTAGAGGTGCTGTGGTCAGTATTTGATTTGTCTCCAGAACTGAGTTCACTGTGGATGGAAAAGAAATGTATCCATGTCCTAAAGGCTCTGTCCCTTGATTAATTTTACAGAGAAAGCAATAGTTCCATTGAAAATAATCTACCTCCATGGGATGTGGAGAATTGTAAGCATTCCACAGTACTTAAATGGCTTAGTGGTTTCTGGACATGAAAGAGGAAAGGGGGAAAAAAAATCTCAAAATGGAAATAAAATATGAAATAATGTTTTTAAAAATCAGATTATAACTTCTGAGTAGGAAAGTTTATATGCCTTGTACTTGAAATCAGGATTTAATATCTGTATAAAATTATGCTGTCATGGTTGACAAATTGCTTTGAAAATTACTTGAAAATGGGTTTTCTTTATATGCTTGGACTCCACATGCTTATCTGGAGATTATTTTTCTAACCAGCTGTGATAAGTCTCCAAAATGTCTACTAATTTTTAATCTTTTGTATGAATTTTACATGATGTTGGAAACAAGGTAGCATGATGCTTTTGAACCTGTAATAGCAAAATTATATTGCTAATATATTTGGACCTGTTCAGAAAGTCGCAGCAGAAGAGTTGCAAAATATTTAAGAGATTATCCAATTTAGTATTTTGACTATTTCATAAACTTATTTACAAAATGCATATGTATTCACTAGTCTCCATTTAAATGTCACAAGTGACTTTTCACCAAGGCCTTCTGGAGAGCATTGCATAATCCATCTGTTGTCTGAGGAACATTTCCCTCAGGCTCATTTTAAGTGTTCCATTCCTTACTGCCATCTTACTATTCCAGGTCATTCTTACTTCCTTTTATTTTAATTACTAATATTTTCCTATCTTTGGCTTATGCATTCAAAAACATTATATAATGTGATTGATTTTTAAATATTTTTCCAGTTTTATTGAGATATAATTGACACATAGCATGTATAAGTTTAAAGTGTACGGCATAATGCTTCGATTTACATACATCATGAAATGATTATCACAGTAAGTTTAGTGAATATCCATCATCTCATACAGATATAAAATTAAATAGAAAAAATACATATTTTTCTTTGTGATGAGAACTCTTGGGATTTACTCTCTTAACTTTCATATATAACATGTAGTAGCGATAATTATGTTTATCATGTTGTACATATATCCTGAGTACTTATTTATCTTAGAACTAGAAGTTTGTCCCTTTTGACTGTCTTCATCCCGTTTCCCATCCCCTACCCTCCAGCTCTGTTAACCACAAATCTGATCTCTTTTTCTATGAGTTGGGGTTTTTTTTGAAGTATAATTGACTTACAACACTAGAGTAGTTCCTTTTACACAACATAGTGTTCAATATTTCTATACATTTCAAAACAATCACCACAATAAGTCTAGTTATGTCTAGTTATAATATTGCACATACAAAAATATCACATATTTATTGACTGTATTCCCCACACTGTACATTTCATAACCATGACTCATTCATCTTGCAACTGGAAAATAGTCTCCCTTACCTATGTCTTTCCTCCTGCCATCACCCTGCCTTCTGGCAACCACCTACTTGTTCTCTGTATCTATAACTCTGTTTTTGTTTTCTGTGTGTCATTTGTTTTGTTTTTTAGATTTCACATATAAGTTATATCACACTGTATTTGTTTGATTTATTTCACTTAGCATAATTACCTCTAGGTCCATCCATGTTGTCACAAATATCACAATTTCATTCTTTTTATGGCTGAGTAATATGCCATAGTATATTTTTACCATATCTTCTTTATCCATTCATCTATTGATGGGCACTTAGGTTGCTTCCATATCTTGGCTATTGTAAACAATGCTGCAATGAACATAGAGGTGCTTATATCTTTTCTAATTAGTGTTTTCATTTTCTTTGGATAAATACTTGGGAGTAGAATTGCTGGATTATATGGTAGTTCTATTTTTAATTTTAATTTTTTGAGGAGCCTCCATACTGTTTTCCATAGTGGCTGCACCAATTTATATTCCTACCAACAGTGCACAAGGGTTCCCTTTTCTCTACATCCTCACCAACACGTGTTATTTGTTGTCTTTTTGATAATAGCCATTCTGACAGGTGTGAGGTGATATGTCATTGTGATTTTGATTTGCATTTCCCTGATGACTAGTGATGTTGAGCATCTTTTCATGTGTCTGTAGGCTATCTGTATGTCTTGTTTGGAAAAAATGTCTGTTTAGATCCTCTGCCCACTTTTAAATTGGGTTGTTTGTTTTTTTGATGTTGAGTTTTATGAGTTCTTTGTATATTTTGGATATTAACCCCCTATCAGATTTATTGTTTGCTACTTCTCCCATTCAGTAGGTGGCCTTTTTGTTTTATTGATAGTTTCCTTGGCTGCACAAAAGCTTTTTTGTTTGATATTGTCTATTTGTTTATTTTTGCTTTTGTTTATTTTGCCTGAGGATACATATCCCAAAAAAATATTACTAAGACCAATGTTAAAGAACACACTGCATATGTTTTCTTCTAGAAGTCTCTGGCTTCAGGTCTTACATTTACATTTACATTTCAGGTCTTCAGGTCTTCAATGAATGTATTTTTGTGCATGGTGTGAGAGTAGTCCAGTTTGATTCTTTTGTATGTAGCTGTCCAGTTTTCTCAGCACCATTTATTGAAGAGGCTGTCTTTTCCCATTGTGTATTCTTGAGTCCTTGGTCATAGATTAATTGCCCATAGAAGTATGGGTTCATTTCTGGACTCTCTCTGTTTTGTTCCATTGATCTATGTGTCTGTTTTTGTGCCTGTACCATACTGTTTTCATTACTGTAGCTTTGTATAGTATTGTTTGAAATCAGGGAGTGTGATACCTCCAGCTTTGCTTTTCTTTCTCAAGCAATCTTGAAACTGATTGAAAATCTTGAAAAAAAAAATCAATTTTGGCTATTTGGGGTCTTTTCTGTTTCCATACAAATTTTTAAATTATGTGTTCTAGTTCTGTGAAGAATGCCACTGCTATTTTGATAGATATTGCATCAAATCTGTAGACTGCCTTGGGTAGTATGATCATTTTAACAATATTAATTCTTACAGTCCATGAACACAGTATATCTTCCCATCTGTTTGTGTTGTTTTCAGTTTCTTTTCTTCAGTGTCTTATAGTTTTCTGAGTACAGGTTTTTTACCTCCTTAGTTAGATTTATTCTCTTCTTTTTGATGCAGTGGTAAATGGGATGTTTTTCTTAATTTCTCTTTCTGATAGTTTCTTGTTAGTGTACAGAATGCAACATATTTCTGTATATTAACTTTGTATCCTGCAACTTTATTGAATTCATTGTTGAGTTCTAGTAGTTTTTTTGGTGGCATCTTCAGGATTTTCTTTGAATAGTATCATGTCATCTGTAAACAGTGACAGTTTTACTTTTTCCTTCCAATTTGGATTCCTTTTGCTTCTTTTTTTTTTATTTTTCTTTTTTTTTGTCTGATTCCTGTGGCTAGGACTTCCAACACTATGTTGAATAAAAGTGGTGAGAGTGGGCATCCTTGTCTTGTTCCTGATCTTGGAGGAAATACTTTCAGCTTTTCACCATTGAGTATGATGTTAGCTGTGGGCTTGTAATATGTGGGCTTTATTATGTCGAGATAATGTAATTAATTTTTAATAAACTTGAGAATGAATTGATCCAAAGAGTACTGTCTTCAAAGTAGGCTCCTACTTTGGGTTTTCTCTAAAAAGAATAGTCACTTTTTAAATTTTGACACGTTTCCAAACTACCTTCCCAAGAGGTTTCACCAAATTTACATGCCCACCACCAGGAATACTTCATATTAATCCTTTTGGTATTTGCCAATCTGGTAAATGAAAAAGGGTATCTCATTTTCTTTCTTACAATTTTCCTGATTGCAACTAAGTGATTTGTATTTTTTTTCTCTAGAAGTTACCTGTTCATATGCACTTTACATGTTTTTCTATTAGGTTGTTGTATTTTTCTTAATTTCAATAATACCTTACATAGTTTAGATAATATGCTTTTGTTAAAGATGTTGCTAATATATTACAAATATATTTCCCTTTCTGTCATTTATCTTTTAATATTGTTTATAGTATCTTTCACTGGACAGAGGTTTTAATTATTACAGTCAAATTTGTCAGTCTTTTTGTTTACATTATAGGTTTTACTTTGTTCATTAGAAAAGACTTCCCTACATATCCTTCCGTATCCTTCTTCTAATATTTTTATAGCTTTATTTTTACCCTTAACCCTTTTAAAGCATACAGAGTTTTTGTTTTGTTTGCTATGATATAAGTTGTAAAGGACTAATTTTTATTTTTCCCAAATTCTTAGCCAGTTGTCTCAATACTATTTATTTATTTAAATTTATTTATTTATTTAAATTTATTTATTTATTTATCTATTTATTTGTGGCTGCTTTGGGCCTTCGTTGCTGTGCACAGCTTTTTCTAGTTGCGGTGAGCGGAGGCTACTCTTTGTTGTGGTATGCGGACTTCTCATTGTGGTGGCTTCTCTTGCTGCAGAGCATGGGCTCTAGGTATGCGGGCTTCAGTAGTTGTGACATACGGGCTCAGTAGTTGTTGCACACAGGCTTAGTTGTTCCACAGCCTGTGGGATCTTCCCGGACCAGGGCTGGAACCCATGTCCCCTGCATTAGCAGGTGGATTCTTAACCACTGTGCCATCAGGGAAGCCCCAATACTATTTAATAAACAATCTATTCCCCATTTTTCTGAAATGCTACCCTTACTGTAAGCTACTCTTAAATAATGGTCTGTTTTCATCTTCTTTTCTCGATTTTTTAGTGTGTTCCTAGGTCAGTACCACACCATTTAAATAACTGTATCATTACAGTATCATTTGAGATCTATTAGGGCAAATACTTCATAGTTTATATTTCTGAAAAGTTTGGCTCTTACTGTGATCTCTTTCCTCTTTCATGTGAACTTCAGAATCACCTTAGCAAGTTCCTTTTATATCGAATCATTCACTGTAGAAACACCATATGTCTTTTTATTTACTTATATCTTATATATCCTTCAATAAAGTTTTGTTATTTCCTTTATCTCTGTTCTTAACATCTGTCTTATTAGGTTCATTGTTAGTTTCTTGTAGATTTTGTTGTTCTTAAGGTAATCCTTTTTCTATTACATCTTCTGATTATGCTGTGTAAAATATCTTTTTTTAAAACTTTATATTCATTTGAATGAATTTTGATGATTCTCAGGGTTCTTTAGGTAAATAATCGTATCATCTCCTCATATTTATTATCCTTATTACATTGAGTAGACCTTCTGGTTAGTGTGGTATTTGGTAGTCACATACTTATTCTGTGCCTTAACTTCCTTATCTTCTATTTATTTTGGTACTCAAATAGGAGAGTTGATAGGGGAACTTTGATAATATGAAAGATAGGACATTTTTAAGAGTGTTATTTTTGCTTTTTTCAGTTGTCTGAGTTATCTTTTCAGTAGTTTAGGAACATTTACAGATTTGCCTTTAACTTATATGTTTCCTCATCTGTGTGATATTGATAATAAGAGTAATTAATAGGGTAAATATTATACATAAGTTGTCAACCAATTCTATTTTAACAACTTTGACCAGAGCTGAAACTGTGTTCATCAAAGCATCTGAAACTAGCAGTGAGTACAGAGTTCTTGATCCTATCATAACAATACTAAAAACTATCAGAATTCACTCTCTAGTATTTAGTGATGCATGTTTACCACAAACTTTGACAGATGCAAACTCCATTTCCAAGAATTTGCTGGAAGCCTACAGCATTCTGGCAACTGAAAGTATTTCTCTTAATATGATTAAGGATGTTCATACCAGAAGTAAACCAAAGAAACATATTTTTGTGGAACTTACGTGGTTCAGAAGTAAAGTAAGATGAAAGTTGGAGAATTATGTTTTGTTTTCCCATTTCAGACTAGGTAAAATATCATACCTTAAAAATTTAAATTTTAAATAATAGGAATACAAGGTTAATGATTTAAACAATTGTCTGTTTTCTTTCTAACGTTTACTTTGTTTTTAGGGACATTTAGGATTGATGGGACCTTCTGGAGAACCAGGAATTCCAGGATATAGGGTAAGCATTTCTAATTGGAAATAAGAAGTGTATATTTGCATAAAAACATTACATGAAGATGTCATCCCAAATATACAAATTCAGATGAAATTTTCTGATAAACCTTTCTAACATATTTAGATCTCATGCCCCTGTAGAGTGAATCCTGTTCTTCTTTCAGAAGAGTGCAATATCTAATAGTGTGGCCATGATGGTATTAGGTAGAGCACATACAAATGATATGGAAACTGTCTACTTACTTGTCCTTCTGTTAGGGCCATGAAGGTCAACCAGGACTTTCCGGGTTGCCAGGACCTAAAGGAGAAAAGGTGTGTATGAATATATTGACTTATTTATCATAAAATTAAACATTAAATTCATTAAATTTCTGAAAGTATGTACAGAAACATTTTCAAAGAATAAAAAAAGCACTTTCAACTTGGGAAGTATTATAAATTCTAGAAGAAAAATAAATATCAAGGGGCAAAAACTTAAATAAATTATTAAAAAGTCTTTGATAAGTTGTTTCAAGATTGAGGTGAAATGATGTATGTTATAGTACTTTGCAATCTGTAAAAGTTTGTAAAACTAATATTAATTACTGGAAGCGATTGTGAGACTAGATTAAATGACTATACATTTATAGTAAAATTTTTTATGAATTAAGAATAACTGCAGCAGTACTCTTCTTGATTTGTAGTATCATTGGAAAACTGACACTTTGAGAAAATTAGTAAGCTGCTTTTGATGTAATTAAAGCAGAATGACACTTCCAAAGAGAGCCATGTATGAATTACAACCGTGTATAAATTATCATGTGCTAAGTTTTGTAGATAAGTTTTTCATTTAAAAAAGATAAAACCAGATTGCATATTTTATAACATATTAGGAAATAATAGGCTTCATATTTCAAAGTTTATTTTATTAATTTAATTTTGTTTATAAATCATCTCCATCATAGGGTTATCCAGGAGAAGATAAAACAGTCCTAGGACCACCTGGGCCTCGAGGTGAACCAGTAGGTTTTTCCTAAAATTATTTTGATGTTTTAAGATAAAACACAGTTACTACAATAGATTCATAACACCAATTACATCTTTTCAAGGAGTTTTATTTAGTTAGTTTTATAACATGGTTTTATACAAAAGCAGTATTTGCAGTAATCTGCAATTTTATAATCTAAATATATAATCAATTTTATTATCTAAATATAAAAACTGTTTATATTCAGGTCAAGATCCTTAGCATAGTATAGAAGTTTAAAACAGTAACTTTCCAAATCTAATTTGCAGCATTAAATTCATGATAACAACTTTTTTACAGAGATTATCAAAAAATCACATACTCTAGACATTTAGGGCAGATACTTCTTTATACATCAAATTCAGATTTATTTCTAACAGATTTTTAAAAATCTGATCTGTATGCTTTTCTATAGTAGTTTATACACAGTTACCAAATGATTTCAAAACTCATTTAACCGATTATTAGAGCCATTGTTCTTTAAAGATTATCAGTCTATAGTCTTCTAATAAGCATTTTAAGGACTAGCTGTAACCATGATTTTTTTAAAGTAGCTATTTTATCTTTGATTATCTGAGTAACTGTCTCTCTGTTCATGTTTGATTAAAACAGTCTTAAAGGCTATATGTAAATTAAATGGGTAAAACAAAAATGCCTGGTTCACAGAAATAAATATAATTCGTTAAATTTTCCATATTTCACATGATATCATATAGGAAAAAGAATCCTAAAACAGAAGAATCAAAATATATAGTCGCTCCTGATATTTTGATCTGACTCTTTGGAGATGGTTGAAAGGTATACTTTGTTTTAGAAACAGGAAAGATTCTAGAGTTTTTCTGATAAAATCAAGCCAACTCATATAGAGGCAAACTCGCCTAATAAGAATATATAAAGTACTTTATCGGAAACGATCAACAAAATGAAAAGACACCTTCTGAATAAAGAAAATACTTTCAAATAATATGACCAATAAGGGGCTAATATCCAAAATATATAAGCATTTCATACAACTCAACAGCAAAAAAACAAACAACCCAATTAAAAAATGAGCAGAAGACCTGAATAGACATTTTCCCAAAGAAGACATACAGATGGCCAACAGGCACATGAAATGTTGCTCAACATCACTAATCATCAGGGAAATGCAAATCAAAACCACAATGAGATATCACCTCACACCTGTCAGAATGGCTATCATCAAAAAGACCACAAATTACAAATGTTGGTGAGGATGTGGAGAAAAGGGAACCTTGTGCACTGTTGGTGGGAATGTAAATTGGTGCAGCCACTGTGCAAAACAGTATGGAGGTTTCTCAAAAAACTAAAAATAGCACTACCATATGAGCCAGCAATTCCACTCCTGGGTATATATCCAGAAACAAAGTAGAAACTCTAATCAGAAAAGATATGTGCACCCCAATGTCCATAGCAGCAATGTTTACAATTACCAAGATAATGAAAGCAACTTAAGTGTCCATCAACAGATGAACTGATAAAGAAGATGTAGCATGTGTGTGTGTATATATATAGTGTATGTGTGCATATATGTAGTATGTGGATATTATTGTGCTAAGTGAAATAAATCAGAGGAAGACAAATGCTGTATGACATCACTTATATGTGGAATCTAAAAGTGAAACAAAATAGTGAATAGAATACAACAAAAAAGAAGCAGACTCACAGATATAGAGAGCAAACTGGTGGTTACCAGTGGGGAGGGAGGAGTGGGGAGAGGCAAGACAGGTTTAGGGGATTAAAAGGTACAAACTGCCATGTATAAAATAAATAAGCTACAAGGATATATTGTATGACACAGGGAATATAGCCAACATTTTATAATTACTATAAATGGAATATAACCTTTAAAAATTGTGAATCACTATGTTGTACACCTGAAACTTACATAATATTGTATATTAAGTATACCTCAGTTGAAGAAAAAGAATTCCAAGTTACCCCAAAACTTATGTAAATTTAGGAAATAGATCATTAAGGGATGGAATGGTACTTTTTAAATTCTTTATCAAATGTATTCTAGTCTCTCTAAACCTCTGAGAGACAAAAATATGGAAATTGTGCAGAAATATACAATGGAATATTAACTCAGCCATAAAGCAGAATGAAATAATGCCATTTGCAGCAACATGAATGGACCTAGAGATTGTCATACTGAGTGAAATAATTCAGATAAAGACAAACATATGATATCACTTATATGTGGAATCTAAAAAAAATGATACAAATGAACTTATTTACAAAACAGAAATAGAGTCACAGATGTAGAAAACAAACTTATGATTACCAGGGGGGAAAGCAGGGGGAGGGGGGCAGATAAATTGGGAGACTGAGATCGACATGTACACACCACTGTATATAAAACAGATATAATAAGGACTGTACAGCACAGGAAACTTTTCTCAATACTCTGTAATGACCTATATGAGAAAAGAATCTAAAAAAGAGTGGATATATGTATATGTATAACTGAGTCACTTTGCTGTACAGCAGAAATTAACACAACATTGTAAATCAACTATAATCCAGTAAAATTTTTTTTTTTAAGTAAATGGTAATATGTGGGCAAGTGAAGTATTAGTAGTGCTTGTTTTCCCCAGATTCCGGTATTCCAGGGTCAAAGAATGTCACTGAAATATAATAAATGTCTTAAAAGTCTAGTATAACAGTGGTCATTTTATCTAGTAGACATGGGACAGGTGTGAAAATTAATCTAAGAATATTCTAAATAATTAAAGCAGAGTCAGAGATTATTGTCTTTACATTATGTCTGATACCTTTATCCACACAGGAGTAAGTTAAAATTTATCCATTAATGGTCCATAATAAATTTTATGGTTTTGCTAATAATTTCAATTTAAGTTTCTTTTCAAACAGTAGGTCCTAATATGTGATAATTGATTTTTCAAGCACATTTTAGAGTAGATAATTTGAACATCTTAGCATATCAAAGATTTTATATTAGGAATGTTTAGAAAAAGTTAAAAGTAGAAGTTTATTAGTTTCTGCCTTAAGGATTAAAATGAATAAATGTAATTTCTTTTAGGTTAATTGATATCTTAATAATTAGAATTTCACAGAGTAAAGAATAAACAATATAATTTCTAATGAAGAACGGTAAAGTAAGATTAGCTATTAGATACTTTTTAAAAGATGATTAAAGATAATATTTTCTAATTAATGGAGTTAAGTGACTGGTCCTGCTTAAATTTTTTTCAATCATTTTAACATTAAGTAAAAATGCAAGTTATTTTGATATCTTATAAAACATACTTTACTCATCTGAAAATTCACATTGTTTGGACTTCATTATTTCAATATTTTTTTCTAGCAGAATCATTATGATATTCTCTTTAAATAATTCAGTGCTTATGACGTTCTTGGTGTCACTAAAATCCAATCCTTTGAAATTATTTAGTGGAGCTAAACAAACTGTTGTACATTTGGTTTCATATTTTTACGGAGAAAATATTCCACATTAACTGTATCATCTGCATTCACAAATACTTAGACCCATTGATTGTTTTTGCCTGTCGTCTCTGTAGGGTCCAATGGGGGAACAAGGAGAGAGAGGAGAGCCTGGAACAGAGGGATATAAGGTAATTACTGTAAATTTCACACCTTGCTTCTAAATTTGAATAGGGTTCTCTGTGGTTCTGCTCAGTTGCAAATGAAAATAACCATCATTGAGATAATTAGTAATGTCTTATGTTTTGGATCCCAGAAGAAGCTCTTTGTATTTTCTGTTCCTTCTTTCTAAAATTACCATCATCGGGCTTCCCTGGTGGCGCGGTGGTTGAGAGTCCGCCTGCCGATGCAGGGGATGCGGGTTCGTGCCCCGGTCTGGGAGGATCCCACATGCCGCGGAGAGGCTGGGCCCGTGAGCCATGGCCGCTGGGCCTGCGCGTCCGGAGCCTGTGCTCCGCAACGGGAGAGGCCACAACAGTGAGAGGCCCGCATACCGCAAAAAAAAAAATAAAATAAAATTACCATCATCTCCTTCCACTACTGCTTCTTCTCATCATTCAACTCTCAACCGAAATGTTACTTTCTGAGAGGCCTTCTCTAACTGTCCTATCTGTCTGTCACTTTATATCTCATTACTCTATTTACTTTATGACATTTAATGCTATCTATATTATCTTACCACCTTTTTATACACTTGGGTTTTTCTTATCATCTGTATTCCCCCAACAAAATATAAGATCCATGAGAATAAGACTCTTGTCTTTTTCATCATTATATCCCCAGTTTCTAGAACACAGAGTTCCTGGTATATAATAGAAATTCATTAAAAGAGTTGTCAAATGGATGGATAAATGCCATTATATTCTTATGTCAATTCTTATCCTCTTCCATTCTTAGAAGGATTTTAAGAGACCAGCTTTATCAGCTCAAATTATATTAGGTTATGTATAGAATTTATTCAGTGTCATTATTTATTAGTACATTTGTGTTGAGCGTGTTCTGTATTCCTGCCCTATGTCTCGTCCCTTTCTGTTTATAATGTCATATGCTAAACAAAATGGTCATTTGCTAACTCCCTATAGTTCTTGTCTTATTCCTTCGCTCACAACATTCTCTGCCTGCTCAAAAAATTATGTAATCTTTACTTACATAAATCCTGTCTGTCCTTTATAATCTAATTCAAACTCCCTTTTCCCCTGTCTACACTAACAGCAATCTTTCCCTTTTCTGTAGTCCTATAGTATTTATTGTTGATAGAAGTCATTCGGTACAGATATTTTACAATCTTCTGCTACTATAGTTTTTGCTAATTATTTTTAATGTGCAGATATCTTAGCTTCTCAATTTGAATATGACTTTTTTAAAATTAATTAATTAATTAACTTTATTTTTGGCTGCACTGGGTCTTCGTTGCTGTGCGCGGGCTTTCTCTAGTTGCAGCGAGCGGGGGCTACTCTTCATTACGGTGTGCGGGCTTCTCATTGCCATGGCTCCTCTTATTGCAGAGCAGGGGCTCTAGGCGCTCAGGCTCAGTAGTTGTGGCTCGTGGGCTCTAGAGTGCAGGCTCAGTAGTTGTGGCACACGGGCTTAGTTGCTCCACAGCATGTGGGATCTTCCCGAACCAGGGCTCGAACAATGTCCCCTGCATTGGCAGGCAGATTCTAAACCACTGCGCCACCAGGGAAGTCCTAAATATGACTTCTTTCCTTCTTGTACAGTGTCTTGTTTTGAGCCCTGTACATAATAGTATATAGTATGTATGTAAACATAGTTCATTTTTAACAATGAATTGATGGGTATTTGATCCAACATATACCTTTCTATGTAAAATTTCTGTGATCATGTCTGCAATGAAGACTTAGGTTGCCATATTGAAGGGACAAGTTGGTAGGTAGATAATTATCATTAATACACTGATTTATCTCAGGCCTGAAATCTGAAAAATCAACTTTCACTTCCCAAAACTCTCTTTGAAACAAATGTTGAAGGTGGTTCTAAATGTTTGTGAAATTCTGGGTATGGCCATCTTATATTTTTTCTGATTTCAGAGGAACATTTTTTAGAAGGTTTTATATGTTCTGTCTCCAATTCACATAACATTTGTATCTACAGTGTTTCCTAATGCAAGGAATCCAAATAGATTTACTTGAAATTAGCTTTTCTTGGGGTTGAGAAACCAGCCCACTGCTTCCAGAATAATTTGAGAAGTTTCTTAAACTTCTTTAACTTTTTCTGTGCATAACTTCTCCACACAGTCTCAGGAACATCAGGTTCTAATAATATCTTCTTTTGGCCTCTACCAACTACAGTCAGTAGCTACATCAGCGAATCTTTTGGCAAACAAACAATTAACTATTCTATTGGGAGAAGAAAAGAATCTCTTCACCTGGCTAGGAAAAGAAAAATCCTGCCCCCATTTTTCTAGATAGTCATAACATTCTTCAGAAATCCTTCGTCAGAGGAAAACTTTTCCCTATAGGCTCCTTATGGAATCTGTTTTTCCTTCTTCATTCCATAAATAGTCCTGATTAAGTCTTCAATCGTGGATGTTTCATGAGCTAGTGTGAGCTACATTTTCCTTTCTGTCTTATTCCATCCTATTCCTTAGGCTTTAGGAGTCATTCTATCATTTGTTGATAGATCTATTTTAAAAAGCCATTTAGTGACAGACAATCACAGTAACTTCATTGCTTAGACATCTCAAAGTCACAAAATACACACACTTGTCCCCTTCCATGTTTTTCCAAGCACAAGTTTGGTTCATACAGGGGAACCATGCTTTATTTAGAGCTAGATTATTCTGTTGTAGCTTTAGGTGATATTGTTAAATGTTTGCTTTTCTATATGGGCATTGTAGACACTAATCATTTCACTCTAGTAAACTGATGGTCAGAATTATTGTCAGTCTTTTTTTAATTGTGCTAAAATGCACATAACAAAAAATTTACCATTTTAACCATTTTAAATTGTACAATTCAGAGACACTTAGTATTGTATATTGGCAATATTGTACAACCATCACACACTGCCTAGTTCCAGAACATTTTCATCACCCTGAAGAGGAAGCCCCATGCCCAGTAAACAGTTACTTTCCTTCTCCCAACCTCTGACAACCACTACTCTGCTTTCTATCTCTACTGATTTATCTATCCTGTATATTTCATATAAATGAACATATAGCCTTTTGTGTCTGGCTTCTTTCACTTTACATAATGTTTTAAAGGTTCATCTATGTTGTAGAATGTATCAATTCTTCATTCCTTTTTATGGTTGAATAATCACCAAGCTTTTAAAAACACTTTTATGTTCACAAATATTCTTACCGTTGTGGTTAACTCATGATTATCCTCCTGGAGGAAAAAAAATGGAATGGGTAATGAAAATTTTGTTCCCATTTGGCTATGAACAATTGAAAGACATTTTGTAATCCTTCCCACCATCCTTTGTTCTTTTTTCCTCTTGAAGAAAGTGAAAATCACAAAAGTCAGGTGTCTTGCTCATTATCATCAGTAAATCATTATTAGGCATCATTGTATACGACACATTTTATGTGTTACATGTAATTAAATCTCTGGTCCCTTCAGCATATATTTTAGTATCTGCCGTGGACTGGGAGCTATGAATGTAACACGGGGCACCCAAGACACAGTCCCTGACTCCATGGACATCACATACACAAGATAAGAATAGTTAATCAGTATAAAAACAGATATAGTGAAATAGCTGTCATCCAGAAAACTATACATCACATAGGTCAAGATAAATTCACTTGAGGCTTGAGAGTCAGAAGACATGGTATGAATAAGAATACTATAATGTCAACATTCACTTTTTAAAGATATGAGCAGAAACACACAGATTAAGTCAGGCTAAACTAATGTGAGCCAACCCTAGAAATACACTGAATAAATTATGTACTATCTTAAACTCCTTTTTACTTTGGTTTGGCAAAGGCCATAGAATTTTTTGCATACAATAAAATAACAACTAAATCCTCACTTGGCCTTCATTCCTTAGCATCAGACATACATATCCAAATAGCTATTGGACATCATCACAGAAAACACAGCATGTCCCAAACCATAGTATCATCATCCTGTCCAAATCTGATCCTCCTCTTTTTATGTCCTTAGTTCAGTGAATAGTACCACCAGACATCCAGATGTCTAGTAAATGAATCTTCCCTCTTTCTATCTCCCTCTGTCTCCCTTGCTTTCTCTTTCCTCCCTCCTCTTTCTCTCCTTTCTCTATCCTCTCATTTCTCAATTTCAATTGGCTGTGTGCTATATAGAAAGCTTTCCAAAATAACCTTTCTGTCTTGCAACTGTTCTCTCCCTTAAACAGGATTCATTTACTTTATCAGGAAGTTGAATCTTAAAACCATGAACATTTGCCTCACAGAATGCAAACAAAGAAGGCTTCAACTGATCTTTCTGTGAGAATAAATATCATTAGCCTTAAGTATGTAATCCCTTCTTCTCCTAGCCCAGAAAAAGGAGATGAGCCTAATAACTGTCCTTCCTATGGCATTCTTTCTGTAATACACAGGAAGAAAGGAATCTGAAGTGAAGAGGACAGTAGGGAAGGGGATAAAAGAGATTACGTGTGGAATTCTTCCTACATAACTCTCACCTGACATGCCCCTAGTCTGTTGCTAGTTTCTGTTTACACACTTGAAAGGTGTAAAAATGTGGTAGGCCAGCATTCCTTCCTAGAACTGGGGTGATGACAGATCGCCCGAAGTCAGAATCACTTGATGTCTTGGCATATGCAGTAACGACTACCAGTCTTAAAGCCCAGTAAATCTACTATCTAAATGGCTGTGACCTTAGTTTGTAAAAATGGAGAACATAGTACACTGGAAGAGGGTTGAAAAAAGAAATTTGTTCTCAAACTCTTTCTTCATTCATTATTTGCTCTATTAGTTTCCTGAGCCTGCCATAACAAATTACCATAGACCAGGTGGCTTAAAACAACAGAAATTCATTCTCTCATGGTTGTGGAGGCCAGAAATCCAAAAGCAAGATATCAGCAGGGCTGTGCTCCCACCGTAGGCTCTAGGGAAGAATCCTTTCTTGCTTCTTCCAGCTTCTGGTGGCTAACAACCTCCCTTGTGGCTGCATCACTCCAACCTCTGCCTTTGACTTCACGTGGCCTTCTCCTTTGTTTGTATCCATCTCTCTCTGTATCTCTTTTGCAAGGATACTTGTCAGTGGATTTAGGGCCCACATGGATAATCCAAGATAATCTCCTTCTAAGATCCTTAATTTAATGATATTTGCAAAGACCCTTTTCTCCAAATAAGATCACATTCACAGTTTCTGAGGATTAGGGCATAGACATCTTTTGATGGGCCACCATTCAACCTGTATTAACCTATATGGAAAAAAAAAAAAAACAACTCTACA